>NW_028230455.1:7445721-7759914 GCF_043228905.1 Azolla caroliniana | reverse complement strand
CTACTAGCTAATTAGCTATCCTACTAGTTAATTAGCTATCCTACTAGCTACTTAGCTACTGCCATAGTTGTGTAAAGTAGCTAATAAGCTATCCTAGTAGCTAATTAGCTACTGCCATAGTTGTGTAAAGTAGCTAATAAGCTATCCTAGTAGCTAATTAGCTACTGGCAGCTAATTAGCTATCCTAGTAGCTAATAAGCTATCCTAGCTACTACATAGTTGAGAAAGTAGCTAATTAGCTATCATTGTAGCTAATTAGCTATCCTACTAGGTAATTAGCTATTGCCATAGTTGTGTAAAGTAGCTAATTAGCTATCTTAGCTATTACCATGGTTGAGAAAAGTAGCTAATTAGCTATCCTAATAGCTAATTAGTTATCCTAGCTACTACCATAGTTGAGTAAAGTAGCTAATTAGCTATCCTAGCTACTACCATAGTTGAGTAAAGTAGCTAATTAGCTATCCTAGCTACTACCATAGTCGAGTAAAGTAGGTAATTTGCTATCCTAGCTACTACCATAGTTGAGTAAAGTAGCTAATTAGCTACCATAGTTAGTAAAGTAGCTAATTAGCTATCCTAGCTACTACCATAGTTAGTAAAGTAGCTAATTAGCTATCCTAGCTACTACCATAGTTGAGTAAAGTAGCTAATTAGCTATCCTAGTAGCTAATTAGCTATCCTAGCTACTACCATAGTTGAGTAAATTAGCTAATTAGCTATCCTAGCTACTACCATAGTTAGTAAAGTAGCTAATTAGCTATCCTAGCTACTACCATAGTTGAGTAAAGTAGCTAATTAGCTACCATAGTAGCTAATTAGCTATCCTAGCTACTACCATAGTTGAGTAAAGTAGCTAATTAGCTATCCTAATTAGCTATCCTAGCTTCTACCATACTTTAGTAAAGTAGCTAATTAGCTATCCTAAATAGCTGCCATGCTATTGTAGAATCTTGTGGATTAAGGACGGCACATGATGTGTTTGGTGCTAATGACGCTGCAACAGATGAGGATATTGCTGCCAACGTGGGTGAAAGTAAGAGTCCTGCTATCACATCTCCTTCAGATCAGCTCCACCCTATTCTTTTGGAACAGTGTACTGAATTAGGCAATGATGTGAAATGCCATGAAATAGTGGAAACAACATGTAAAACTGAGGTTCACAACAACAATGTTTATGAACACTTGATGCAACATTTCTTCGAATCTCAAGACCTTGATTCCACCCCACCGAGCCCAACTACTGAAAATGTCCAAACAGATCCCTCTATACTTGAAAAGCTAGTTCAAGAAACGACTGATGTGCAATTAGCTGCTAAGGCGATGGGAAGGTTGTTGGAGGAGGACACACTTGCGCATTGGGTGAAAGAAGCAAGGCTAAATGGGGAACCGACCAGAAAAAGGCTGAAGAAGGGGCCACGATCGGGAACAAGACCAGTTACTCGGTCAAGGGGCCCAGACGTAGTGGAGCGAAATACTGTTTAGTTGGATATGATTGTTAGCTTAGGGATTTTGCTAGGGTTTTATGAAGTTTTACTATCATGTTGGACAAGTAAAACCTCAGATTGGTTGTTGCTTGATCCACATTATGTAATGGAACTCTATGATATTTTTCCAAGATAATTTGAAGAGTGTTGTTCTATGACTGAAACTCTTTGATGTTCAGGATGTTGTTTTGTGAGACTGTTAGTTACTTTGTGAGTGTGAATATGTTGGTGTTTTCTGATATTGGAGAGTCTAAAGGGTTTGATTCTATTGCTCGTAAGGACAATGCCAGCGTGGATATTGTTGATGTTGCGGCGTGTTTAAAGGGCCCCATCTTGAAAGTAGATGTAGCAACTAACACAAGTGATCTGGTCACACAAGTTGATCAAGCATGTTGCACGGATGACTTGGTGTTGTAGGTAGATGCAACATGTGATACCAGTGGACTGATATCGAGTAGATTAGTAACTACATGCACCGAGGTAATCCAAGGATTGATAACTAAGTCGACAAAACAAGAGCACTAGAATGTGAAGCCAGGCCCAACACAGTCTACTAGGGGTTTGAAGAGGAAAAGGATGCTAGTTGTGTCGGCCGAATCTAAGCTTATTGAGATTGATCATGTCCTACCAGAAAATGGTGTAACAGTGGCTCAGTTTCAGGAATGGAAACGTAAACCACTAGAAGTCAAAAGAAGAGCCTTGATCTTGGAGCTTGATAAAGTCTTGATGAGTGTGAGATATATGCAGCCAAGGAGGGACGCGAATCAGTTTCTAGAGTGGGTTGTGCAATACTTTGATTTGTTTATTTGGAGTGAAAAACCAAAATCAGATGTGTGGAAGTGTTTAGCAAGATTCTTCCCAAAATGGCGAAGTTGTTTTAAAGGTCAATGGGCACGAGAAAATTGTGAGCAAATGGAAGCTGCAAGATTCAAGAGACTTTTTGATTTTTGGGCTACCTGGCCTGAATATAATGTCGACAACACATTGATTTTGGATACAGAACATTTCTGGCACTACTTCAATATTCGGAGATGCTGTCTCATTCTACCCGAGGAAATGCCTGAACAGTACTTGGTGCAAACAGTGAGCTGCCAACTAGGTGCATGGTTGTGGACTCCATACCGAGCTCCATATGCGAATAATATATGTAGACTTGTTCCACTGACTAGCAAGAGCTTAGCTCTTTATAGGAGATTTGTAGACATTTCCAATGGTAATTTATAAATATGTAAAGAGATGACATTATTCAATGAAGAATTTAATTACTTGTTCCCACTGTACTTATCTACTGTGTAATTTGAGGAATATGTTGCAGATTGTAATTTGAGATGACTATTTAGCTATTGACAGCTAATTAGCTACATTTGTACATCTAATTAGCTACTGATGACTATTTCGCTATAACTTATAACTTAAAACTTAACAAAAAAGACATGTTTATTGAGAAAGAAGCACAGAAAGCAGACTATATACAAGAAATTGATTCTCAAACGAATTTATTTAACTGTTTTCGCGAAATACATGTTTGTTTTACAAGAGAACATGGTAATTGCTACTTGTGGCTACAAATTCTATGGCATACTATTGTAAATACATTCATACACATTAGCACCAACAGTGTATAAACCTGAGCAACTATTGTATTCTAACATTGGGATGTTGATGCACCTGACCAAATGAGAGTACATGTACGCCGTTGGTTTGTCTTCTAACAGCCTGTACACATATTCGTAGTCATCTAGTTTTGCATAAAAAAGGCCTTCAATGTAGAATGTCCCGGCAGATACAAAATTTCCCCATGCATCTACAATATTCTGCCTCGCACACTATTTACTAACTGTGCACTTCAATATATAGAAATCAGCACCCTCTGAATTGCCTTCTTCAGCATTTACAGCGAAGTTATCCCCAACGTTCAGGACATCACTCAAAGTATCTCCAAGTCCCTCATATGTGAAGTCAACATTCTGCCCTGTTTCTCCATCAACTGCTTCCTTATCATTCAGAGTGTGATACTCCCAATTCTGAATGTATGCTTTGTTTAGACAATATCTCCAATTTCCCTGCACACAATGGAAGCAAAAACAAGTCAATTCTCTAACCGCAATACAATGACCATCCAACCTTGAATAACCGCGACCAGCATGCAGAGATCGCAATTCGGGAATTCCTTGGCACTCCCAGGTCTTCTCCCTATTTACTTCATCTATCTTCACTTCCCAAAATTCACGTTTGATATCTCGGACTTGCGAGGAATAAACACCCGTTGCACTCATTGACATATTTGTTCTTAAAAATTCAACTACATGTGATGCACAATTCATGTGCACACCATCTGTCTTTAGTTGTTCATGGGTAACTGCCCGCTTTATAACAGCCCCTGCACCATCATGTTCACCTTTACCATGGCCAGACCCAAAAAAATTCCATCTCATCTCCAAACCTGTTATAGCAGGATACCTCCCCACAAAATAAAATGGACGTCGAGCCTTGAATTGTGACGCAACTCCGTCAGACCAGACCCAATGTTGAGTAAGCTCCAAACGTTGAGCTAATAACCACTGCCAATGTAACTTAAAACAGTGTCGGACGAACACGGTATCATGCTTCTTATCATCAGAAATAAAGAAATGAATTTTTTTTTTAACATCATCTGAAACTCGAAAATATGTTATGTGCACAAAAATGGTTACCTGAACTGAACACCAATGCATAGATTGAATTTCATTCTACTACTTGAAAGTATAATTCTCTGCGAAATCTACTACTGAGACTACTACATCATTTGGGAAATCAGATATGCAAGTCTTAAACTGATGGGCCTGCCATGAATAAATGAAGTTGTGTTTAATGAACTTTCCTAGAGATACTACAAACAGAGACACCAAATCCCTTGGTTTAAGCATCTTCCGAACTAGATCCTTTCTTTTACACACCTTTCCTTCGAAATTGGTGTTCACTGACTCAAATAACTTCACAGAGATCAATATTTCACTACTCAATTCCTTTGGACACCACCTAAATCTAGTAGGGCCACAATCTTGACATAAACCCATGACACATTTATGAATATAGAAGATAGCGTCAATTTCTCTCGGACACAATATTGAATCTAATAAATAACTCATGGAAGAGATAACGTGCTCAGATGATTTACACTCCTCTTGCGGGCTTGATCGACAGATTGGGCACCCACATGTGCAAACTGTATTAGTTAGGGATGCGCTATGGTGATGTAGTGGATTAACAGAGTCCTTCAGAAAACCCATCTGTACATGGTAAATGCAACAACATGTGTATCGATCCTTTAAGCGTCTCACAAAGTGTGGCTTAAGAGACTCGAATGTTCGTAGTTGAACTTTGATATTTGGATGCATTCGTTTGAACCTAATAAATAAATCGACCTGCATAATAAAGGGGAATTAGTTATTTTCGTAACTAGCTAACTATCCTAGTAGCTAGCTAACTATCCTAGTAGCTAATTAGCTATTCTAGTAGCTAATTAGCTGTTCTAGTAGCTAATTAGTTGTTCTAGTAGCTTATTAGCTATTCTAGTAGCTAATTAGCTATCATGGTAGCTAATTAATTGTCCTAGTAGCTAATTAGCTATCATGGTAGCTAATTAGCTGTCCTAGTAGCTAATTAGCTGTCATGGTAGCTAATTAGCTTTCCTAGTAACTAATTAGCTATCATGGTAGCTAATTAGCTGGTCTAGTAGCTAATTAGCTATCATGGTGGCTAATTAGCTGTCCTAGTAGCTAATTAGCTATCATGGTAGGTAATTAGCTTTCCTAGTAGCTAATTAGCTGGTAATAACGAAATTAGCTATCCTAGTAGCTAATTAGCTGTCTTGGTAGCTAGTTAGCTATCATGGTAGCTAGTTAGTTATTTTGGTAGCTAATTATCTGGTAGTAACTAAATTAGCTATTGAGAATAACTAATTAGCTATCATGGTAGTAGCTATTGAGAGTAGCCAGTTACCTATGTAGTAGTTATCCTAGTAGCTAACTGAGGTAAATGTAATTGATAAGCTAATTAGCTTTTCTGCTAACTGAGCTAATTAACTTTCCATGTAGAGTCAAAACAAATGTTGAGATAAATGTAAATACCTGAGGTACATCAAGAAGATGAATGGGATGCTCCTCGTATTGATTTCTTCCAACATGTTTCCTGCATAAATCCTTTTTATTGGGTGAAACCCTACTCTCATTAGTCCAAAACATTGTGATGTATATTACATCCTTGATTTCAAATGTTATGGGTGTCATTGGCTTACATCTTGTAGTTAGCTTTAGTAGACTAGTTCCTTCACCCGAGGAAATTATACGGTTCATTGTATTGTACACTGTTTTTCTACTAACACCAATTACCTTAGATAGCTCATTGATGTTTATATCGTCAACATCACTATTAAGTAACATCATTAGACTAGACCTTTTTAAGACAAGATCATCTTCTGACCTGCTCATGGATATGAAACTATTACGAAGATTATTTACTAAAATAGATGATATGTTTGCATTAAGACCATCACAATCAACTAAGTCCTTTATCGATGGATCATTACATATTCCATAAAGTACTACCTTCTTTTCTTCATTGCTGATGTGCTTGGTTTGAACATTGAAATAGTCTACAACCTTTCTCTCTATGATGGTAGTCGCATTACTTACATTCTCAGTTAAACTATCCTTACCTTTACTGAGTGTGGCTTTCGTATCCTTCAACAATTGACGATGTTTCCTTCTTTTTTTCTGCCCAATAGTTTCGTATGGCTTGTTGTGTCCTGATAGCATCATCCCTATCCTTATGATCATTGAGGGGTAATTCTAAACACCCTTCTTCCCCTTCCATTTGGCTGGACATATTAAAACCCTAAATTTCCAGAAAAAAAAACAAGTATTTAAGATGGCTATGGGCAACAACAATACACAAAAATATTCCACAATACACAAGATTAGACACAACAATACACAAGATAATCAATAGACAGAAAGTTATTGCGATCCAAGACCGAACAGTAGAGGAGTTCACTCCGTTGGATCGAACAGTTGAGGAGGCGATCCAGGACCTACCAATGGCGACAACTGAGTGTAGAATGTTGCCGTTGGATGAGTGAACTCCGTCAAATCAAAATGTGGAAGCAATCTAGGACTGGACAGTAGCGGCAACTGAGTGTAGAATGATGGCAATGGAGGAGAGAACCCCGTCAGATTGAATAGTTACCGATGATGCTTGGAACACACAGAGAAGGCACCTGAGTGTAGAGTGGCACAGAGAAGAGAACCCTGTCAGATTGAACAGTTACCGACGATGCTTGGAACACACAGAGAAGGCACCTGAGAGTAGAGTGGCACAGAGAAGAGAACCCCGTAAGATTGAACAACTCTTTGATGATGCTTGGAACGCACGGTAGCGGCCCTTGAGTGTAGAGTGGCACAGAGAAGAGAACCCCGTCAGATTGAACAGCTCTTTGATGATGCTTGGAATGCACAGTAGCAGCCCCTAAGTGTAGAGTGGCGGCAAGTGGACTCAATAAGGTTTAGCAACAGTGGTAGCAACTAACCCACAATACTCAACTAGAGATGGCCTACATGATGTGGCAAAGGATCATGCATAATGGACCTAGGAATTCAATATATAATTTATGGTACACATTTATGGTGCACATATCAATTTATGTTGCACGTTTATGTTGCACATTTATGGCACTAATTTACATATGTAATTAAAACACTCTAGTATTTTCAATGGTGGTTTTTTGCATAGTTAATTTATTAATGATGGCTTTTTACTAAAATGACTATTTAGCAATGGTAGCTTTTGCATAGCTAATTAGCTATGTCAAGGACATAGCTAATTGTTTCCACTCTCATGCTTTCACCCTGAACGGCTAAATTGACCCTGCGTATATAAAGGGCAGAAAACCTCTGATAGAGGCAGCGTGTATTTTGGGAATGTAAAGAAGCGTATCATAATAGAATTCTATCTTCTCTGAAAGTCTGTGTATATCTATGGCTAATCTACTGTGTGTTTGGAATACCTGAGCGTGTAAGAACGTGAGTATAACCACTGATAAGGAGCCGGTTGTAGCCGTCTCCCTTATACGTTGATAGGTTAGGGGGGAACATTCCCCTACGCATTACGCATAGACGCCACCATTTGTTGTTCCACAGTCACTTGGAGGTCTAAGTCGAAGGACTGACCGCAGACCGTGTTCCTAATCGGTAACACTTTTGGCACGCCCGGTGATCTGTGTCTTCTCACAGACGAACAACAACGAATGGATGTTTAGCCACAGACGCCCCAGAGAACCAACACGACAAGACTGGCCAATCACAAGGTCTGTCACACGCCAGGCAAAGGAACGCGCACGGCAAAAGCCTCGCCTCAGCGACCTCAGTACTTCCTGCCGTGATTACAAAGGTGATTCTTTGCTCTCCAAATACCTCGACGATACGCAGGGAGCACGCTCACCTCAGCCACCCCATGGTCTTTCCCGACCCACAGTAGCCCCCAACATGGCCTTTGCCTTTCCCCGCTTTAACGGCGAAACCGACGCCACAACCCATATTCGCATGTTCCTTAATGTATGGAATGTGAACCACATGGCGCAGAGCCTTTCGGAGGCGGTAGCGCACCAGTAAAAAATCACGGAGTTCAGGTTAACATTGGATGGGTGAGCGGCGTTTTCGCACTCACAGATGGATTTAGCAGCCATCACAACCTTTGATCAGCTGCAATCCGCTTTCTTGTTGTTCTTCCATCGGAGGGTTCCACAACGCGAAATCCTCGGATAGTTCTACACGATTAAGCAGCTGCCGACCGAGACGATCACAGACTTCTGCTTACGTTTCCAAAATTTACGGCGGAAACTAGAACGGAGCCCCGCGGAGGACGAGGCTCGAGAGACATTTTTGCCAGCGTTACGCCGACCCATACGGGCAACGCTCAACAACAATAGCGTGAAAGGGGAAACGGTGGATATGGTCATTTGTTGAGAGACAAGCTCAACATTGGCCGGATCGGCTGAAGAAGCCGAGGACCGGATCGGTTGGGACCGATCGGTTAGGCCGAATGCGTAAACCGGTACGCAGACCGGTGCGTAGGTAGGGCCGGATCAGTGCGTAAACCGGGAGGCCGTTAGGAAAGATATTCCATGAGGAATATATTTGGGAGTTAGTGTAGGAGCTCTTAATGAGCATTGAAGTACTATTGGTACTTCTGTCAGTCCTTCTAAGACTTGTATAAAAGTGTTCATTGAGCACACATATGTATAGAGTGTGGTGAATAGAGATTGTGTATTTTTTGAATATACCTCTTGTGTTTCTCTCTCTCTCTCTGTCTCTCCCGCGTAAACTGCGTAAGCTCAAGCTCTCCATTAAACCTGAGTTTTCTTCCTTCTGTTCGGTCTTCATACTTGCTTCCGCACATTACTTTTTACATGGTATAAGAGCGCGAGGGTTGAGAACCTCTCTGCAGCCGACACAGCTTGAGGAAGAAGAACAAGAAGAACGATGGATAGAGGCATGGCGAGCTCGCTTCCAACAGAGAAGCTCGATAGAACCAACTACGCGTCTTGGTCCTACAAGATGCACCAGTACCTGCTCGGGCACGGTTACTGCAGTTATGTCGAAGGAGCTAATGACGCGGCACCCGAATCGACACACAGAGACTTCCCGTCATGGGAGCAATCGGCGAGCAGGGTATTATACTGCTTTGCGTCGAAAATCGGAGGTTTGGCGTCGAAATTCGGAGCGTTCCGAATGGCTATGTGTACCCGAGAGAATACGCCGTCCTTTTTCGACTTACAGTCAATGCTCCTGGTAGAGGAGAACCACGTGGGTGTGTCTACAAGCACGCACACCAACATCAGAATGCTGTACACAGAGGGAGAAAGGCCCCATGGAAATGGAGGATGAGGCGAGTCGGCGCGCAATGGAGGCGGCCGACGAGATCAAGGAAGAAGGCACTGAAGTGATGCCGACAGCAACTCCGGACCCTCCGGAAACAGGGGGAGTCGATGCGATGAGAACAGGCAAGGGAAGGCCATCGCAGAGAGCTAGTACTGTGGCAAGAAAGGCCACAGGGAAAGTGAGTGTTGGAAGAAGCGCGCCGATTCGGAGAGAACCGGTTCCGGAAATGGCTCCGGACATACCAACAAGGGAAATCGGCAGCGATCACACTACGCCGAAGACTCTGGGAGAGCCAGAGAAGGGTCTGCCTTCGTGACGAGACACGAAGCAAACTCAATGAAACAGACCACCCCGAGATCGGACGAGGTGTGGTACGTAGACTCCGGCGCGTCAAACCACATGACGAGCCATAAGGAGTGGTTCTCATACCTTGAAAAACCGATACAACCGGGAGTAGTCGCAACTGGAGACGACACTCCGCATCCGATCACAAATGTCGGAGAAGTTCCCCTTAGCCATGTCGGGCAGAAAGGGAAACTCATGAACGTGTTGCACGTTCCGAAAATCACGAAGAACTTGGTCTCGGTCGGACAGATCGTCAACCAAGGGATGGAGGTTCGGTTTACACACCTCGGGTGCTTCATTGAGGAAGAAGGTCGTGTGATTGCGCAAGGGCGCAGAGACGGGAGGATGTTCATCCTCGATTCCACTGACAGCGGCACCACAATGTTCGTGAAGGGAAGAAAAACCGAGTCGGACATCGACTTGTGGCACAAGCGGATAGGCCACGTCAACTACCAGCGGTTTCAAGATCTGCAATCGAAACAGGTAGTGTTCGGATTGCCCAAATTTAGTGGCCGAAAGGCACAAATTTGTGAAGCCTGCCAGCTCGGGAAGCAACACCGACTTCCTTTCCCCAACGAGCGAAACCAGAGCCAGAACAAGCTCGACCTTATACACTCCGATGTATGGGGGCCGACACAAAACGTTAGACTTGGCGGAAGCCGATATTTCATCTCCTTCATCGACGATCACATGCGGCACACTTGGATCTACCTCATTGAGAGGAAGAGCGAAGTCTTCGACTATTTCCAGGACCTCAAAGGGTTCGTGGAAACAGAAACGGGACGAAAGATCAAGTGCCTGCGGTCGGATGGCAGGAAAGAGTACTTTTCCGGTCAATTCAACGGTTATCTACAACAAATGGGAATTCGGCGCGAATTCAGTTGTAGATACACGCCGGAGCAGAACGGCGTGGCTGAGAGGAAGAATCGGTCAGTTGTGGAAGCGGCACAGGCAATGCTGGAGGAGAAGAGCTTGCCCAAGTTCTACTGAGCCGAGGCGGTAAGGACCGCAGTATATATCCAGAACCGGATCGGAGAGAAAGGGTCGGCGCACGAGCTATATTTCGGAACGAAGACGAACTTGCGACACTTGAGGGTGTTCAGTAGCATTGCGTATGTACATGTATCGAAGGAGAAAAGGAGGAAGCTGGACGCAGAGGCCGAGACATGCATCTTGGTCGGTTACACGGACGAGTAGAAGAGTTATAAGTGTTATAACCCTCGCACCAAGCAAGCGCGTGTTAGCGGCGACGTTGTGTTTGACGAGTCCGCGTCCTGGTACCAGCCCCCGACTCCGAATCCCGACTCCAATCCAAGCTCTGACGATGAGGTCAGCGAGACCGAGATGCCTCCGGATGAGCCCGAAATCGATACCCGTGAAGAGAAGCCGATTTCACTCCACTTAAGTGGACTGATTGGACGACTGAGTCGGTACGATCAGTCCGATGAAGAGCTGGCGAGTAGTGGAGACTCAGTCGTGCATTCCCTGTGTAGGAAGTCAAGGAGACGGCTTACGCGCAAAGAGAAAGGGAAGAAGAAGGTGTCGGATTCCGGCACGGATAGGAACGAGTCAGACCGACGCGAGTCCGACTCCGAGGGAACCGGTGACGGGTCTTCAAAGGTAAAGTCCGCGTCGACCGAGAAGGCCTCGACATCGGCTAATGTGAGATTACGCCGATCTACCCGCCAGAAGAATCCTGTTTTGTGGTTCGGATACAACGAGTACATGGCGCATCATTATGCATACATGACCCGTGTAGCGCAAGTGCGTGAGCCGGAGAGCTACGCAGAAGCGGCTAAAGACGCGAAGTGGCATGCCGCGATGGAGGAAGAGATACACGCATTGGCGGAGAACGAGACCTGGGACCTGTTTGACGCACCAACAGGGGTAAAACCGATCGGGTGTAGGTGGGTGTACAAGGTCAAGTACAACACCGATGGCTCAGTCAACCGGTACAAGGCTCGGCTCATGGCAAAGGGCTACGCATAGAAACACGGCATGGACTACGATGAGATGTTTGTGCCGGTCGCAAAAATGACGACCGTCCGTGTTTTGCATACAGTAGATGCGGCCAAGGGGTGGCACTTACATCAGATGGATGTAAAGAATGCGTTCTTGCAAGGTGACCTTGAGGAACATGTGTACATGGTACAGCCCCCCTGATTTCACTCCGGAACGAACTCCTCGGCAATATGCTGACTGAAGAAGTCCCTTTACAGCTTGAAGCAAGCCCCGCGTGCCTAGAACGCGAAGATCACGCAATAACTGCGTCGGATGGGCTTCGTCACGTCAAAATCGGACTCTTCCCTGTTCATCCGAAAAGGTCGACTCGGACCGGTTAGTATTTTACTATATGTTGATGAGTTGGTCATCACCAGCGCCGACCGCGTGAAGCTCTAGCTTGCGGTATCGTTCGACATGAAGGATCTGGGGGACCTTCATGACTTCCTCGAGATAGAAGTGATGCGTACCCCCGAAGGCATATTGATCAGCCAACGTCATTACGTGTTGAGTATGTTCTTCAAATTCGGATTGGCCGATTGTAAATCCGTCTCGACTCCTCTGGACAAAACCGTCAAGCTTCGTCCCGATACGAGAAAGGTATGCGACCCGACGAGGTTGCGACAAATTGTCGGAACCCTCATATACTTGACTATCACCCAACCCGACCTCAGTTATCCAGTCGGAGTGATCAATCAGTTCATGGCGCGACCTACCGAGGAGCATCTTCAGTGTGCGCAACGCATACTTCGGTATGTCAACGGCACTAAGGACCGGGGACTGCTATATCGGACCGGTGCCGCCGTGCAGTTAGTCGGCTACACCGATGCTGATTGGGCTGGCAACGCTGCCGATCGCCGATCCACGTCCGGATACGCGTTCTCACTCGGGAGTGCCGCGATCGCGTGGAGTAGTAAGAAGCAGCTGACAGTTGCACTGTCGAGCACCGAAGCTGAGTACCGAGGAGCGGCTGTCGTGACATGCGAATCCATATGGTTGAAGCGGCTACTGAAGAACCTGCAAGAGGAGGTGTCAGATCCGACGACGATCTACTGCGACAACTTCAGCAGCATCCAGCTCGCGAAAAACCCCGTTTTCCACGCACGGACCAAGCACATTGAGGTGCACTACCATTCGTCCGTGAGCGTGTCCTTTTCGGTGAAGTCGAACTTCAATACGTTCCGACGGATCGGCAGACTGCCGACATCTTCACCAAGCCGCTTGGTCTGGACAAGTTGCGGCAATTCTCAGGTGCGCTCGGATTGCGTCACCTCGACGTGCCAAACTTGAGGGGGAGAACAGTCCCGAACGACCCGAACGACCAAGCAAGGCGTTTTGACGGATCGGCTGAAGAAGCCGAGGGCGGACCCGCGGAATAGTTTGGAAGCGGACAGAAGGGGAATAGCTGAAGGAGAGAGCCGAAGCCAACCACGCACGGGGAAGATGACGCCATCGAGGGCGAGAAGACCGAAGAAAAGTTGGAGACAGCCAACTCGGACGAGAGCGAAAACCGATCGGAGGTAGCCGAGTCGGTTCGGATGTTTGATTCAGATACGCTAAATCAACCGAGGCCCAAGCGGAAGAAAAGGCAGCAGGAGAAGCGTCAACACCGCAACAGTAGAAGAGCTAAGGGCCACATGAGCAGACAAGTTGACCGGAAGGGTCGAAGCGTGCGGAGTCGAACAGGTCATGGAACGCGAGCGAGGCGTGAAGCCAGGAGGAACCGGAGTTGTGAGCCCGAAGATCCTGAAGAGCCTCAAGTTGAGCTTGAGGGGGAGTGTTGAGAGACAAGCTCAACATCGGCCGGATTGGCTGAAGAAGCCGAGGACCGGATCGGTTGGGACCGATCAGTTAGGCCGAATGCATAAACCGGTACGCAGACCGGTGCGTAGGTAGGGCCGGATCGGTGCGTAAACCGGGAGGCCGTTAGGAAAGATATTCCGTGAGGAATATATTTGGGAGTTAGTGTAGGAGCTCTTAATGAGCATTGAAGTACTATCGGTACTTCTGTCAGTCCTTCTAGGACTTGTATAAAAGTGTTCATTGAGCACACATATGTATAGAGTGTGGTGAATAGAGATTATGTATTTTTTGAATATACCTCTTGTGTTTCTCTCTCTCTCTCTGTCTCTCCCACGTAAACTGCGTAAGCTCAAGCTCTCCATTAAACCTGAGTTTTCTTCCTTCTGTTCGGTCTTCATACTTGCTTCCGCACGTTACTTTTTACATCATTGAACGAGCATTCCAACTCGAGTTGGACGACGAGGAGGAAAGGTTTTCTATGTCCTCCTTACGACAAGCGTTACCCCAGGACAAGGAACGCCAGTTTCGTCAAGCAATCCAATGCACGATTTGCTTGAATTCGGGGCATTCCGCAGTGGAATGCAACATGCGAATCCATTGCCCAATCTGCCGCTCGAAGGCTCACATAGTCGAACAATGCGAATACAATATGTTGAACAGAGCCACTCCCACAGTTCGCAGCATGGACACACAGCGTCCCCCACGTCGTACTGAACAAAGGAGGCAAGAAGACCGACCACGGTATATGGAGCTCAACCCACGTGACGACCGGCACCACCGGAATCGCCGAAAAATCAACGACTCTAAGGAAGACGAACCAGAGGAGGAGGATTATCGTGGACATCTGAGTTATGCTAAAGGGGGCCGACGCTATGAGAATCATCGGCCGACAAACAAACGTGGTGGCTTCAATGGTTATCGTGGGAAGCTGCAGCAATATCAAGATCCCCGGCGTTATGACGAAAGCTCGAGGGATGAGCGACACCAAGAACCACGACGAGACCAACAGCAACCACCGCGTGCGTTCCGACAAACAAGGTCGGACCGTGAGGACCAAGTTGCACCTGGGGATCAGCACACACCACCAGGAGCCGAGAAGGGCGAATCAAGCATCCATTGTTTTATTTGTCAGCAGCCCGGACATTATGCCACACAATGCCCAGCACGCAAGGGCAAGGGGCCCGCCGTCAACACGATTACGGCGGAAGTGCAGCAAGTCACGACACGCCAGCAAACAAAAACGGCAGATTGGGTTGCGCAAGATGAGATACGACGACAACCCAGGCATGGGTGGAAAAGGCCAACCCGACCAATACAGAGCATATGCGAAGGGATTCCGCGAATGCGAGGGAGCGAGCAGTGGATGAAGGACTGGTTCCGGACCCCATTTGGCAGGCATTAGCGGGCTGTGAAATAACGTTAACCATGGAGAAACTGTTGCAGTTAGTCCCACACTTCCATCAAACCATGGAAGAATGGGTGACAGGCATACCCGGGGTGAGTGTCACTACAAACCTTACAGACGTTAGCGACGGCCCGCCTATAGTGGATCACCACAACTCGGCTATTACATTAATATTACACGGACAGGAAATTCCTGGATGCGTAATCGATGGCGGCTCAGGCGTCAATGTAATTAGTGCAAAAACTTGCGAACAGTTAGGCATTTTAGAATGGGAGGCTTGCCCATTCTAGCTCCGAATGGCAGATACCCGCTTCGTACAACCATTGGGGTTAATTCGCAAGATAGGCATAATCGTGGGCGGACATCGCTTCGACATCTCGGCGGTCGTCCTCGCCTTGGACGCCCCAGGGGTGTACCCAGTGCTTCTGGGCAAACCATGGCTTCGGGCAGCAAATATCAAGTAGAGCTGGCAACACAAGTGTATCAGTTTCCGACACGGGTGCACTAAGGTTCGCGTACCTACGGAAGGAAGCACGCCACAACCCAAGGGTATAACACCGTTATACGCAGAAGATATAAATATGTTGGTTGGGGTGGAGGATGCAAAATTAGAGGCATACCTAGATGAGCACCCTCGGATCATTCTGCTGTTCTAAATCGACGTCATCGCAACCACGGCAGAATATGCCACGACCACTATTCTCCAAGATGAGGCTTACGAACCAAACCCAGAGTCCATATTGGAACTCAGTAGAGCACGGGCGGCATTCAAAAGGGAAATGGAAATTTCATGACGAATCACCGCCTTCGCCCTGGAAGAAGTAAATGTGGGTACGGAGTCGGAACCCCGTTTCCTCTCCATCACAAAGGAATTAAGGACGGACCAGAGGAACACAATGATCGCACTACTCACGAAATATAAAGATGTGTTCACTTGGGCTCACGAGGACATGAAGGGGTTAGATCCCAAGTTCTATCAGCATAAGATCAATTTAGTAACCGACGCGAAACCCGTCCAGCAGCGCCGCTACTGCATGAACCCAAACTACGCAACCCACGTGAAAGAAGAAATTGACAAGCTCCTGAAGGTGGGGTTCATACGGCCAGTTAAACAAGCGACATGGTTAAGTCCTATAATGGTCGTTCCAAAGAAAAACGGCAAAATACGGGTATGCTTAGATTACCGAAAATTAAACATTGTAACCATTACGGACGCATTTCCTTTACCCTTCACCGATAGCGTACTACACGCCATCGCAGGACATGAGATGTACAGTTTTTTAGATGGCTTCAGTGGGTATAACCAGGTACGCATGCATCCCGAGGACCAAGAAAAGATGGCATCTGTCACGGACTGGGGAGTCTATGTGGCAGTCGTCATGATGTTTGGGCTAAAGACGGCACCGACAACATTTCAATAGACAATTACGGAGATCTTTGGGGAATACATTCCGGCGTTCATGCAAGTTTTTTTAGACGACTTTGCAGTATATGGGAGAACCATAGACCATTTTACGCACTTACAACTGTGCCTGGAACGTTGCCGCACCGCATGCTTAAGCCTGAATCCCGCGAAATGTGCTTTCGGCGTAGCCAGCGGGACTCTCCTGGGCCATATAGTCAGCAAGGAGGGAATAGCTGTCGATCCGAACAAGATCTCCGTGATTACGCAAGCCAAAACTCCGACAAACGCCAAATCGCTCGGACGGTTTTTAGGACAAATATGGTGGCATAGTCGGATGATATGATATTTGGCGAACTTTGCCACGCCGTTACATGCTACCGTACATCGAACTCCTTTCCAATGGACTGCAACGGAGGATAAGGCCTATGAGGCACTTAAGATAATGCTCACACAGGCTCCCGTCGTACAACCACCAGTTTGGGCGAAGCCATTCCACGTGTTCGTCGACGCCTCGGACATAGCAATAGGAAGTGCACTAATGCAGCTCACCGAACCAAACTGGTACCGGCTAGTGTATTACGCTAGTCAGAAATTATCAACATTAGAGCATAACTATTCCACAACGGAGCGGGAGGCACTAGGGATGATCTATAGCATCAATAAATTCCGGCATTATTTACTAGGGAGGAAATTCATGTTCCACGTGGATCATTCGGCGCTGCTGTATTTGGTGGAGAAACAAGACCTGACGGGGATATTGCCGCGGTGGATGCTGCTGCTCCAAGAATTCGATTTTGTAATCAAGCACCGACCAGGGACGCAACACGCAGTGGCGGATTTTTTGAGCAGACTCGAGAATGGAGAAACAGTACAGAAAGATAACGACGATTTTCCGGACGCCGACATTCTGCGGGTAGCAGCACTAGCAGAAAAAACGGAATCGACCTTTCCGAACCGGTGGCTTATGGACATGACATACTTTTTTACTACGGGACTACCTCCACCACAATTGCGCACGGACGAGAAGAAATGACAAGCCGTCCGAAGCCGTCACTTCTGCCTCGTAGAAGGAGTTTTATATCACAAAGGAAGTGACGGCATTTGGTGACGTGGGGTACGTCAGGACGAGAAGGAAGCAGTTTTACGGGAGGCGCATTGCGGCACGGCAGGCGGCCATTACGCGGGCGACATTATAGCCCGGAAAGTATGGCAGGCAGGCTTATGGTGGCCAACAACGCAAAAGGAGGCATCCGAGTATTGTAGAAAGTGTTATTTGTGTCAACCGATGGGCCAACCCGTAGAGGGCATAAGGATGCCACACCAGCCTGTATTACCACTAGACCCCTTCCAAAAGTGGGGATTGGATTTTGTGGGCCCCTTCACACCGGCGGCAGCCCGTACGGGCAATAAATACATATTGGTAGCTACGAATTATTGCACCAAGTGGGTAGAAGCAAAGGCACTACATGAAAATACTGCGGCCGTCACAACCAGATTCCTTTACGAGCACATCTAGTGCCAGTTCGGTTGTCCGATTGAGCTCATCAGTGACCAGGGGTGTCACTTTCTCAATACAATGGTTCGGGAACTAACACATCATTACGCCGTAGTCCATAAGAAGAGTACACCATATTATCCACAGGCGAATGGGTTAGCGGAATCCACCAACAAGACGTTGCAAACCATTTTGAAGAAAATCGTCAATGAAAATAGAACAGACTAGGATACCAAATTACAGAGTGCATTATGGGCGTACAGAACCAGCTACAAAACAAGCATACAGTCAACACCGTTTCGACTAGCATTTGGGCTTGAGGTGGTGATGCCAGTCGAATTTCAAGTACCCAGTTTGCGGATTCTGGTACGGAACCGACTATCAGAAGCCAAGTCGGAGGAGGTACGGCTCCACCAACTACTCGAACTCGGGGAAAAACGCGTACACAACATGGTTGTGTTGGAATAGGAATAGCGACGGCGTAAAGCGTTTGTGGATCGACATAGGAACGCAAGGGAAAATGAGTTCGTCGTGGGTCGAGCAGTGCTGGTTTTCCAAACCCGCATGGGCCATATGGCAGGGAAGTTACGATTCCGCTAGACCGGCCCATACTGGATAATTGGAGCGGAACAAGGCACGTTCCAACTAGGTATGGTGGCTGGGGAAGTAGTATGGCAAAAGGTGAATGGGTTTCGGCTCAAACCTTACCTGGGCCGTACGCCACCTAACCCATTCACCGCCGAACAGGACAGAGCCGGAGAACCCGCAGCGTAAATGGACAACCCCACTTGTACCACAATGTAAAAATAGGCTGTAGATAACCGATACGGAAAAAAAAAAAAAGAAGAAGAAGATAGCGACTATTAAAACGACTAAATGCATGCACAGACTCCTAGTTCAAGAACACGCGGCACCACGATGGCTCACCGCCCAATGAACCCTAAGCCACAAAAGGAAGGAAATAGAAGATTTTCTGCACAAAACAGAAACCCATCTTCTAGCTATCAGCGCTCCCATCGCTCCTCCCCCTCACCTTCTCCTCCATCCTATCACAGAGCTTCAGCCCACCGCAACCACCGGTCTCCTTCCCACGAACCTCCTCTGGCAATGCCAATCTTCATCTCTACTGCCTTACGCCAATGGCTCGTGGAGAAACGCATGGATGGGTACATCCGGGTCGCAGAGGCACCCCCACACCCGGATGCCATGGACATCGCCAGGAAGCTTAACATCGACACGGTCACCAACTCTTCCATCCGGAAGAACTTGGGCCTGTCATCGCTAAGTGAAAGGCATTTCCAAATCCCTCCTGCAGAGGTGCTGCAGCGATATTTCGGACCATATTCCTCCTCCGCCAAGGCCTATAGAACGAAGCAGATCCCGAATCCCTTCTTCCATGAAATTGCCAAGTTCCTGCTAGAAGTCGGTTGCGTACATGTCAACGCATATGGGATGCCCAAGCAGAAGGTGGGCATCATTATCGATACCTTTGAAGGGCGTGCGGTCGATTGGGGGGTCATCACAGGGCCGACGTTAAGGGAAGGCCTGCATGCGTATCAGGCAGGCAAAAAGCTCAGGCCAATCATACAACAGTACCTTACGGTACTATTCCCACCCCGAGGCCTGCCGACACCGCAGCCCAGCTGACCCACGCCCCCGCCCCGCTCCACGAAGCATAGGTTAGCGGAGTTAGCGGCCCCAGAGTGGGAAGAGGAACCCCAACCCGCCCAGCCAGACACGAGGACAACACCTACCGACTAGCCGGACACACGAACAACACAAGAGGAACAGTCGGCGCGTTCCATGGAAGCAACCCCAGAGCTAGACACCGAAACACGACAGGATAGCCCCAGACCGAAACGGCATAGATTGGACAAGAAAGATGGGCGAGGGTTGGTCAAAGACGTCCCCACGACGATAGAGACACCGACCGAAGGCGATGGCTCCGCAACTACGGAACCCAATACCACCTTCAAAATCATCCGGGAGCCACGGCCGATCATTACAACCCAATCCCAACGAGGGAAAGCCATATTGACGGTGGAAAGCGAGGTTTTGACATATCCGGATATCCCGGATATGGCCCATGAGTTCAGCGCCCTCTTACAGTTCGGAACTTCTTTTGAGCTCATGGAATTCCTAGCAACACAACAGGTAAAAGCCTCCCAACGAATGGCCGAGGAGCACGCGGAGCACCAGATGATTGAGCGCGCCCTAACACAAACGGCGGAGAGCGACGATGAGGACCGGTCAGCCAGGTTCTGCAAACAGAGGAACGTCGGGGTACGTCGAGTGGGGATGGAGATACCCCCATTAAACACGGCCCTAGTCGAAGTCCATAGCAAACTGGCAAAGGTCAGCACGAGCGCCAAGGAGATGGCCATTAAAAATAAGAATGTCTGAACAGTCGGCACGTTCCGTGGAAGCCGAGCTGCAAAAAGCCAACGAACGCATCACGGAGTTAGAAGCTAACGCGACTACAACGCAACACACAACTCCACCACCAAACCACACCATCGACGCTTTAAAGGAAGAAATTGAGGCTCAGACCGCCATCGCCTCAAAAGCGAAAAGGGTCATGCAACTAGCAGAATCAGAAATTGACCACCTTCGAGCTGAACTACACCAATCCTCAGACAGAGAAAAGGAGATACGGGCTAACGGCCGGAAGGCAGTAAAAACCCTTGAAGAGAAACTCGCTACGGAGGTAGCTCAGCACATCCGGACAAAAGACGAAAACGCCCAATTACAGGAGGAAGCGAAGAAATCGGAGGCGGCAATCGCGGGAATCCGGGCCTTATTAGAGAAAAAGAAGGTATGGTTCGACGAGCAGTTGGTGGTCGAACAAGAAAGAAGGCATCAGCTCGAAATCCGCCTAAACAATGAAATGGGGAAATTGGAAGAGCAACATGCAAAGGAATCCCAGTTGTTGGCGGGCCTGAAGACCACGTATGAAGAAGTGGCGGCGGTTAAGCAACAAGAAATTGCAAACCTCCAAAAATCAATGGAGGACGCACGCAACCGTTG
Organism: Azolla caroliniana; assembly: GCF_043228905.1. Lineage (NCBI taxonomy): Eukaryota > Viridiplantae > Streptophyta > Polypodiopsida > Salviniales > Salviniaceae > Azolla > Azolla caroliniana. The sequence goes on along the minus strand of NW_028230455.1, from coordinate 7,739,033 downwards.
CCAGGCCATCACAGATAATGTGCGTATCCTTCTCCAAACAAATCGGGAGAGGTTGACAACACAATTGAAAACGGCGTTGGACAAAGGATGGAGGCCGTGGGCAACCCAAGCAGCGGAATTGCACGTGTATCCTCCGGACTGGGAGAACCGGCGAAAAGACGGCCAAGGTTTCTATAAACTAAATGAGGAGAGCATTGCGGTCGTACGCGAGGACCTAGCGCAAGACTATCATGCGCTAGCGGACCAACATTCTGAAGAACTCGCGCACCTCTTAGATGATTTTGGGGAAATCCAGGAAGAGCTATTTCACCAGATCACACAAGCCGGCAACACACGAACAAATGAGGAATCCATCGCGACGCCAAGTCCGGGCACAGCCAAAGAAGAGGAACCTCATGTTAGGAAACAGGTCCCTCCAGATGGGAAGTGAGAAGACCCGGTGAGAACCGGATGAGGAGTACCCGGCAACGGAAGACCCGGTAAGAACCGGATGAGGAGTACCCGGAAATGGAAGACCCGGTGAGAACCGGATGAGGAGTACCCGGAAACGGTAGACCCGGTGAGAACCGGATGAGGAGTACCCGGAAACGGAAGACCCGGTGAGAACCGGATGATGAGTGCCCGGCAAGCGTCGGATGATGCAGGCCCGGTGAGGAGTGCTCACCGGATGAAGGGACATATTCGTAAATATGTTTCTGAGAGTCCATCGGGGCTATATTTATAAATAGCCGAAAAGTCATTTTAGTATAAATATGACTTAATGCATAATGTTGTTGTCATTCTTGTTGGCGCAAGATTAGAGCTCAACAGTTTACAGAGAAAGAGAGAGAGAAAGAAACAAAGAGTTTGTATCTCTGTTGTAACCGCCGCCTGTGGCGAAGATCGTGAGCACGAAGTCGTTGCCTCCATGAGCTCACTGTTGTATATTGTTACATAGTGATAGTTAGCAGTCACTGGACTACCGTGGTTTTTCCCATGTTTGGGTTTTCCACGTAAACATCCTGTGTACTCTTCTCTCCATTGTGTCGTGCATTCATTCCCGTTTTTCTGTGTTTGATTCTAAGCTTGGTTGTGGCCGAGCATTGTTCATCGGGAGCGCGTAGTTCCTGTCAAAGTGGTATCAGAGCGAAACGACACAGAAAATGGACGAATCGTTGGGAGGCATGTTCAAGCTCACCGGCTCCAACTATTCCGTGTGGAAGTCGAAGATGAGGGACATGCTCGTGGTTAAAGATCTTTGGTTGCCGGTTCAGTTCGGGGACAAGAGTCCGGACAAAATCAACGCCACGATATGGGAGGTGATGCACATGAAGACAATGGCGTACATACGGTGCTTCATCGACATGAGCCTATACAACAACTTCAATGAAGAGAGCAAGGCTCATGAGCTCTGGGAGAAGATCAGCATTATGTTTCGATATTCTGGAAGCTAGTAAGACTCCGGTACCAAAATGGCTCCAGCATGGCGGAGCACATGAATGTCTTCCAGGGGCTAATACACCAAGCAACATCATTGGAAGCACCTCTCGCCGATGAGGTACTAGCGCTACTCCTGCTCGGTTCGCTCCCGGATAGTTGGGAGACGTTGGTTGTCACTTTGGGCAACGCCAGGCCAGAAGGGAAACGGTTATCCCTAGCAAGAGTGAAGTCGAGCTTGCTAGATGAAGAGGCGCGTCGGAAAGATAAGGATACGAGCTCCGACACCAAAGCACTCCTTACCGAATTGGAACGCGGAAGACAAAGTAACCGTAGTCCCCAAAACCGGGAGAAGTCGGGGACACGGTCAAAGTCAAGGGGCGGGCCTACCTGCTTCTATTGCGGCAAGCCGGGACACTTCCAGAAGAACTGTCGGCACTTCCGAAAAGACAAGGAAACCGATGGTACCGATTCAAAGCAGACACCGGACCGGAACGGTAAAGACCGGAGGGGGCCGGACCGGAATGGATGCATAGAAGCCCGTGCAAAAAGTAAGAGAGAAGAAAGATAAAATGTAGAGGAGAGACAAACTAAGAATTTATAAAGATAGGATTATATATTATATAAGAGGGAGCTAGTGGGCTAGTGGATAGTCACATTGACTATTGGCTAGAGGTTCACGGTTCAAATCTAGTCTTACAATGCAACGTGATTTAAGGAATTTGATTCCTTTTTCATTGAAGACAAAATTGGCGACCCCCCTTCTTTTTTCCTATAAAAGGAGGTCGAAGGGGGCTCATTCCGGAGGATGTTTTGGGAGGAGGAGACTATCGCCAATTTTCCTTCGAAGCTCTTCATCTTCTTATTCACCACTTCTCTTCATCTCATACCCCTTCATCCCCCCCATCGCCATGTGCTCGTCTTCTTCGCGTCGGCACTCGAAGTGCTCGTGAGCCCAAACTTCGTTGGTTCGACGTTGCTCTGCCCCGTTCGTCGTTCTGAGCCCGTGTGCTCGCCATTTAGGTGGTCATGGTTCGTTGGGATTGGCATTTTGGTGGTGCTCGTGTGTTCATCTTCGTTGTCTTCGGATTTGCTTTTGTCTCTAAGGGCATTTAGTATTTTTGTTTTGATTGATCTTGTGGTTAACTATAAGTTCCCATTGTAAACAAAACCCTATTTTATAAAGGGTCCTTTTGCGTTGGAATCAAACGAGTATTTATCTCTTTGGTCGATATCATTCGTGTTTCTTTCTCTCCTTCTTTCTTTATTCGTGTCTTCCTTGTACGTTCGGCCGTCTTGTGACGAGGGACCGTTTGGGCTTGCCCATGCACCTCTCTTCCTCATAAAGGCGACGAGCATTTTGTGCGTGTGTTTGTGTCTTTCTTGTACATTCGGCCGTCTTGTGACGAGGGAGCGTTTGGGCTTGCCCATGCACCTCTCCTCCTCATAAAGACGTACGAGCATTTGTGCGTGTGTGTTGTGTCTTCCTTGTATGTTCGCCGTCTTGTGATGAGGGACCGTTTCGGGCTTGCCCATGCACCTCTCCTTCTCATAAAGGCGTACGAGCATTTTGTGCGTGTGTTTGTGTCTTCCTTGTACGTTCGGTCGTCTCGTGACAAGGGAGCGTTCGGGCATGCCCATGCACCTCTCCTCCTCATAAAGGCGTACGAGCATTTGGTGTGTGTGCTTGTGTCTTCCTTGTATGTTCGGCTGTCTTGTGATGAGGGAGCGTTTCGGGCGTGCCCATGCACCTCTCCTCCTCATAAAGGCATATGAGCATTTGTGCGTGTGTTTTGTGTCTTCCTCGTACGTTCAACGTCTTGTAATGAGGGAGCGTTCGGGCGTGCCCATGCACCTCTCCTCATAAAGACGTATGGACATTCATGTTTGTGTTATCGTCCCCTTGTGCGTTCATCTTGCGTGCTCATCTTGCTTGTACCCATTTGGTCCCTTGGCTCGTCCGGTGATCTCGAAAGGTCGACGAGTCGTGATCAACGAGAGCCAACGGCCTCACAAAACAAAGGGCAATGAGACCTTGCTTGGGATGGGTTCGGGAAGTAGTATTGTCATAAAGCAAACCTCGTGTCTCCTCTATCCCTTGAGTACTCCCTAGTCCAAGACCCCTGTGGTCCCGCCCAAGTAACACACGTGCGCGAAACTTCCCGACAACGTACTTCAATGCTCATAAGTGAGCTCTCCATTAACTCCCAAAATATATTCCTACATGGAATATCTTTCCAACGGCCTCACGGTTTACGCACCGCTACGGCTTCTGGTTGCGCGCCAGTCTGTGCACTGGTTTATGCACCAGTCCGGCCTAACCGATCGATCCCAACCGATCCGGTTCTCGGCTTGCATAGCCAATCCGGCCAATGTTGAGCTTGTATCTCAACAACCTCGATGCGATGGAGTATCCACATAGCACACGTCCGTGTGTACTAGTTCCAGTGGCACTTCTCTTCTCCTCAATGGTTGCGTGGAATGCTACTCTATTTGCTTTCCGACTAAGCTGTCGACGCACTTCTTTAGGTGCACTCCCTTGACTTCTGGTAGAAGTTTCTTGTCTGCTAGTAGGTGCATTCCTTTCTCACTCATGTGGCCTAGCCTCTTATGCCATATTTCTCTTGCCGAGTCGGCTGCCACATTTACTTCCGATTTGCACAGTCGGGCATGCATCATATATAATGTGCCTTCTGTTGTCCAGAGGACAGAAATGTAAAATTAGGAAATTAGCAAACGCCGAGTCCGAGTATCACGGGCCATCGACGGCTAGGCTGTGTATTAGGGGAAAAGTTATTTAAATGAGGACCAGTACCTCAGAGGAGGGGAGTGAAGGAAAATATAAGCGGAAGCACTAGCTGAGTCCCTCGTAACTAGATAATCTTGTAAGGTCACTGGCCGTAGGCCGTGTTCTGTAATCTTTTTTCTGTCGCAGTAATATATCTGAATTATGCCCAGTTTGTTCCATGTGTCTGTGCTTTGATTCGTACCTATGATTTTAGCGCCGCCCACGCCTATCAAGACCTCCCTAGTGTTTTCTCTCTAAGCATTGTCTCTCTCTCGACGCCTCTGTTACGAGCCTTCACGTACCACGCCCTTGAATACCGATAGCCACAGATCTATCGAAGGTGTTCACCCAAAGGAAAGGGTAACACAATTTGGCACGCCCGGTTACAGCTGTGAGTGCACAGCGAACTTCGTTGAAGGTAACCACCAGCCGCCGTTACGGCGCCCTCTCGCACCACGAGGTCTCGGCCACCCGCTCGACGCCCTAAGCCAGTCGAAGGAACTTCCGACTCGGCGGTCACTGACCAATCCTTTCCCGAGCAATCGGAGGCTTCCCCAGTGCAATCCTCGCCACCGGACACTCGATCGCGAGTTGATTCACCACCAAAACCCCCGTCGAGCCCTCCAGAGGTCAATCAACTGGAACTAAACCCTTTTCCGGTGCTACCAGAAGACCCAGAGTACGACATCATGATGTACCCATACCCACGATACACCGACGAACCAGACGCGGAGTCACATCCGTGCCTTCATATCCACGTGGCAGGCCAACCACTCACGCCGGCCGAAATCGATGCCTCAAATATTGCCGAGTTCACACTCTCCCTCGATGGACAGGCCGCACGATGGTACTCTCGCCTCGAAATAGGAGAGGCCACCACTTTCCAAATCATGCGCACAAAGTTCCTTGAACTTTTTCATCACGAGGTGCCTAAACGGGAATTGCCCGGCAATTCTTCTCTATATGCCAGGAACCGCACGAAACGGTCGCGCAGTTCACGATCCGGTTCCAGGATCTCTACAGACAAGTGGCCGATGATGTCTCGGCACAACATATACCGGACACTTTCCTATCCACTTTACGAGAGCCTCTCTGAACGACTCTCGCACTTACAAATTTCGCCAACCATACTATCGAACAAGTCATAACGCGGGTTCTCGCCCTCGATCGGACCCAGCACGGCGCGGCCTTCTCGATGACATCCTTGCAAAACGCTCTTCCCCAAGAGGACAATCGCTTTCGCCAAGCCCTCCAATGCACGGCGTGTTCAGGATCAGGGCACCTGGCCCTCAAATGTCCCCACCGACCACAGTGTCCAATCTGTCAGTCTCGAGCTCACTCAGTCGAGCAGTGTGAATATAATATGTTGAACCGCACAACGGCGGCACCGGTCCGCCAGATCGAGCCACGAAATACATACTCTCGGTAGGACGAGCGATATGTCTACCGAGACCAGGATAACGACCGACCGCGATCCCCGGATCGACGGCGCCGAGACGACGACTACCGACGTGATGACCGTCGTGATCATTATCGCGATGACTGGCACGACGATTATGCTCGATATGATGACGATCGCGATGACCGGTATGACCGACGGAACTCACGCATTGATCGGCGAAACAGCAACCGCAACACACACAACAATAGAAGACCTAATGACAACCGCCGACGAGACGCTCCTCAAAAGGACCAGCGCAACTCCAACGCACCTCGAAACAACCCACCACCAAACGAGACTGAGAATCAACAACAACAGCTTCCACACACGGACCGAGCGGACACCAGCAGCTCGGCCAACGTGACATGTTTTAAATGTAACCAACCAGGCCACTACGCCACGCAATGTCCAACAACCAACCGTGGCAAGGCACCCGCGGTGAACAGTATCATGGCCGATGTTCAAACGGTCACTACCCGGAGTAAAGCACAGACTACTTAGTGGCAAATCCATGATGAAGTCCGTCAGGCAGCAAAAGAATGGCCAATAAAAATAATGCCATACGCATGCAAACTGACATGAGAGACGGGCCCAGTGAAGTACCACAAACCTCGGCACCATCCACGTCGTCGGAGGATGACCAGCGATGGGATGTTCTTACCAACTCTCGCATCTCGCTGCCCCTACATAAACTGTTACCACTCATGCCGAGATTTCGGGACACCCTGGCGGCTCTCCAAGCCAATACTAAGCCCGTGACACCACTGGTACACCTCACCGAAGCAGGAACCGGTCCACCACTCATGGATTCTCAGAACCCAGCCGTGTGAATCATCATTAAGGGACAAGACCTGCACGGATGCATCATCGACGGCGGATCCGGCGTAAACGTTATTAGCGAGTCAACGTGTCTCAACCTCGGCCTGAATCAATGGGAACCATGCCCCTTTTGGCTTCGGATGGCCGACACCCGCTCCGTTCACACCATTGGTTTAATCCGCCATCTCAACTTCACACTCGAAGGCCACATGTTCACGATCTCGGCCGTCGTGCTAAGACTGGAGACACAAGGCGCCTACCCAATGTTACTAGGTCGACCATGGTTGCGTATAGCAAATATCAAGCAACATTGGCAACGCACCATGATCTCATTCCGAAGAGGCAAGACAAAAGTCTGAATCATCACTGAAGAACGAGTTCCCGTCGCTCTCAACACTTCGCCGTTATACGCGGAAGGGGTCCATATGCTTGATGGTTTGGCCGATGAGGAGGTCGATGACTTCCTAGATGATCATCCCACGATCATCCCTCTCTTCGAAATCAATGCCTTACCAACCATCGAGCCACCTAAAGACGAGGAAGTCACGGAGGAGTCACCACCCCAAGATGAACCAGATCCAACCACAGTTACCGAGCTACGTCATGCTCGGGAGGCTTTCGAACGTGAACTCGCCATTTCACAACGAGTAAAAGCATCAACCCTGGAAACAATAAACCTCGGTTCGGACGAGAATCCCCGTACGTTACAAATTGCCAATAATCTACCAACCGGAGAACGGGCATGCCTCGTAAGATTGCTCACCGACTACCAGGATGTTTTCGCTTGGTCTTACACCGATATGAAGGGGCTGGACCCTCAATACTACCAACATCAAATTCACATCTTACCTGATACTCGGCCGGTTCAGCAGAGGCGCTACAGGATGAACCCCAACTACGCCGCTAAAGTCAAAGAGGAAATCGACAAACTACTCCGAGTGGGTTTCATTCGCCCTGTTAAACGGGCCACGTGGTTGAGCCCGATCGTAGTGGTCCCAAAGAAGAATGGAAAAATCTGCGTCTGCGTCGACTATCGGAAGCTTAACGCAGCAACAGTCACCGACGGTTTCCCTCTCCCATTCACGGACAACGTCCTCGACACGGTAGCCGGCCACGAATGCTACAGTTTCCTCGACGGGTTCAGCGGCTATAACCACATAAGAATGCACCCGGAGGATCAGGAGAAAACCGCTTTCGTCACGGAATGGGGTGTTTTTGTAGCAGAAGTAATGATGTTCGGTCTAAAAACGGCGTCGGCTACATTCCAGCGCATCATCACCGAAATCTTTCATGACTACATCCCGGCGTTCATGCAAGTCTTTCTCGACGATTTCGCCGTGTATGGCCATCGACGGGAACACATGACCCAATTATGACTCTGCCTAGACCGATGTCGCCAAGCTGGATTGAGTTTAAACCCGGCGAAATGTGCATTCTTAGTCACCAGCGACAACCTTCTCGGCCACATTGTTAGTCAAGAAGGCATCGCTATGGACCCGGATAAAGTAAAGGCAATCCTGACCGCCACCGCACCCTCGAACGTTAAGGCACTAAGCCGTTTTTTGGGACAGATCCGGTGGCACAGCCGAATGATACGACACCTGGCCGATTTCGCGACACCTTTACACGCGGCAGTCCATCGCCTTCCCTTCCAATGGACGTCAATCGAGGACACGGCCTATTAGACCCAGAAAAGAATGTTGTCACATGCCCAGTGGTCCAGTCTCCGGTTTGGTCCGAACCGTTTCATGTCTTTGTAGATGCTTCGGACATCGCCATCGGAAGTGCCCTGATGCAATGCACACCCCCGAATTGGTATAGGCCCGTGTACTACGCCAGCCGACGGCTCTCGACCGCGGAAAAGAATTACTCCACCACCAAGCGAGAGGCCCTCGTCAATAAACAAGCCCTCACCAGACGGTTGGCTCGGTGGATGCTCCTACTACAAGAGTTTGATTTCCAGATTCAGCATCGACCCGGGGTACAACATGTCGTCGCCGACTACTTGAGCCATCTTGAGTCAGGCGAACCGGCGAAAACAACGTACGACGAGCTACCGGAGGCCAGCCTATTTAACCTGACCACGATACCAGATGATAACGGAGATGAATGGATCACGGAGATGACCCATTTCACACTACCAGTGTACCTCCCGAGCACATGCCCCTTGACACGAGAAAACGCCTAGCAGTGCGTAGCCGGAATTTTTGCCTCGTCTCGAACATTCTCTACCACAAAGGCTCGAACGGCATATGGCGTCGAGCGATTCGGCAATTCGAGAAGAATGCCGTTCTTCAGGAAGCCCACCAGGGAGTAGTTGGGGGGCACTACGCCAGGGATTCCACGGCAAGGAAAGTTTGGCAAAGTGGATTGTGGTGGCCGACAACGAAGAAAGACGCTCACGAGTTTTGCCGGCAGTGCGATTTGTGCCAACGACTGGGGCAACCAATGGAACAGTCACGGATGCCACACCAGCCGATTCTTCCGTTGGACCCATTTCAAAAATGGGGTTTGGATTTTGTAGGCCCTTTCAAACCACCCGCGGCCCGTATAGGGAATAGGTATATTATCGTTGCCACGGATTACTGCACCAAATGGGTCGAGGCTAAGGCACTCCGAGACAACACGGCGGCATCCACGGCTAAATTCGTGTACGAGCACCTCTGGTGCCGTTACGGATGCCCAATCGAGCTCGTTAGTGATCAAGGTGGGCACTTCATCAATCATATAATACGTGAGCTTACACACCACTACGCGGTGGTGCACAAGAAAAGCACACCATACTACCCGCAGGCGAACAGCTTGGCGGAATCGACCAATAAAATCCTCCAAACCATACTGAAGAAGATCGTTAATGAAAACAGGACCGATTGGGATGACAAACTCCAGAGCGCGTTGTGGGCGTATCGTACGACTTTCAAAACAAGCATCCAATCAACCCCCTTTCGAATGGCGTTCGGGTTAGAAGCCGTAATGCCCGTCGAGTTCCAAGTCCTGAGCCTACGAGTTCAAATCAAAGCACGGCTCCCCGAGGCCCACTCCGAGCAATACCGGCTGGAACAACTCCTCGAACTCGGCGAAAATAGGATAGAGAGTATGGCCCAGCTCGAACAACGGCAACGACAACGTAAGGCTTTCGTGGATCGACATCGACACGGGCTGGAAAAGGAGCTCACCATCGGCAAACCGGTTCTTCTTTTTCAAACACGACTCGGGTCTATGCCGGGAAAATTAAGATTTCGGTGGACCGGTCCATTCTGGATTATCGACAAGTTCAACCGGACGTTCCAGCTCGGCACACTCGCCGACGACACTGTCAAAAGTTGGGCCAATGGTTTCCGACTTCGACCATATCGAGGCACTACACCACCCAACCCGTTTCGGGAAACCACCACGGAGGAGGCCACGTGTCCCCCTGAATAAGGACTCACCCATCTTCTTGAAATTAATAAAAGTAGTAGTAGGTACGGTTAACCATAGTTTAGCCATCGATTATCTACACCTACACCACCCACCTAGGCATCCACAAATTTAGGAGCACCCCTCGCCACCACGCATTTAGTAACTATTTAAGCACATGCAAAGCACTAGAAGCACCCCACTCACCTTCAGGACACGTGGTGTTAGTCACTTATTATGGCACCCACGACTCAGAATCTTCAGGATTCGCTTCAGGCACAAAACCTTAGGAGTAAGTTACTAAAACCGTTTCCAAAACGCAGCACAGACATAGAAGTTCATTATCGCTCCCAATCTCCATTGCTCTCAAGCTCAGAAACCCCGTGCTCTCAAGCTCAGAAACCCCGTCTCGCTCTCATCGCTCTAAACGCTCTTGCTCTCAAGCCCTCTTTCGCTCTCATAACCCCTTTGCTGAACTTCCCCTTCCTGTTGTTCCTCCTCTGTCTCGCCCTCGCCTCATCACTCTTCTTCACGCTTCCACATAGTCGAACCCCATCTCCATCTCCACCATGCCTCTTACCGCTTCAACAGAAACCCGCACCTGGCTCCAGGAACAAGGAATGGGCGGTTACCTGAAGATCATCGATGCCCCCGTGCACCCAGATGCCCAAGGTGTGGCTAAATGTATAGGTCCCGAAGCCATCACCAACAACGTGCTTCGGGTTGTTTTGGACCTGCAACGGGGAGGGGACCATGAGGTCGACATACCCCCGGCATCGAAGATGAAAGCGTACTTCGGTGAGTGCTCAGCCTCAGGGAAGGCATATCGCACGTATGGCGGTCCCAACAGAGCTTTCGGGGAGATTGCTCATATATTAATGGAGTATGTGTTTGCGCATAAGAACCCAACGAGCATGCCGCAGAACAAGGCAGCCATCATCATCAACACGTATGAAGGAAACAGAATCGATTGGGGAATCATCACAGGCGAAGGACTCCGCGCCGCCTTAGCTTCATTTCAGTCTGGTAAGAAGATGTTGTCTGTTCTTACCCACTTTTTGATGGTTCTATACCCACCCTCTTCTCTTCCTTCCCCTCGCACACTCACGTCCCCACCACCACCATGAAGGCAGAAAGAGAAATTCGTTGCCATCAACCACGAAGCATGGGAGGAGCGCACATCGCCTTCACCTCCTGCCGCCGACCAAAACCCCGCATCTGCACCACCACCCACCCAACCCCAACAAAAAAAGGCAGTTTCCGAGACCTGCCAAGAATAGGAGGAGAAAGTAGCCGCGGAGGACAACACGGCAGATGATGTCACCATTCGACAGCCAACGTCGTGCCCCTCGGTAACTTCCCTAGGGCCTAGCCCACGCCCCAACACACAGCAAGCAGCACCACCACGATCTCAAAAAAGGAAGCAGGCGGAGGAAACGACACTACCGGCCCCGAAACCCCAAACACAGCCGAGCAAGAGAAGACGACTCAACCGCGAATCCTCGGCAGAATAGAAAGAGCCACAACAGGAGCAAGCCTTAGTTGTCAAACAAAGCAACCTGGCCATCATCCCTGAGGAGGCATCGCTGAACCAGGGAAAGATGGAGCATGGGCAGACAACGCAGATCTCGGAGGATGAAGTCCTCAGGTATAAAGACCTCCCTGCGGAGGCTTACGAATTTAGTGCGCTCCTACGCCTCGGTACGACATTCGAGCTGGTCGACTTCCTCGCCAGAGCCCAAGTCGCGGCAGCCGCTCGAATGGCGGAAGAGCACGCCGAAACAAAAATGATTCAACGCTCACTAGTAGGTGAAATTGAGCCCCAGGATGACAGGGCTTTACAAAAAATCGGGAGAAAGAAGCAGGCAAAACAGGCTGCTCTCCTCATGGAGGTCCCCGAGTTGAACACGGCCCTTATCGAGGCATATAGGGACCTGGATTGCACTACGCGGGGTGCCAAAGACATGGCCCGAAAGATAAAAATAGCCCAAAAACAGGCTAAGATGGCTAGAGAATTATGGCACGCTGCGAAACAGAAGCTGGCAGCCTGGGAGCAAAACCGGCCGGAACAACAACCCTTGAGCCTTCCGGCCACGACCACCGAGGCCCTCCCAGCCCCTCCACGCATAACAATGATGGATGAAAGCACCGTCACAAATTCAATCTTGACGATGCAGGCCAGTACACAAACAGATTCGTTACAAATGGTCGATGCCTGCACAACAACCGAGGCGGCCACGCCCATGGAGAAAACTGAGATACCACCCCCTCGTGCACCCAAGGAGGTGTCAACCCAGACAGAACCTCCGCTCCGGGATTACCGCGCGGAGCTTAAAGAAGAACAGCGGCGAACCGAGAGACACGAACAACAGCATCAGGAGGCGATGGCTCGCCTAAAAGAAGAAGCTTCCAAGCAGATGGCCGAGATTAGAGCCCAAGCCGACCAAAGGATACACGAGCAGAACGAAGCACTGGGCTAGGTACAAGCGCAAGCCGCGGGCAAAGAAGCCGAACTCAAAAGCAAGCTGGAGGAATATGCAACCACAGTGGCAAAGAAAGAGAAGGAGGTCCTAGACCTACAGGCCGTGCTCGACAATGCGAAAGACTAGAACCATCGGCAGGAGGAAAGAAATCGCCAACGAGAGGAGAGAATGATCGCGGAGAATGCCGAGCTGCAGAGTCAGCGTACGACCCTTAAAGAAATGGCTAACGAGTTTTTCATCAAATGCAAGCTACTTTCGGAGAAAAAAGACGAATTATCAGATTCCTACTTCACCCTACAAGAAGAGAGAATCGTCGAACGGGAACAAGTTCGGGCCGCGTGTCAAAAAGAACGGGAGAAAGCTACCGAAGAACTCACCAAGCGTTACGAGCAGGCTATCTAGCTCATAACCGCGGATGCAAAGAACACTCAAGCCACCTATGAACTACGAGCAAAGAAGCTTCAGGCCGAGGTCGACGGCTTAAAACAGGAATTAGCAGCCATCCGAGCACAGCCCGGCATGGATGAGACATGCATCAGAATATTGATCGAGAAACAGTGCCAACACCTTACCAAAAAGGTCGAGGAAACATTAAGTCGCGCAGGAGACGAATGGGCAGCCCAAGCTGCCAAATTGCATATTTTACGCGCCGACGCCGAGAACCGACGGAAGGAGGGCCGCGGCTTCTACAAAATGGACGAAGCCAGCATACAAAACCTGCGTGCAGATTTAACCGAGGATTACCAGTCCTTGGCAAAATCTCACACCGCGGCAATCGAGCAAATAATGGAGGACTTCAATGACGGTCAAATGTTCTTTCGCCTGGAAGCAGAAGCCTTCGAACGAGAACGACTCGCAGCCATCCCAACCAGCCCTCCAACGGCCACAGAGCAGAAGGAAGAACCTTCCGGCAAGGAGATCATGGACACCGCATAGGAGGAACTTGCCCCGGCCAACAGACATCCCATGGACACCCACACGGTACCAGATCCAGTCGAAGTAGAGATCAGCACCCTCGAACCCACACTCCCACCAGAAGAATCGGCTGCACCTTAGGCGGACGCCCGAGAAGATATGACACCCCCGGACCGAACTCTACCCCCCGCACCGACAGTCCAACCAGACCACCCTGCCACCACCCCGGATCCCGAAAACATCCTCAACATCTTAAAAGAGGAATGAAACGAGGATCACGCCTAAAAGGCAATTTTTGTAATATTGTTAGTATTTTTGTAAGTCGTGGGTCCGACGGACAAGGTCCTATCCCAAAAGCGTGCCAGGTGTTGTCCAGAGGACAGAAATGTAAAATTAGGAAATTAGCAAACGCCGAGTCCGAGTATCACGGGTCACCGACGGCTCGGTTGTGTATTAGGGGAAAAGTTATTTAAACGAGGACTAGTACCTCAGAGGAGGGGAGAGAAGGAAAATATAGGCGGAAGCACTAGCTGAGTCCCTCGTAACTAGATAATCTTTTAAGGTCATCGGCCGTAGGCCGTGTTCTATAATCTTTTTTCTGTCGCGGTAATATATCTGAATTGTGCCCAGTTTGTTCCATGTGTCTGTGCTTTGATTCGTACCTATGATTTTAGCGCCGCCCACGCCTATCAAGACCTCGCTAGTGTTTTCTCTCTGAGCACTGTCTCTCTCTCGACGCCTCTGTTACGAGCCTTCACGTACCACGCCCTTGAATACCGATAGCCGCAGATCTATCGAAGGTGTTCACCCAAAGGAAAGGGTAACACCTTCTTTCTGTGCTCTGGCCACTATAAGATTTCCTCGGCAGAACTTCCACTTGCCATTCCAAAAGCTACCACTATAGCCTTCGTCATCTAACCTTCCAGTCGATATCAAATTCAATCTGATGTCGGGGACATATCGAACATCTTTTAGAGTCAGTCGACACCCTGTCGACGTCGTCAAGCGGACACTTCTGACTCCGGCTATCTTGTACTCTCTGTTAAGAAATAGGTCCCTCCGGATGGGAAGACCCTATGAGAGATCCCGGCAAGGAGCACTGGAACGCGGTCAAATGGATACTCCGGTACTTGAAGGGCACTTCAAATATGTGTCTCCGATTCGGCTCTAGAAAACCTCAACTTGACGGTTTTACCGATTCGAACATGTCAACTGATGTGGATACCAGCCGGTCTACATCTGGGTATGTAATGACATATGCAGGGGGAGCTATTTCGTGGTAGTCGAGGCTGCAGAAGACGGTTGCGTTGTCAACCACGGGGGCAGAGTACATGGCGGTTGTGGAAGCCGGCAAGGAAATATTATGGATGAAGGACTTCATCGAAGAGCTCGGTATCCGGCAAGATGAATACCGGCTCTATTGTGACAGTCAAAGTGCCATCCACCTTGCTAAGAATGCGGCCTACCATTCCCGGACGAACCATATCCAGCATAGGTATCACTGGATCCGAGAAAGAGTAGATGACCAGGAGTTTGCGCTGATGAAGATCCACAAGGCCGAGAACGGGTCAGATATTCTAACCAAAGTACTGACACCTAACAAGCTGGATGCATGTCGGAAGCGGGTCGGACTAGTAAGACATCCCATGCCGGAGTGAAGGGGGAGTTTGTTAAGAAATAGGTCCCTCCAAATGGGAAGACCCTGTGAGAACCGGATGAGGAGTACCCGACAACGGAAGACCCGGTGAGAATTGGATGAGGAGTACCCGGAAACGGAAGACCCGGTGAGAACCGGATGAGGGGTACCCGGCAACGGAAGACCCGGTGAGAACCGGATGAGGAGTACCCGGCTACGGAAGACCCGGTGAGAACCGGATGACGAGTACCCGACAAGAGCCGGATGGTGAAGACCCGGTGAGAACCGAATATAGAGTACCCAGCAACGGAAGACCCGGTGAGAAGTGCTCATATGATGAGTGCCCGGCAAGCGCCGGATGATGCAGGCCCGGTGAGGAGTGCTCACCGGATGAAGGGACATATTCGTAAATATGTTTCTGAGAGTCCATCGGGGCTATATTTGTAAATAGCCGAAAAGTCATTTTAGTATAAATATGACTTAGGGCAAACTTAGTGGAATAAAAGGTTGTTGTCATTCTTGTTGGCACAAGAATAGAGCGCAACAGTGTACAGAGAGAGAGAGAGAGAGAGAGAGAGAGAGAGAGAGGAAGAGGTCGTTGCCTCTTTTGTAACCGCCGCCTATGGCGAAGATAACAAGCTCAAGGTCGTTGCCTCGGTGCTTTACCATTGTACATTGTGATATAGTGATAGTTTGCAGTCTGTGGGCTACCGTGGTTTTTCCCTAGTTTGGGTTTTCCACATTAACATCCTGTGTACTCTTCTCTCCATTGTGTCGTGCCTTCATTCCCGTTTTTTTGTGTTTGATTCTAAGCTTGGTTGTGGCCAAGCGTTGTTCATCGGGAGCGCGTAGTTCCTGTCAAAGTGGTATTAGAGCGAAACAACACAGAAAATGGACGAATCGTTGGGAGGCATGTTCAAGCTCACCGGCTCCAACTATTCCGTGTGGAAGTCGAAGATGAGGGACATGCTCGTGGTCAAAGATCTTTGGTTGCCGGTTCAGTTCGGGGACAAGAGACCAGACAAAATCGACGCCACAATATGGGAGGTGATGCACATGAAGACAACGGCGTACATACGGTGCTTCATCGACATGAGCCTATACAACAACTTCAATGAAGAGAGCAAGGGTCATGAGCTCTAGGAGAAGATCAGCATTATGTTTCAGAACAAAAATGTTGTTAACCAGGTTTCGGTATTCCGGAAGCTAATAAGACTCCGATACCAAGATGACTCCAAAATGGCGGAGCACATGAATGTCTTCCAGGGGCTGATACACCAAGCAACATCATTGGAAGTACCTCTTGCCGATGAGGTACTAGCGCTACTCCTGCTCGGTTCCCTCCCGGATAGCTGGGAGATGTTGGTTGTCACTTTGGGCAACGCCGAGACGGAAGGGAAACGGTTATCCCTAGCAAGAGTGAAGTCGAGCTTGCTAGATGAGGAGGCGCGTTGGAAAGATAAGGATACGAGCTCCAACACCAAAGCGCTCCTTACCAAATCGGAACGCGGAAGACAAAGGAACTGTAGTTCCCAGAACCGGAAGATGTCGGGGACACGGTCAAAGTCAAGGGAGAGGCCTACTTGCTTCTATTGCGGCAAGCCGGGACACTTCCAGAAGAACTGTCGGCACTTCCAAAAAGACAAGGAAACCGACGGTACCGATTCGAAGCGGACACCGGACCAGAACGGCAAAGACTGGAGGGGGCTAGACCGGAAGGGAACGACGGCAATCGCGGAAAGTGAAGAAGAGTTGATGCTCATCACTGAGGAGAGTGATCTAAACCTTGCCAACGACGAGATGACCTGGGTGGTCACCTCCGGAGCGTCGTTACACCTTACCCCGGAGCGTCGTTACATCCTACTCAGCCAGTGATCACGGTTGTGTTCAGATGGGGAATGAAGGTACATGCCGAATTGTCGGCAAAGGAGATGTGTGGCTGACAACACCAACCGGATGCAAGTTGCTGCTGAAGGATGTCTGACACGTTCCGGAGGTTTGTCTGAACCTGATATCAGCCGGTCGGCTAGATGATGAAGGCTACACAGGTAGCATCTGGAACGGTGTTATGAAGTTTAGCAAAGGGAGCCTGATTGTGGCTCGGGCCCGAAAGGTCAACACGTTGTACCTGATGAATGCCCGGGTATGTCCGGAGGAAGTGAACGTGGCATCCGACATTGCTGGTGAGTTGTGGCACAAGAGGCTGTGTCACATGGGCGAGAAGGGGATGAAGAGGCTTGCAGAAGACAACCTCATTCCAGTGAAGAACGTGCACTTGGAGAAGTGCACTGACTATCTGGCCGGTAAACAAAACCGGACCTCCTTCCGATCGAGGCCACCGATGAGATGTAATGCACCACTGGAGTTGGTGCATACTGATGTATGTCAAGTGGACACGAAGTCACATGCCGGATCGCAGTACTTCGTGACGTTCATAGATGACCACAGCCGGAAGCTATGGGCCACACCGTTGAAGACGAAGGATCAAGTGTTATCCGTCTTCAAAGAGCTCCACATGAGAGTGGAAAGAGAAACCGGCCGAAAGCTGAAGGCGGTTCGAGCAGATAATGGAGGTGAATACCGGGGGCAGTTCGAGGAGTACTATCGCTCGAAGGGAATCCGGCTCGAATTTACTGTGCCGAAGACGCCAGAACTAAACGGGCTGGCCGAGAGGATGAACCCGACCATAATGGAGAGGGTCCGGAGTATGATGGCGCATGCAAAACTACCCAAGAAGTTTTGGATTGAGGCACTGTCGACAACAACATATGTGATAAACAGTACCCTTGGACAAAGACACGCCACAGAGAGTCTGTACCGGTAAGGAAGTGTCCTACCGGCATCTGAAGGTATTCGGGTGTCTTGCGTATGTGCATGTAGCTAAGGACTGGAGAGGAAAACTAGATCCGAAGACCCGGCCATGCATATTCCTCGGTTACGGCGACGATGAGTTCGGTTACCAAGTGTGGGACCTAGTCGACAAGAAGGTATTCCAGAGTCGAGATATTATCTTCATGGAGGACAAGACGCTCGCCGACTGGGAGTCGGAGAAGAAGATAATGAACTTTGAGTCGACCGGTAAGGATCGATTCTATGATAAGCAGACCCAACCAACAAGAGACCGGTTAGCACTCGAGGAACTAGCCGGTTACGGTGAGGATACCAAACCGGCAGAAGAAGAAGTAGAGGAAGCTGAAACCGGAACCGGCCAAGACCTCGAATTGGATTCGGATGAAGAGCAAGTGGAGGAGCCGGATACCAAAGCCCAGAGACGGAGATATCCTCTCAGAGAGAGAAGGGCCCCCCAGAGATTTCCGGATGCAAAGCATGTGCTGCTAACCGATGAGGGGGAGCCGGAAAGCTTCGAAGAAGCGAAGGATGACACCCACAGCCGCAAATGGTTAAGTGCCATGCAGGATGAGATGGATTCCCTGCATGAGAACCATACATACGAATTGGTGGAGTTGTCGAAGGGAAAGCGGGCACTCCGAAATAAGTGGGTGTACAAGTTGAAACTGGGAGATGCCGTCAACCCCCCGAGATACAAAGCCAGGATCGTGGTGAAGGGGTTCCAGCAGAAGAAGGGCGTGGACTTCGACAAGATATTTGCCCCGGTAGTAAAGATGACCTCCATCCGGACAGTGCTGAGTATAGCGGCAAGCATGGACCTCGAGGTAGAGCAGCTGGACGTGAAGACGACATTCCTTCACGGTGACCTCGAAGAGGAGATTTACATGCAGCGACCGGAAGGATTCGTGGAGAAATGGAAGGAGCACCTGGTATGCCGGTTGAAGAAGAGCATGTACGGACTGAAGCAGGCTCCCCGACAATGGTACCGGAAGTTCGACTCCTTCATGACCGATCAAGGGTACCACAAGACGCAGGCCGATCACTGTGTGTTTGTGAAGAAGTTCGAAGGAGGCGACTTCCTGATACTCCTTCTGTACGTGGACGACATGTTGATCGTCGAACGGACCAACCCAAAATACGGATGCTGAAGAAGGCTCTCAACCGGACCTTCTCAATGAAAGACTTGGGTCTGGCAAGACAGATGTTGGGGATTCATATCATCCAGAACCGGCCAACGAAGCAATTGTGGTTGTCATAGGAGAAGTACGTGACAAAGGTGCTTCAGCGGTTCACATGTTAGATGCGAAACTGGTCGGATCGACACTTCCGGCAAACTGCAGGTTATCCAGTAAGCAAAGCCCGAAGACGAAAGCAGAGAAGGTGGATATGATGAAGGTTCCATATGCCTCTGCCATCGGGAGCTTAATGTACGCAATGGTGTGTACCCGACCGAATATAGGATACGCAGTCGGAGTGGTGAGCCGGTTTATGAGCAATCCCGGCAAGGAGCACTGGAACGCGGTCAAATGGATACTCCGGTACTTGAAGGGCACTTCAAATATGTGTCTCCGATTCGGCTCCAGAAAACCTCAACTTGACGGTTTTACCGATTCGAACATGTCAACTGATGTGGATACCAGCCGGTCTACATCTGGGTATGTAATGACATATGCAGGGGGAGCTATTTCGTGGTAGTCGAGGCTGCAGAAGACGGTTGCGTTGTCAACCACGGGGGCAGAGTACATGGCAGTTGTGGAAGCCGGCAAGGAAATATTATGGATGAAGGACTTCATCGAAGAGCTCGGTATCCGGCAAGATGAATACCGGCTCTATTGTGAAAGTCAAAGTGCCATCTACCTTGCTAAGAATGCGGCCTACCATTCCCGGACGAACCATATCCAGCATAGGTATCACTGGATCCGAGAAAGAGTAGATGACCAGGAGTTTGCGCTGATGAAGATCCACACGGCCGAGAACGGATCAGATATGCTAACCAAAGTACTAACACCTGACAAGCTGGATGCATGTCGGAAGCGGGTTGGTCTAGTAAGACATCCCATGCCGGAGTGAAGGGGGAGTTTGTTAAGAAATAGGTCCCTCCAAATGGGAAGACCCTGTGAGAACCGGATGAGGAGTACCCGACAACGGAAGACCCGGTGAGAATCGGATGAGGGGTACCCGGAAACGGAAGACCCGGTGAGAACCGGATGAGGGGTACCCGGCAACGGAAGACCCGATGAGAACCGGATGAGGAGTACCCGGCTACGGAAGACCCGGTGAGAACCGGATGACGAGTACCCGACAAGAGCCGGATGGTGAAGACCCGGTGAGAACCGGATATAGAGTACCCAGCAACGGAAGACCCGGTGAGAAGTGCTCGTATGATGAGTGCCCGGCAAGCGCCGGATGATGCAAGCCCGGTGAGGAGTGCTCACCGAATGAAGGGACATATTCGTAAATATGTTTCTGAGAGTCCATCGGGGCCATATTTGTAAATAGTCGAAAAGTCATTTTAGTATAAATATGACTTAGGGCAAACTTAGTGGAATAAAAGGTTGTTGTCATTCTTGTTGGCACAAGAATAGAGCGCAACAGTGTACAGAGAGAGAGAGAGAGAGAGAGAGAGAGAGAGAGAGAGAGAGGAAGAGGTCGTTGCCTCTTTTGTAACCGTTGCCTGTGGCGAAGTTAACAAGCTCAAGGTCGTTGCCTCGGTGCTTTACCATTGTACATTGTGATATAGTGATAGTTTGCAGTCTGTGGGCTGCCGTGGTTTTTCCCTAGTTTGGGTTTTCCACATTAACATCCTGTGTACTCTTCTCTCCATTGTGTCGTGCCTTCATTCCCATTTTTCTGTGTTTGATTCTAAGCTTGGTTGTGGCCGAGCGTTGTTCATCGGGAGTGTGTAGTTCCTGTCACTCTCCACTATCACCCATTTTCACATAACCATGATCTCCGGCTATGTAAGTTGACAAATACTCTCTCGACGGAGTTATGTGGAACAATGCCCCGAAATCGATCACCCAAGTGCATTCTCACTTGCAAGATTTGTACTTGTCTATTCACAGATGAACAACAGTTCGTCATTGCTCGTAGCAATGGCAGAAGGGTTATTCTCATTAGGAATCTTCCTAGGTTCGACATTGTTTCCGACACCCTTGTCTTTTCTCATGTGTTGGGAGTCCTTTTGGAAGTTTCCAGGTTTACCATAGTAAAAGCACACTAGCTTACCTCTGGACTTCGATTTGGTTTGGGACTTTTCTCTCCTTGGTGGACTTCTTTGCCGATTCCTTCCTTTGTCTGAATGTTGTGTTACATTCGACTCCAACTGGGACAGGACTCCCTTGTCCTTCCTCCTTGCCTCCTCATTTAGGATGCTTGTCTTCACCGTCTGTAAAGACAAGTTCTCTTCTTGACAAGAGGTGCTAAGAGTAACCACTAGGTTCTCCTAGTTGTCTGGTAGTGTGCACATCAGCAAGAGGGCCTGCATTGCATCATCTAAGGGAAACTTGGTCGCAACAAGTTGATTTACATACCCCATGAACGTGTTGATGTGTTCGACGATGCTCTCACCGTCTCTGTATTTTGGCCTTACGATTTTTCTCATCAACGAGGTTTTATTGAGCACGTTCTTCCTCTCATACAGACCCGACAACTTCTGCCACATCTCGTGGGCATTCATGTCGTTCGCCACATGCTGAAGGATACTTATGTCCACGCATTGTCGGATGGTGGCCACTACCTTTCTATTTAGAAGTTTCCAATCTGACTCCAATACCCCCTTGGGTATATCTGCTTTGTCGACTAGCTCATACAGGTCTTTCACGATGAGAAGGTCTTCCATCTTTATCTTCCAATCTGCATAGTTCTGTGAGTTTAGAACTATCATACATGGGAAAATGCTCACACCTCCTTCCATGCTTGCACCTCGAGCTCTGATACCCATTTGTTGAGAAATCGTTCAGTCAAATCACAATAAACGAACTGTGTTGAAATACAAATCACAGATATGCCAGAAAAACAGGACAACAATGGTGCACAGAGATTTAACATGGAAACCCTAAAAAACGAGAGAAAACCACAAGAACAGAGCTTCACTATGTATAGTGGATATACAACACAGAGATTACAACACTTCCTCGAGTGTATCAGCCACCCAGGGCTCTTGGCGTCTACTGTTATGCACACAACTATGGCGTCGCTCTCACTCACTCTCTATCTCTCACCCTCACACGCTACTTCTGTTCTATACACACCTCGCATCTGTTTACCCTAGATGTATCTTTTTTTATACATCGTATGAACTATTTACAATTGTAGCCACTGCTACATATCATTACTATTATTATTACTATAACAATAATAATAATCTGTTTACATAATCGACTCCCTGTTTTCGACTCTTCGACTGTCGACTATTTCCGAACAATCGGTTCCTTCGACTCTTCGACTATCGGCTACTTCCGAACAGTTGGTTCCTCCCACTGGAGGGACATATTCCCAACATGTTGTTCATCCAAAAAGGTCTGGAAGGTCCAGTATGCATCTTGCTTTACGTGGATGATCTAGTCATCACCAGACCCAGACTCACTGAAATCATCTGAGTCAAGTCCCAACTAACGGATGCATTCAAAATGAAGGACCTGGGGGACCTTCATTACTTCCTCGAGATCGAAGTGATCCATACCCCCGACAGCATATTGCTTTCACAATGCCACTATGTGTTGAATATGTTGTTCAAGTTCAGAATGACAGATTGCCGACCAATCTCCACACCCCTAGACCGACTCCGGACCGGCCTACGATGAGAAACAGTTCCGACAAATTGTCAGAAGCCTCATATATCTTGCTATCACCTAACCTGACATTAGCTATCCATACGGGGTGATAAGTCAGTTTATGCAAAAGCTGACCGTGGAGCACCTTCAGTGCGCGCACCGAATACTTAGGTATGTAAACCGCACTAAGGATCGGGGATTGTTATACCAACACAATATAACCGAGAAGCTAGTCGATTATACAGATGTTGACTGGGTCGAAGATGTGTCGGATGGACGGTCAACATCCGGATTTATGTTTTCTCTTGGTAGCGCTTCTGTTGTGTGGAGCGTCACGAAGCAATTGACGGTGGCCCTATCAAGCATTGAGGCGGAGTACCGGGGCGCTACTATTGCCACCTATGAAGTCATTTGGCTTCGGTGGCTGTTGCAAGACCTCCGGATAGAAGTACCAACTCCGATCCCAATCTACTATGACAACATGAGTAGCATACAACTAGCCAAGAACCCCATGCCCCATGCTCAAACGAAGCACATAAAAGTGCATTATCACTTTATACGCGAGCGGGTCCTCAGCGGTGAAGTCAAACTCCGGTATGTTCGCACAGATAGGCAAGTTGTCGTCTTCATCAAGGCACTAGGAACCGACAAGTTGCAGCATTTTTCGGAGATGCTTGGTGTAAATTTAAACTCTAAGACTTTGTCTATGAGTAAGTGTACGAAATTAACCCCACAAGTTTGCGAACCTTTCATAGTTCTCAACTGTATTGTTTTATTTCCCTATTTGATTAATATTCTACTTGGCAAAATACATCAAAACACACTTCCTTCAAATAGTCATTGCAAGAGCTCAATGTTTTAAAATGGGGGAAGACAATACATGCATAACCATAACTAATCATGAGATAGGTTTTTTTGTACTTTCTCCCTGATCTTATGAGGAGTTCGTGTAGGTTAATTCTAGAAGGAACGAGGGTAAAAAAGAGGTATGATGTTTGAGCCTTGAACCCAAGGTCTTAAGAATTGGTAGTCTAAATAACTTAACGCTATGGTAAGGAGAATCATTATCATCTTTTGAGCTCAAATATGATCTAGAGAGAGAGAGAGAGAGAGAGAGAGAGAGAGAGAGAATTTTTCCGTGCTAAGGTGTTTCTTTGGCGTGTGATTGTTGGTGGGTTGCCTTTGGCGATGGCTTTAAAATGTAGAAATATTTCAAATGGGGCATGTTTTTTTTGCACGGTGGTTCAGGAAGATGGTAGACATAGGTTCATTATATGTCCGGTTGCTAAAGCCATTTGGGTTGTTATATCACAAATTTGGGCATCTATAACAGGCAATATTCCGTCACCTTTTAATTGGGTTTTTATTAATGATGATAAAGGCATGCCCACACCAT
Source organism: Azolla caroliniana (assembly GCF_043228905.1). Classification (NCBI taxonomy): domain Eukaryota; kingdom Viridiplantae; phylum Streptophyta; class Polypodiopsida; order Salviniales; family Salviniaceae; genus Azolla; species Azolla caroliniana. The sequence continues at coordinate 7,715,115 of NW_028230455.1, read as the reverse complement.
CATATAAGGTTGTGTTTGACTACCTTAGGTATTGGGGGATGTGGTTTAATTGGACCATGAGAAATAGGTTCTTGTTTGATGGACTTCATGGGTTAACACAACAACTCTGTAGGATGAAAGGGAAGTTGAGTTCCGTTTTGACGGACTACATGGAGTGTAACAACAAGTTCATAGGTTTAAAGGATAATTGATTTGGTAAATTTTGCATCTAAAGTCTACGGACACCTCGTCCTTGGTTGGAATTCCATTTGTGTCATTTAGTATTGGAACACCTTAGAGAGTTAACCTTGCCATAAGAGCATGTCACTATTATACTAAGGATAGGCATGGGGTTTATTTTAATCATCATGTTGTTTTAATACATACAAACATTTGTGGAAAAAAATAGATTTCTTATTATCTCTTATGAGGTAAAAATATGTCGCATGTGGCAAAATTGTGATAACAAGTAGGTTCCGTAGTTGACGTGGAGATGCCCAAATACATAGCATGCAATGTAGCCCAAGTGGTCTATGGTGTAATAAAGAGGTGCAACCGTATTTGTACCCATGAGCTTGTGCCGAGAGCCAACTGTCTTACTCTAGTGCGACTACATATTATGCATTCTTCAAATTAGATAAGGCAAAGGTTGAGAATTAAAAGAAGGTGGAATTGGGTTCTTGAATAAGGCCAAAACTATATGTGTGTGTGTAGTCATCGTTGCAATCAAATCAGCCTTGTCCATAATAATGTCTTTTGTTATTCCTTTTAAACATTGTTGATCAATAGATGTGTGTGTGTGTGTGTGTGCACACTTTCTTTTTTCATATCTATGAATGCATGGAGGAGCTCCTGGTCACGGTCACGGAGTTGTTGACATGATCAACGTGGCTATGCACGGGTTATCCAAGCATAACATACATGCATATGTATAGAAAAGAATATAGATCTCATTCAATCATTCATCAATTTGCTTCAAGACAAACCTCTCTTTGTCTTTTTGTCTTGTCTTTGTCTTGGTGGTGTCCTATTTAGGCCATGATAATCATCAAGTAAACAATCAATCAAATCACACTCATCTCAATCTCAATCTCCTATTTATCTTATCTAATAATCTAAATAAGGAGAGCATTACCTATGCTTTTGGAGGGAGGAGGTATGAGTCAAAGTAGCTCTTCTCTTCTCACAATAAAGTGAGCAAGACAAAGAAAGAGAAATGCAAGAAGAAAGAAGAAAGAAGAAAGAAGAAAAAAGAGGAAGAGGAAGAGGAGACTATTTTTTAATAGAATAAACAAGCAAAAAGAGAGAGAGTATATATCTATATATGTATGTATGTATGCATATATATATACATATATGTATGTATGTATGCATATATATATATATACATATATGTATGTATGTATATGTATGTATACATAAGTATATATCTATGTATAAGACTGTATATGTATGTATTATACATACATGATACATGCATATATATATATATATGTATGCATATACTATATGTATGTATGTATGTATATACATATATATATATATAATAAATATGTAAATAAATGAAGGAAGAGAGAGAGAGAGAGAGAAATTCAATGAATAAAAAGAAACTGCTCTCTTTGCTAGCTTTTGCACTCCCCTGTTCTCTCTCTCTCTCTCTCTCTCTCTCTCTCTCTCTCTCTCTCTCTCTCTCTCTCTCCCTCTCTGTGTCTGTCTGTCTGTCTCACCAATTCTTCCTCATCTGCTCTGGATTCTGCTCATAATCTGATCTGATCTGATCTGAATCTGATCTGATCATCATCGTCTGGGGTATGTATCTCATCAACTGATCCAAAACCATGAATCTTTCATGGTTCCTTGCCTCCTGCTTTTCTAACCTCTCTCTAATTCTTCAGTTTTCTTTCTTGCGTTTATAAAAATTGCCCCTCCATATCCATCTCCATCTCCATCTTGGTCTTCCTCTGCATGTAATTTAAGTCCCCCCCCCCTCCCCCTTCTCCTCCCCTTCCTCTGCATGCACACACTACTCCATGGCCTTTGTGAAATTCACTGTAGGAATATCTCGGATGCAGATCTCATGGAAGAGAAATCTCAGACACAAGCTCACGAAAGAAAATTGGGAGGAAATTCGTCCCCAAATTCTGCATTTTTGGTTGGATCAGTTTAGTGATTCTTGTTTCTCGGGGGGTTTGGCCTGCATGCTCTGTAAATTTAGAACCTTGAAAAGACTTTAGTGTGTTAGACGCTGATCAGTCATGAAGATCAGTCAGATCTTGATCTCTCTCTCTTTCTCTTTCTCTCCTTTCTTCGTGTCTGTATGTGTATTCCCCCCATCTTGGTTGGCTTTACTGTGTTTCATTCTTGAGATTATGCATCAGTCTGATCGTTATTGAGCGAGCGAGCGAGAGAGAGAGAATTGATGAAAATTTGACCAGATTGTGGAAGCGTGACGGTCTACAGGGAGATTCAGAGCGAGACATACAGGAAAAAGTACGAGTTATAGAGAGGGGGAATCAATGGAAACCTGATCTGACTGTTAAGAGTATTCTACAGTCTACGGAGAGACTCAAGAGACATTAAGAGTGAGACATAAAGAGAAACTTAGAGAGAGAGAGAGAGAGAGAATAAAGAGACGTAGAGAGAGAGAGGTAGAGATAAAGACAGAGAAGGGGGGGGGGGGATAGAGATAGATAGATTAGTAATGTATGTATGTATGTGTCTGAGGAGGTGGGAGATCGAGAATACAATCAATCAATGGGATACGATCTCTGCGAGACAAGTGTAAGGGAGAGAGCCAAGGGTTTAGGGTTTAGGGTTTAGGGTTTATGACTCTTGAATCTACATTTTAACCACTTAGACAACAGCTCAGAGACTCTGTGAGAGAGAGAAAGAGAGAGTGAGTGAGTGTGTGAGAGAGAGAGAGCATTCTGTTCTGTCTATGTTTCTGTTTAGGTGGTTGTGTGAGCAGCTATGCAGCTAGGCGGAGGAGGAGGAGGAGGTGTCTGTCTCTCTTCAAGCAAGGTCTGTTTTACTCCAGGATCCTATCTGGGTGCTGATGCTAGACGCCTTACTCGACGATCTATCCCCTGCAAAGCTTCCATATTAACTTCATCCTCCTCGTCTTCTTCTTCTTCTTCTTCCGCCTCCGCCGCCTCCTCCTCCTCCTCCTCCTGTTTTTCTTCTTCTTCTTACATGGGACAAAGCCTTGGGATGGACCTCACCAGAATGTCAGAAGGGTTTGTTCGGAGATCCAGGCATTTGTACATCCGAGCTAATGCAGCCGGTTTGTTTCCTTTCAATTCATAGCTCTTTTTGGGATTTTTAGGCTTTTATGATGTTATGGCCTCAGTGGAATTATGGAGTAATACGTATGTGTCTATACTGTGCATGTAATTAGGTGGGTTTATGTGCACATATTAACAAATGTATGGAGGTGTATTAGGTATATTTATGGCTCATGCATGGGGATGTGTCTTTTTGTATATGCTTCGTATGCATGGGAGTGTGTTTGTGTGTATATGCGTTGTATGCATGGGGGTGAATTTTTGTGTATGTACATACTTTGAATGAATGGGCTGTGAATTTTTGTGTATGTACTTTCAATGAATGGGGGTGTGTTTTATGTGTATGGTAGTTATAGATGGCCAATTTTTTGTTACAGAGGATGATATTGCAGCGTCCAAGTCTGCACCTGGTTCTCAAGGCACTGTCCTTCCATATGTTGCTATTTCTTGCTTGGGTGCAATCCTATTCGGTTATCACCTCGGGTATGTATTCTTTTAAAAAAGAAGAGGGGTATTGTTTCCATGTTGAAAAAAAGGCAGTGCATAATTGGATGGATACACATAGGGGAATTTATTGCAAAATGATTATTCCACAAGGGTTTTTGTTTTTAATCCTCAAATAAGGAATTATAAGTAATATTCACATCTCAAATTAAGCTGAATATTGTAATTTTCGAAACCAGAGCCAAGTTTGTATACACCTGACAAGTTTATTTGGTCTGAATTCCAGAGTTGTCAATGGAGCTTTGGAGTACCTTGCTAGTGATCTTGGCATTGCTACAAATGCAGTTCTCAAGGGTATATTATATTTTATGCTGCGAGATGTATCGTTTCAATCATGATGGTTTAAATTGCTCATATGCTGCTTGCTATTTTCTCTTTTCGTTGTTTTCCTATATAGGTTGGGTTGTCAGCTCAACACTAGCCGGAGCAACAATAGGTTCTTTTACTGGTGGGGTTCTAGCTGATAAGTTTGGTTGTACTCGTACTTTCCAACTGGATGCCATTCCATTGATTATCGGTGCTATTTTAAGGTGAAATACCTACTCATTTACATAATGAACTAGATGAATAAAACCTGGCGCTTAGGGGTTTCAAAGTGTTTGCATGCTTTATCTGTTACTGCATGATAACTTTATTTTAGTACTTTTCCTGGAAGTCTCATATAGTTGCATTATCCTTGCTACCTTGGTTTTCTTTCTATTAGTTGATGATTGGACTTAGGGTAGTCTTTCTTAAAATTGTGCTTTAAAAGGAAGGAGGGATGAATTCAAAATGACATGAACATAGGGGAGAAACCACGAAAATACCCTTCACTTCTTGGATATTTAAAAAACAGAATGCATTCAAAAGAACCAAAATCCTCTGTAGTATGAAACTTACTGCTACAGGTGGGGGTATTCTGGTAAACATTCAAAAAATTAGAGGTATTCTGGAGCTCTCCCTGGGAATATATCAGGATTTCCTAACTCATTTTTGTATGTCGTTTCTTTCCTGAACAGTGCCACCTCACAGGGTATACAAGCCATGATCATTGGGAGATTTCTTGTTGGACTAGGCATAGGGATCTCATCAGCTCTTGTGCCACTGTACATCTCCGAGGTTTATAAACACTGCTCATCTGAATAAGTATTTTTCAGTGTGTTTTGTTCCTACTGTGAAGTTTCTTCTTGTGTGATCTCTTAATGTACCGTATGCTTTTTCTATTGTTTCCCTTGTGTAGATTTCACCTACCGAAATCCGCGGTGCATTGGGCTCTGTCAATCAACTTTCCATATGTATTGGTATCTTGGTTGCATTGGTAGCTGGCCTACCGTTGGCAGGCAACCCTATCTGGTATGTGAATTCAAAATTAGTGTTGTCTCCCCAATGCTTTCTTTAGGTTTCTCCTACTAGAGAACATTGATTACTTTAAAACATGACTTCTAGGTGGCGTACCATGTTTTGGGCAGCAGTTGTTCCTGCTGCTTTACTAGGGTTTGGTATGTTTTTTGCTCCGGAAAGCCCAAGATGGCTATTCAAGGTTGGTGGATGTGAGGAATACTTCATGATATATGATATATGTGAGGGATAAATACCAAAATACTGCTAACTTTTTGGTATTTACCTGAATATCCCTGAGTTTTGAAAAATTACCAGAATACCCTTCTGTATGAGTTAATTTTGTACTAAAGATGAGTAATGTGGAAACTGGAGCGTATTATTTAAATAAACCAAATGTTTAAGTGGTATTTTGTTGGTTTTCCCTGTATAATATATTATGTATTGAGTGAACAATCAGACTGATTATATTTTTTTTGGGTGCATATGTAGCAAGGGAAAATTGCTGAGACTGAAAATGCAATAAAAACCCTCTGGGGAAAAGGTAAAGTGGAGAGTACTATGGCAAGTCTGAGAGCAGGGAGTTCTGAGTCTGGAGGCGAAGATGCCAGTTGGGGAGACCTTTTTAGTCGACGTTATCTCAAAGGTATTCACTCCGTAAAATCACATATGGAATATGCTTTTTCTTTTTGTTCTGAATTGATTCTAGTTGTGTTGAGGTTCAATTTTTAATTTTTTTTGTATCTAAGTTGTAATATACTTCTCAAAAAAATTTAATATGCTTTGTGATGTTTTTGTGGGCATTAGTATTGTTTTTGTTCTCAATTGATGCTACCTGTGTTCATATCTGCATGTCAATAAAAGGCTGCTATTATTGTGGTATCTTTGTGAAGAGTAGTATTTTTTATTTTGAATTGAATGAATTTATTCAAGGCCTGCCTAAATTCATGCTTAAAATTTTACTTCTCTCTTGAACTTGTAATATGCTTGAGTGGTGTTTTTTTTGTTCTAAGTTAATGCTCCTTGTGTCCGACTTCACATTTTTACTTCATTGAGAGGTTGTAGTATGATTTCTCTTGTGTTTGTGGACAGTGACTTCGTTTATGTTCTGAATTGATGCTACTGATGTTGAAATTCACACTTAAGAAATTTGTAATTTTATTTTGTGTTATGTTGTGGACAGTGGTCACTATTGGTGCTGCTCTTTTCTTATTCCAGCAGTTTGCTGGAATAAACGCAGTGGTGTACTACTCAACAGCTGTTTTCCGCAGTGCTGGCATTACATCTGATGTGGCTGCAAGTGCTCTTGTTGGAACTGCAAATGTTCTCGGTAACAAATACATACTTTTTAATTTGTCAAGTAGATGACAAGTTTTGAAGTGGGAAAAAAACTGCCAAAAATAGAAAAAATCTTAGAAATGAAAAGAATTAGCTTTCAGATTTATTTTTTTTACCAAAGTTAATAACGATTTATGTTTAGTTTGTTGAAATCATTTTATGACAAATATCTATAGAATGTGACAATTAATAGAGAGAATTTTACTAGAAAAGGAGATGTATATATCATGAAACGCATTTTCTGATCAATTTTGTTTTGTGAGTTTATAGGTACCATTGTGGCCTCGTCTCTAATGGACAAACAAGGACGCAAGAAGCTGCTAATCACAAGCTTCTTAGGGATGGTGAGCCATCCATCATTTGTTTTCTCCCATGCCCCACCCCGTAAAAAGGGTTTAGTGACATTACTTTTCTCATACCTCTTGATCTATATCGCTTTTCCCATATTTGTTGATCTATATCTCTTTTGTCACTGTTAATGTATATCACTCGTTATTTATTGATCTAAATCTCTTCTTTTTTCATTTTTCAATGCAGGCATTGTCTATGTTGCTTCTTTCTGCAGGTCTTTCATGGCCTTCCTTGGCTCCTTATGCTGGCACTCTTGCCGTTGTGGGGACTGTTTCGTAAGTTCAACAACCTCGATTTTTTTATGGGGTGGGGGCGTGGGAGAAATCAAATTCCCTGTACTTTTTTGGATATTTACCTTAATACCCCGTTTTACAAAATTTACATCTATATAGGGGTATTTTCATAAGCTTTGAAGAAATTAGTGGTTTTCTTGCAAATGACCAAAAGTTACAAGTATTTCGGTGTTTTTCCCTTTGTTTTTTCTTGTTTTGCTGTAGTTAAAATGCATTATTTTGAAACTGAAATCAAGCCATATGTGCATATGGGCAGCTATATACTTGCCTTCTCTCTAGGTGCTGGTCCTGTGCCAGCCCTTCTTCTGCCTGAGATATTTGCCTCAAGAATACGTGCCAAGGCTGTTTCACTCTCAATGGGAATGCATTGGGTAAGTCATTTTGTGTTTCACTAATCTCATCCTAAGGGAATTATATACAGCTTTCTGTTTTTCATCATAAGAGGTTCAGTGGAAGATCACATCTGTAAGTGTAATAATGATGATACAAATGTATAAGTTAATTTTAGATCATTTGAAGTAGTAAGAAATGTGTTTTCATTAGCTTACATTTTGTCAATCTTTCTTAGATCAAAATTTGTGCTCAGAGATCTAGAACTTACCAAAGGTTTTTGTATTTTCAAAGACAGTTCATTATTCTAAAATATTTATATTTTGAAGTGTGGAATATTGCACGATACAAATCAATACTTTTAGATCATTTCTCTTTCAAATGTAATCTCTATCATATTGAGCAATTTTACAGAAACTCTTTTCACTTCCCCTAGGGAATATCTACTAAGTTCATTTTTTACATTATGCACATAGAAATGAGGTTTGGTGTGTAAGTTTGTTACTAGGTAGCATAGATGATAGTAGAGGCACCTCTTTTATTAGCTTATTCTGGATTCTACTTGGTAAAAGACTTCTTTAAATGGAGATGTGAGCTTTTTTAATTGGAAAAAAAACCTGACTTTTGTTTTTATTTCCCCAAATGCCCATGGTCAGCCAATCTCAAAAAAAGATATGTGCTAATCAAGCAAATATATGCCAATTTCATCCCCTTTTTCTTTTTTTCATTTGTTGACTAGGGTCATTTGGGGATGTAAAGAGACACTTGGTATCATTTTCTTTTAAGCAAAGAAATTACTCATGATTAATTGTTCTAAAATTTGTTTTGTCAGGTAACAAATTTCATAATCGGTCTATATTTTTTGAGTGCGGTGACCAAGTTTGGTGTAAGTAGAGTGTACCAAGGATTTGCTGCAGTTTGTCTGATTGCTGCTCTATACATTTCACAAAATGTGGTCGAAACAAAGGGACGATCCCTCGAAGACATTGAGTTGGAGCTAAGCCCCGCTGTGTGAGTCTCCTTCAACTGTTTAATGAGCGCATCATCACACAAATCCCTCAGTGTGAATCAATCTCAACTCAGTCATTTACAACAAAAGCATGGACATTTTTGAATATTTAAAAGATTTCAGCTGTAGTTGTGAAATTCTAACAAAAATAACAACGATAATAAAAATAACAGAAGTAATCACTAAATAATTTTCAACAATTCAAGGTGTATGATCTTTCTCTTTTTCCTTCTTGATTTTATCTCCTGAAAGAAGATTAGGTTGCTGATGTGAACAAATAAAAGGAATGTAATCTACATTAACTGTGTTTAGAAACACCTATCAAAGTTTTATGAAGAGTTCAATGAATCAACACAACAAAAGAGACTTAGTAAAAGGGTAGTAAATAGCTTCTTTTAGGCTTCTGCATGAAACAAATTATTGAGAGTAGTCATTGATAGGTGTTAACAATTCGTTTGCCGTCCATTTTTATGTATTTATGCTTATGGAGTATAACAAGAATTATGTTATGATTCATTCTTTAGCATATTATGTCCATGGGCCAATGAAAAATATGGTTGTATCTTTGGAAATAAAAATCTCATGAATAATGGAGGTTTTGCTACAAAATATGGTTGACATAAAAAAGAGGCACTTTGCAATTCATTTGGCCTTGGAAATGGTAAAATCTCTCAAGAATATTCTCTCGTGGGCTAGATGAAAGCGCATTTATTAGTATATTTTAGAACTTGTCTTTTCACAATGAAAAGCGTTCGCCCTCTTTGGCATCATGAATTTAATAAGGATGTTTTGTATCGAGACAACGTATCATCGGTTCAATCGAAAATCATGGCATCCAATTATTGCAATCATATTCATTACCCTAAATTTGGATTATTGATCATTTGAAGAGCCCACTTCTTGCAACCATATCCATTACTCTAATTTTGGAAAATTGATGTTTGCTTTATTGAAGATCTAAGTTTGGAATATTGTTTTCCATCTTTCTCAAGATTGTGGGGTTTGCTTTATTCTAAAATATGTTTATAGTGTTCTATGAAGGTTCACATCTCTTAAGAAAATGTTTTTATAGATGTTTTGGTAGAAGGTTTGTAGGCAAAAAAATGAAGCTCATTCTCTTATTAGCAATTATGACATAGAAAATGAAGCTCATATTACGTGTCAATAGAAATAATGGTCATAACTTTTGATTGAAGAGAAACAATGTTTATGCAACAAAAGTTGAAATTCTCACGCCATCAAAATAAGGTATAATAACTTCATGTCACTAGTAGAAACCATGTTTACTTAGTACAAGTTGTAAACACGTTGAAGCTCCCGTGTCTTGAATTTATAAGCCATCAAATTGCTCACAAAAAACATATCTATAATTTATGATGATGACTTCACGAAATCATTATATTGCATGCATTTTGCTTTATTTAATTTCTAGACATTACTTTTTCAAGAGGACTCATACAACTCGACCCTCTTTCAAAATAATGTCCTGGCTCCTCACTATCTCATAATATGTCACACACCCTGTGAATGAAAAGGTTTAGCTATGCAAATTTCCATAAATTGTTGATGATGCAAATGACAGCCCTTATGATCAACCCAAGCATAGGCCAAAAACAATAGGTATAAGAATATATTTGGAACGTCAATCAACTCAATTTCTTGTTATAGTCATTACTCTCATGACCACATCATTGAATAAATGAGAAGATTCTAAGCAACTATTTCAGCCATACAAAGTGAATGTCAATCACATCCCAATGATCATTTGATAAGCATAGAAAAACCAAGATTGTATCAAATCCAGAAGGTCAAAACTCTTTTATTTTCTAGTTGAAAATAGGGCATTATTACATAAAGTTCTTGATGCTTGCTACTCAAGACAAGATCTTATGGCACATAAATGATGCAAAAGGATGATGACGAAGGTAGAGTACATAAAGATCCTATGGCACATAAATGATAGCTGTTCACAGGAAAGCCAAATTCATATCATGCACGTACGAGTGACTAATAAAACTGGAGGAACATGACAAAAAAATATACTAAGATTTCATTTTGGTTGATTTATTCTGATGGCTTTTCAATGTAGGCATGAGCACCATGAATACAATTAATTTATGATAGATATGATAACCACTAAGTTAGAGATTCGATGAGATGGTTTCTAAAAGAAATAGTCACTTAGCAACTGCCATCACTAAGGTTGATATAAGACATTACAATTGTATCAAAAGTCTCTTAAAAGGTCGAAAAGAGTTAGCATTAGTAAATCAATTGCTCAAAAAGAGTTCTTGCTTCTCTAACAATGGTACCATGCATACTGATACCAAGTAACCAAGAGACAAAATGTGATCAATTAATTCATGATTCAAACCGCTCTACTCAAGAAAAACAACAATGTGCCAACAAATTTATATTGGCTGCTCATAATAGTGTTCATGAGAGAGCATCCCAGCCACAGTTCCACAATCCTGAATGCTTCTCCAATCAGGAGGGATAAAAATAGTTCAATTACATAAACTAGAGAAGAAGTTTGGATGACACTATTCTTCTACAAATAGAGACTAATTTTCTTAGTTAAGTTCATTTGAAGGAAGTTGATTCCTTGGTCATCAAAGAAAGTTGTCTGTCTCACATTATGTAAGTGCTGCTGATTTTGCAGAACACAAAGGGAACCCTCCTATGAGTACGAAGACTTTTAAGCGTCCAACATGACCTCATCCAAAAGCTCCAGTCCAATACACTTGAAATAGTTTACAGTCGGCAGAAGGTTCGTATGGGAAGTTACCTAAAGAACACTAGGTTAGCCTCTCATCCAATGCTCGAATGAATTGTAAATTAAATACACCAAATATATCCAATGAAATATATATCTTTGAGCAATAAAGGAAAATTACTTGCCCCATTACCTCAATTCAAACCATAGAGCTTTGGATTCCAAACAAATACCTCCTAAGAAATCAGGAAATATCAGGAAATCTTTCACTTAGCAAAATGAACCATTGCCTCTGCAGTTATAAGGGCTTGCTTTACAGCCAAGTCGACTTCATGAAAATCATTTCTGAAAGAAATTAATTATAAGTAATATCCATTTGAATGAACATTAACACTCCACTATAGAATATACATTAAATGCGTGTGCAAATATAATGTATCCAAATATTTACAGAGTCTTTGGCAATACACACACAGAAATATGTTTATATGCATTAGAATGAACAACACTAGTATACTGCAATTTATAGACTCACTTTCTGATGCTTTGAAGGTTGGCAATGGCAATTTTTAACAGTTGACACAGCTCCACTGTATCTTTGCTTACCTCATTCGTGCAGTTGTGTTCAAAACTAACCTGTTTTAGACATATGTCAGGAAACAATTACAATTTCCACTGACGCATGAACCCAGTCCTACAACAAAATACCCAACTTTGGGCCCCTTCAACGCTGCTAAAAATAATCAGAAATACAAAGGGATGTTCTGAACATTTTTGAAACTTATGGGTATTCTGTTAAATGTATTAAAAGTTTGGGGCAATTTGATAATGTTTAAAAACAAGAACCATACGAAGATGAAATTTTACCTTGAAAGCATTTGTGATCAGCGCCTTAAGTCTCTCACTACTGAAGACATTAGAAACCATCCTTGCTGAAGAAATGTCCTTAAGACAATTGAGCATGTCATGCACCGTCATATTTGCTGGATCCTTGATCTTGTCTTTCAACAGAGGCTATATCAACAGACATCCATAACCACGGTTACCACGTGTTTTAATCAGATTGAATTTACTAAAAGTTCTGCCCATATGTGAATGAGTGTTTTTCATTCAACTTATTCAACGTGTTATTTTCTTCTTAGTACTATTATATCACGAAAGTCTATTGATTAAATGTTGTTCTCTAGAATTACTAGCATGCATCTCATTCTTATAATCACAAAATCCAGACATATTGGAGTTTTCTTCCATACCAGAAATCTCCAACTGGAGTATATAGTATTACAAAATGCTATATATGCTGCATTATATTTTCTTTTGTCACAAATCCTAGAAGGGATTAAAACTGATTATTTTTTCTATTCTAAATGGCTACAAACAGACTTTTAGAATTTCAACCTTTTTTGGAAATCACACAAATGGCAAGTCAGTTGATCATGATTCACGTGAAAGAGTCTGATTAGATATGTGATAGTATCTAAACTGTATGGAAGGACCACATAAACAATACACCTACATTACTGGAATAAACAAACATTGAATAAAATCAACACATAATTCAACATATTCATAAGGGTAATGATGTACCTTTGGAATAGAGCTGATGAACACATGAAAGATGATCCTTAACTTGAGGTCAGAATGCTTCATTGCCTTGTACATCTCCTTAAATTAATATAGAGCAGAAAAGCCCAATCAATAATCATTGTTTAACATGATAAGAAACGTTACCTGCAGCAAAGTATTAAGTTTGCCATAGATGCACACATTCTCCTTGATCAGATCGAATATTGGTTGCCTTTCAGTCACATGGACATGCACAAGGATCAATACTAAAATCAATTAGATCACTTTTTAATGTTATAGAAAGGCATCTTCTTAATGTTATAGAAAGGCATCATGCCACTCACTGCACATCAACTCCATGCTAATTAATTGTGGTCAACATTAAAATTTTAACTTATTGTTATAAGAAGCAAACATCTTCATTTATAAAAGGTATATAATAATGAAAAAACAAACCCTAATTACCGTGGAATACCTAGCCTTCCTCTTTTACGAGTTGCATTTTCTATACTTGTACGCTTGAGCTCTAAAGATAATCTCTGTCAAAAAATCATGCAAGCCTAAGATATAAGATGATATAACTCTAGCTATTTAAACTAGCAAATAACTGACAGTAGCCGAATAGAAGATCAGGTTAACCATTTCCATTAGGTCTTGAATACACAATGAAAGTTGTTCCAAATCATGAACATCTCTTGCACAATTTACATGGTCACCAATCAATGCTATCAAATCCAAGATAAGTACGATCAGGTTCTTTCTTCTCTCTTCCTACAGTAAAAACGAGTGAAACACATAAAAACATTCTCTTCACAAGAAAAACATGGACTGACTGATCTTAATAGCATATAATTCACAGAATGTGCCAAAAATCAATGCAGAGTACCAAGTGCAATATTAAACATGTGATGTGTTTTATTTGATCTTTTCATAGAGTAAAAAGGAAATACAATCCTCACATATTGTGTACATTTGTCAAGGAGTTTGAATACTGGTTTAATGCCAGGTATGATACAAATTACAGGCAGCTCATCAATGAGAAATATATGCAACAAGAAGTACATAATAATTAATGTAGGAAAATAAATATTCAGGATGAACTTCAATTTCACAATAGTTTACTAAACAATAAATCAAAACTGTAATGAACATCAGCGTTATTAGCACACTGAAGAGGTTATCATAACTACAAGGGTTAGCGAGAATACCTTAAAAAGTTGGACAAGGTAACAGCCATGCATGATTTCATCCTCCTTGCAATCTGCAAACAGATTTTCTCAACTCCACCTCTTTGGATATAAGAGAAGGTAAATTTTCAGATAGTAATTTGCATGCTCTATCATGGCAATCTCATGAACAAAGAGTGCTACAAAGTAGTAAACTACTCCTAACTCAGAAGCAGAAATAAAACATACATAAAGTTAAATGAGAATAAAAAAACGAAAATACAAATGGAAAATCGTGTCACAAGAAATATTTCATGGTTTCCAAGTTGAGTTTCCAATTTTCACTTTGTTCCAAAATAATATCATATCTTGGACAACAGCAAACCAGAACCAATGTTAATAAACTATATCCTGGTTATCTCTCAAGAATTTGCCCAAGACATACACAGGAATTTTAACTCTTGTAAAATGTAGATATTCCCCTTAACTACTTATGAAACATCATGAGCTTAGCTGAGCTAAAACTGTTTCCTTAGAAAGATCTCTCACATGAATCTGTCCAAGATGGAAAGATCTCTGAAGCAAGACAGTTATAATGGCCTTGAATGTTGGGTTCTTGGTTTGAATCACAAAAAAAAACTTTCCCACTTTAGGGTTATGAGAGTATTTATAGATAGGGGGAAAAAACCTCCTAAAGAGGGAAAAAATGCCCCTGTTGTCCTAAATGTGTTCACACACATCATTGTCCTAAGTGTTTTCACACATCACTGTCCTAAGTGTGGTCACACACATCACTATCCTAAGTGTGTTCACACAGCACTGTCCCAAGTGTGTTCACACACATCACTACCGAAATATGTCAACAAATCCCCCATGGGAGTGATGTGGTGAACAAGGAGTGACTGGGTGCCACTCAAGTAGCGAAAGATGCGCTTAACTGCCTGCCAATGCTTAACGCCTGGGCAATGCATAAACCTGCTCATCTGCGAGACAGCAAACTGAATATCAGGTCGGGTTATGCATAAGTAAATCAAGCATCCAACTGCCTGCTGATAGAGAACAGCATCAAATGCATCTCCAGCATCATGAAGGTTCAAACATAAACCTGTCTCCATGGGAGTGGCAATAGGTTTACAGTCTTCAAGGCCAAAACGTTGCAATAATGTGTCAATGTATTTCGATTGACACAAAGCTATTCCACCATCAACTTGCATATATTGAATGCCCAAATAATGATGCAAATGCCCCAAATCTGACATCTCAAAAGCGGCATGCAAATCAGCCTTAAAGTCAGCAATATGCTTCTCATTGGGACCAATAAGCAACATATCATCAACATACACAACCATGACCAGAAATACATCATCAGCACGCTTGACATATAAGGTGCTTTCAGTTGGACTATTCTCAAACCCAAATGCAATCAAATAGGCATGTACCTTTTCATACCAAGAACATGGTGCTTGCTTCAAGCCATATAATGCATTTCTCAACCTGTACACTTTGTGTTCATGCTCTTTCTGCACAAAACCACAGGGCTGAGATCTATTAGCACTAAGTGGGTATATAAGCTAAAGTGTAAACATGATGGAACAGTTGATAGGTATAAGGCAAGGCTTGTTGCGAAAGATTATGCCCAAGAAAAAGGCATTGATTTTGATGAGACCTTTGCTCCCACCTGCCGTATGACTATTGTGCGTAGCATATGTGCAATGGCAGCTCATCATGGTTGGAATGTACATCAGTTGGACATAAAAACAACATTTCTAAATGGTGATCTTCATGAGGAAGTGTATGAACGCGTACAATATGACAAAGGAACATCTAATTTGCTGTCTTGCAAAGTCTGCAACAGCCGTTTAGGCACAATCTTTGCCTCCTCTCATTAATAAGTGCATCATGTAAGTATGCATCAGAAATGGAATGATCTACATCATTATGAGTAGCTTCTAAAGTGGGCCAACAGCCGTTTAGGCACAATCTTTGCCTCCTCTATATCAGCCCTCTCATTAATAAGTGCATCATGTAAGTATGCATCAGAAATGGAATGATCTGCATCATTATGAGTAGCTTCTAAAGTGGGCCAACACTTAACTGTCCATTTGTCAAAAGAGGCAACAAAGTGTCATACACGTCTCTGGAGCTAACTAATATCTCCTGTGTGCATGAAAGAAGTGGCTGGATTGCATCTTCCATAAAAACAACATCATGACTAACTAGAATGTGTTTAGATTGTGGATGATACAGACAATAGCCTTTACTTTCATAACTGTATCCTAAAAAAATACATTTCACTGCTTTATCATCCAATTTTTTGCGTTCTTGTTTAGGCACTAATGCATATGCCAAACAACCGAAAACACGTAGATGAGCAACATATGGCTTTCGGCCATACCAAACCTCATATGGAGTGATAGAGTGTAGTGCTTTAGTGGGGCACCTGTTAAGTACATATGTTGCGCACATGACAACCTCAAGCCAGAAACTATGTGGTAAAGCTTGACTTTTGACCATACACCTCGCCATTTCCATGAGTGACCTGTTCTTTCCTTCAACAACTCCATTCTATTGAGGTATATATGGCATTGTACACTGATGTTTTATCCCAAGTTCAGCCAGAAATGCATTAAACTTAGAAGACATATACTCCCCCTCACAATCAGAACAGAGGGTGCCCATTTTACATGCTGACAAATTTTCAACCAAAGCTAGAAACTATTTGAAGCACAGAAACACTTCTGACTTTGCCTTCAATGGATATACCCATGCATGCCTGGAAAAGTCATCAATGAAAGTCACGAAATAAAGATAGTTCCCAAGAGAATGTGTCTGCATAGGACCACAAACATCACTATAGACAAGTTGCAATTTCTGCGTAGCTCTAACTAAACCATCTTTTGGAAACGATGAACTATACATTTTGCCCAAAATACAACCTTCACAAACATGCTTCCGAGGTGCCTCAGGTTTGGGCAAGGACACCATTTCAGATTTTTGCAAGTGAAGCAAACTTGCAAAATTCAGATGACCAAAGCATGCATGCCAAATCTTTGCATCTGAAATAGCCTGAGAATCCTGTATTGCACATGCTGAATCATTTATAGATCTTTCATAATCTACGATCTTATACAACCCATGACATAAAACGCCAGCAGCAATAATTACATCGCCATTGGACAAATCATGAACTGTACACCTGTCATCAACAAATTTAACAACCAAGCCAATCTTGGCTAATGCTGAAACTGATAACAATTTTTTCTCGATCCCTGGCACAAATAAAGCATCTGACAAGGTGAAAGAACTACCATCAGCAGTAGTCAAAATGATCTTACCAAAACCCATAACTGGATAAGATGAGTTGTTAGTGCATGTGACAATATTCCCTATAAGGGCAGCCTCCAATGAAGTGAGGAAATTGTGTTGCGAGGTAATACATTTGGTTGCCCCACTGTTGAAGTACCAAACATCTGATTCTACGGCAGACATACATTGTTCAAGTGAAGATGGGTCAAAACTGCAAACAGTAGTAAATGCCCATTCTTCATTCTGCACAGGATTTGCAAACTCTGTTTTTCGTGCAGAGACTTCTGCAGCGAGTCCTGCCTCTTTTGCATCCAATTTTGGACAATTCTTTGTAATATGATCAGTTCCTTTATAGTATTTACAAAACATTTTTTGTTTCTGCTCTTGTGTTTTTTCATTCACTTGTGAAGTATTAGCAAATCTCTGCTTGCTAGGAAATGAGTTCCATTTACCTTTGCCCTTTTGATTAGCTAGGAAAGCTTGATTTGCAACACGCATAATAGACCTGTTTTGCCTAGAGTTATCTTCCTGTAACAAAATAAAAACTAACTCCTCGAATGATAAGGCATCGGGATTACCTTTCATCATTAAACGAAGAGTAGAAGCAAAACTCTGATATGAATCAGGAAGACCATTTAGAACGGTCTGCACAAGTGAACTATCTGGTATTATTTCATCAGCAAAAATTAATTGTTCCTTTAAATCTTTGATTTTTGTAAGAAAACTGTCCATAGAATCAGAATCATTCATGTGCTCGCTCTCCAACTGTTTTCGGAGATAAGCAACACGAGCCTCATTTCTTGCTTGGTACAAAGTGGTAAGAGTATCCCAAGCATCCTTTGCTGTCTTGCAAGAGCGACTACTTCAGCGTTTTGACTTTGAGGATTGCAAGCCAGTTTCTACACCTGTGGAGACAGGATTTAGGTTCTCAGTTGAGGATTCTAGTGATGCATTTGATACTTCTCTTTATCAACAAGTTGTGGGATGTCTTATATATGCATGCAATACAAGGGCGGATATACAGTATGCAGTTTCCTAGTTGAGTCGATTCATGCATAGCCCTAACACTAAGCATTGGCAAGCAGTGAAACGTGTGTTTAGATATCTCAGAGGCACTTTGAGCTTGGGTCTCTTTTATGGCAGAGATACTCAGCCATGCTTGCATGCTTCTACATATAGTGATTGGGCTGGTTGTTACGATACTCTTGTGTCC
Organism: Azolla caroliniana; assembly: GCF_043228905.1. Classification (NCBI taxonomy): domain Eukaryota; kingdom Viridiplantae; phylum Streptophyta; class Polypodiopsida; order Salviniales; family Salviniaceae; genus Azolla; species Azolla caroliniana. Next base: position 7,696,743 of record NW_028230455.1, on the reverse strand, counting down.
ACTAGTGGTAATTGCTTTTTCCTTGGAAACAAAAGCAACCTACAGTGGCGACATCGAGTTGTGATGCTGAGTACAGGGCAGTTTGCACAGCTACAGCGGATCGTATATAGCTGAGACACCTTTTGATGGATATTTGCACGGAGATTGATGTTGCTACACATATTCTCACAGATAGTCAGAGTGCATTGGCTGTTGCACGAAATCCTGTATTTCATGTACGGACCAAACATATTGAGGTGCATTATCACTATGTGAGAGAGTGCCTTCATGCAAGAGACATTGATTTGGTATATGTGCCTACACAAGATAATGTGGCAGACATATTCACCAAAGCTCTTCCATGAGAAAAGTTTGAAGCTTTTCGCAAAGCTTTAGGCTTATTGCCTTGTGGGGGGCTGATCTGTCACTCCCTGTATGTGTTCACATCATTCGCTCCAGGGGGGTCTGTTACACTTACGTGTTCCTTGAGCGGCTTTGATGTGAACCTTTTCCCTATACATGGGCACGTTTTACTCTAGTGCTGGCTAGAGGTTTTTTCCCCATGTTACCACATACATGATTCACTCATATGTGGCGGTACTTAGTACTTAGGGATATATATTCAGCTCTTACTAGTTTTGTATTATTCATCAATAGAGAGCCATTCCAGCCATTGTCTTCTTTGTGTGAGTGATGCATTTGTGCGTCTTGTGTGTCTCTCACTCTTCCACACACACCCAACAATGACCTTGTTGTCAAGGTTTGTTGTGAGCCCTTTTGTGTTAACATATCATCTCCAGCTGGGAGGTGGTGCGAGACACCTATCTATGGTTCAAAGAGCCAAATTAAAAGGCGTCATAACCTTACTACAATGTGGATCGAGGAATAATCTTATAAAACCAGTTGATATCATCACATTTGGAGTTGGCTTTTAGCTTAACCTGTGATCTATGGAAAGAAATAAAGTACTTACTTCTATAAACCTGGAAGCGACATTTGAAATCATGGTCCAGTACATGACAGAGATACTTGAATTTCATCAACATTCCAGTCACCTAACCATGGTTGAGTGAATGAAAAATGACAGTATCTTAATCTGATAATGAACAGTATGTTTATCATGTATTACTAAAAAGAACTTTCCAGCCCAAGAACTTGCCTTCTGATTCTCCTTTATATTCTCTTCTGATTTGTGAAAAATCTGGGGATCTCTTTCAAGTTTTTCTCGAATTTCTTGTAGAAGAATAATGGCCTTCGGAATGGAAACAAACTTGTAAGAAATACAGAAATATTCGTGCAATTTGATAGACATACACTAGATGTAAGAAAATTTCCATAAAACAGAAGATAATGCACAGATTCATTCCTCTGAGATCTCCCACCTTGCAGAATACAAACAATTCTTTCCTCTATAATGCAGCAGCAGTTTTCCCTAATATCAATACTATCAGAAAACAAAGCAATAAACTGTACATTGGAATATATCTGAATAGAATTTGCTTGACGTCTTCCTCTAGCCCTTTCTTCAACATCAGATTCTTCATGAAATGGAGTCCATATCTGCATAATTATCACTTCATGTCAACCAAAAACAACCATGTTACATGAACACCTGCAAATAAAAAACTACTTATAAACCTCAACCTTATTACGAATCATGACTTCTTTCATTCTTCCATTGAGAGTTTCTTGTTCTATGGTAATGTGGGGATATTGCTGCAAGGGAAAGCAATGAGTTGATTCCATGAAGAGGTAAGCTCTACAGCATACACATGGTTAAAACTATCCATGTACAAAATATATAAAAAAAAGCTCTCGTGCATAGATTATAATAAAAACACATTTTCTACTCTAAAAATTGGTGATCATGTTTGCAACAAGTCTTGGATGATTTCCTGAAGAGAAAAATAAAATCTAAATGCATTTTCCAACACCTTGGAATTACCCAGAATCTTTTCTTTATCCAGGTATCACAATTATAATTATGATCTTGTTAGCATTATTGGTATCATCCTACACATCAAGCATTATAATGAAGTTGAGTCATAAGCAATATTTTTTGTATGAATACACAGAACAATTCAATGCTTATGACAATCATCGACTCTTGCGTACTTATCAATACACTTACTTGTGCAATTTCAACAAGAAGCGCATAGCTCGCCATAGTTAATTCCATGGTCTCATTTGCTTCAAGTATCTTAAAAACAGCTTCGTGTACTCTCCTATACAGAATTTGAGATATATAACCTTTGAAATGCATATTAAATTGCTTATGACAACATTTATATGATCTTTATACAACATGTTATGCAGTATCGTATAAATTTGGTGACATTGCCTTTGAAATGCATATTAAAAATTTTATATCAACATTAATGAGAACTTGCATACCTTGTGGGAGCCTTCCGTTGCTTGCCTGCAATGCATAATGCATGTACAGCCTCAATATAAGAAATCTCTACATCAAAATAAAGATGAGCTTGAATAATCATCTATAAAGAGCAATACATATAGTGTGAATGTGTCTGATAAAGAATGAAGTCAAATTAGATAGGATGCATACTGTCATCTTCAATATCATCTGAATTCTTCACTCCATTAGAGTCCAGCAATGCTAAAACATTGTCTTCGATCACTTGACCAATATCTCCTAGCTCTTTGGCTAATAACATTCCTGTGGATTCAAACATTAATAAGCGATGCTTGAATGCTAGCACAAGACAGGAATTAATTCTTGGAAAGAATTTCAAAACTAACCCTCATATATGGTAATGTGGATAATATGAGTACCTTTTAGGCATGATTGATCTTCCATTAATAAAAAATCAAATAGATTCTTGTTATAAACATAGAAAAAGTAACATTGATATTTTTTATTTTTCCAAGATGGCATGGTAAAAATACGATTCATGCTTATGAAACTTTTATCAATTTCTTCTCTCTTTTTCTACTTCATTATAATTAAGATCAATTGTGTCTTGTAGCACTGAATATCAATTTCCCAATTATCTGTTAATGGTCAAAATTTATCACACAATCCACAATTTATCTGGTTGAATTTGTGCCTAGTACCAGAACCTAATGAAATTGATATACTAAAACAGATTTCTACTTTTCTATATGCCTTTTTCTCTTACACGGGGAAGACAATGTATTATCATGGTATGATCGTTATTGAAGAATTCAAAACACCTCAAGAGAATAAAGGCCTGTTTTCACATATGCATGTACACAATTATTTATCTCAAAAACATAGTACTTGTTTGGTTACATAGATCAAGGTTAAACTTTTTCCAATGAACATTAAAAGAACTTTCATTCTTTCTGCCTTTCTCCCTTTAATTTAGTCGCCTCTGTCTAGAGGACAAGCGTCTTCATGCTTTGCAGCAAACCCTACACCCTTGGGCCAAACAAATAAAGCTCAAACTAGGCGACCTGATTAACAAATTTAGGAGCAATTAGCTATGGAAGATACAACTGTTGCTCTCATTTGTGAACAAATTCAAAATAACTCCAAATGGAATTCTCGAATTTAGAGGAAGGCAGCATAACCACTCACCACAAAGCCACATCCCCATGCAAATCCAAAAGAACAGTAACATAAAAAAACTTAAAACAATCGACCTTTCCATTGCATGACCACTACGTTTATATTGGCCTGGAAATAAGCTCAACACTAGGCATGATTGACACCAACCAACAACCCCATGGGTCCCAATAGTAAGGAACAAAACACCACCCAAGGCAATGGTGGCAACAACAATTACTACCCTCACAACGGTGGTTGGTGGCTCAGCACTACAGTTACTACCAAGCAAGGTGACAGAAGAAACTTGAAAGATTGACAGAACCACAACGAGAAGAAAGGCATTAGTAGATATTACAGGCAACAGCAAGGAGTGCTGCAGTTGTATCTTCCAGAAGAATGATTCTTCACATTACCATGGATTCTTCACACGCTTGGTCGTTGGCAATTGTTGTATTCTCCTTAGCTTGACAGTTAACAAACACTGTGATCTTAAAAAATTTCATCAGATCATGCAGTTTGAGCCAAGAATCAAAGGGTTTTGACCCCTAGACAGGCATTGCTGGATTGATCTATGACAGTTTACCAGGCTGGTCACCTCATTATGAATGGGAAGGCTATCAAAAAGGGATTCGTAGCCAATGCAACAACACAATCAAAGCTACACATTGCAGTTTGGAACTGCAACGGAGCACTATGTACAAACCAAAGCATGGAATAGGTCATAGCAGGACGAGACATGCTCCTCATTGCAGACATGCAACAAAGCCCAGAGAATGGTCTATCTAAAGTGGAGAACTTTCAATAGGAATCCACATGCAGGAAAACCACTAGACAAAGTATATTACATGGGTAAGGTGGGATAAAACATCCATGCACACAGACAGCAGGACAGGACAGGATCCAGAGGCTGAGTACAGGTGGATCCGACTTGAGCTCTCAGAGACACAAGTTGAATTTATTGCACTATGTTACTTCCCCCCCTAAGGGATCAAAATGTGCAGATGTACACGGCATCAATAAAGTAACCAAGAGAAACAAAGGAATTGAATCATCCTATAGTGTCCTATCTGAGAGCATTATCGAGTACTCAAGTCTAGGCAAAGTATCCCTCACAAGACTTCAACACCAGGATGCAAAATAGACAATGTGATACCTTTGGCTTGGAAGACCCAAAGATGATGCACTCAATATCTTTGGAGGACTCAGAAACACATAGAATCTTAGTATACTCAGAACTAGACAACACAGGATATGGAAAATGTCTATTAGAGGTAGGATCTTGACACAACCTAGTTATCTGCACTGAGATGAACTCATGGCCATATTCTAGGGATCTTACATGTTTCCCCTAGGAGGCTGTAGGAGCACAGTTGATTATATCTCGTGACAAGGGAAGCCACCCAGACCATCAAAACCTTCACCATCCCACCCTTCCCACTTGGTGACATGAACCAACAGAAACTTATATCAGCAGGTTCAACAAGGACTCTACCCAACCACATCCCTTGATGCCCTCACCTCCCAACTCTCTACTGTACCCTATACCTCTGCCATCAATATTTCTCATTATCACACACCATCCAGATACCACTTTCCTGAAAATTTGTCCCAAACACATTGCTATAATGAGGATTGTAAAGAGATGCATTCACAAATTCATACAAATGAAAGGCTTGGAAAGATTACACAAAAATAGCTTGCATTCAAATGCAAACTCTTTCATGCCAAAAAAAGCATTCTTATGAGGAAACAAAATATTGAGATTAAGGTCACCTCTTCATGAGCAAACATTCAGTCACTAACTGGGGACATATCAGAGAATCCCTAACCCTAACCCCGATCAAGGATCCACAACTATCGCATTCTTATGCAGAAATCTTGTTCATGTTCCTCACAAACCCTACTTACCACAGCCATTGGAGTATCGCCTTACTACCTCCACCTTATTCACCTTATAGAAGGTTGAGATGGCTATTCACCTTATTGAGATTGGTTTTACCTCGAGGTTGAGAGAGTTATCACCAGATAGCCTCATGTGTATCAGGAGCTTGGGGCCTCTAGGTAGCTCGATGCGTCAGGCAAGAATGCTTTAGTGTACTTGCTGATCAGAGAATGGTTTCGGGCACCTGGGCATATGGATAGAATCCCTCCTTTCTGGTATAATCCAGACTCATTTTTCATCTGCCTCTCACATGGTAACAGAATACAGTGCTCAGACGTGACTTATAGCAGCTCTAGATACAATAGAGGTGGATAATGAGTAGATATCTACTCTTCCTATACAGATCTCCATCTCGCAATATGTTACATACTATTGGCACAACTTTATGACAATTTTAGCATATGGTTTCTGAGTTCCTCGAGAAAAAAGATATATGCATGGCTCACAGTTCATAGGTAGCAAAAGGTAAGCTACAATTGCCAGAATACAGAATATAGAGAACAAGATGAGATAAGTCATCAGCATCCACAAAGCAAAGACGATATGGCAGATATGCACTGAGCAGGTAGAGGGTGAGGATCATTTCGTTTGTAGGTGCCATGTATATGCCATATGAGAAGCAGATATGAGGATATATTCATCAAAGGATACTCCTCTCAAAAGATGATCGAGTTTGGAGATCAGTGTCAGTTGGTGATTGTTTGCTTAAGATCAAGAATCAACGAGAGGAATTTTAAAGATACACATAACACTCACACCACAGGGGGGGAGGAGGGACATATTTCTACAATTTATCGCATGTGGAGAGAGGATTAGATCCCAGACACAATCACGAGCGCCAGAACACTGATCCCCAGACTCCATCATACATGGAACAAGGAGATTCACCTCTTATTAGTCCCTTGTCGCTCACAAGAGACCAGTCTAGATGGGCAAGACCCTCTGAGACTCGATTGATTCACCTTCGCACCATGATGGAGATAGGTGTATTTTTAGCTGCATTTCATCATTTTACAACACTGGGGCAGATATATTGAATTAGTTAGATTTGGGAGTCGGTACTCCTCATCATCCTTGTGCCACGAGATCATATAGGCATTTCACTTCCCTGCTGCTATCATTCTTGTACTATTTTTTTTTGTAACATTCCCCATAATGGATGAACAGCCTTTTGTACAGCCGATAGATGCATCTCATAGGCCAACTTCGGTCTTTAACAAAAGGTTGGCAAAATCATTAATATCATCACCTCATCATTTGAAAAACATCGGAAGAAGCACATAAGCAGGGTAAATGAGCGCATTTTAATAGCATCATTTCATTTCATAGATAGATCAGAAAATACATGAGATTACAACAGCAGGTAGACACTTCTGGTAGTTTGATGGTCTCATTTCATTAGCTCCATCATCATTTGATTCATAGATGAGACAACATTCGACCCCACTGTGTATTTGCGTAATTCTTTTGTATTAGACTATATACCTGAAACTTATACTCGTTTATGACTCAGAAGATGATGGGTGGCTGTGGCTTTTGGCGTCATACAAACCTTTATTTCATCTCATCTCGTTATGTCTCTCTCTCTCTCTCTGTGTTTTTACCTGAGCAGGAGGAGGTGTGCCGCTTTCTGTCATCCTTGTCTGCCATCGCCGAGCTTTCCACGCACAAGAGAGAAAGGCTTGAGAGAGAAGAGACGAGCGAAGGGCTTCAGAGAGAAATGGGATTTGAACCCAGAACCTAACCTTCACCTTCACAGACTGAGAGAGATTAGCAATGACGTTGCAATGATAGTGTTAAAACATGTTTCTGATGTATGTAACTCGGTCCTCGGAACTCCCTTTCTTCTGATTTTTGGCTCGTTGCGAAGCTCGTTCAGAGAGCTTTCCAATGATTATTTGGACATTAAGTTCCGCGGTCGCTACAAGAAGTTATAAGGAGAATTGTCATTGTCTCAGGTTAGTTCTCTCAATCTCTGACATGATAGCAAGAAGTGAGTGGATGATTGTCGATGGATGTGGTAGTAAATCATGATGGTTGTGAAAATTACAAACGGCAAAAAAAAACATATCGATTCTACAGACCATGAGAAAACATCATACGCTACAATTCTTGGTGGGAAATATGTTGTTGGTGATGATTATGATGTTGACAATCGTTGTGATTTTGTTAAGGCTTCACTTTCTGATTTTATGGAGAAAAATGCGAAAGATGCTAAGGATTGTGTAGAAGAGGATGTCGTAGAGATGGTGATTGAGACTAAGTCCATGTTAACAACTTTTAACAAATCTTATGATTGTGGTGTTATTTTGTATTTCACTAGTAAACTTCCTTTAGTATCATGAATTAAGCCGTGGTTGAATTCATTCATAATGCCTAATTGTATTGAGGATGTGTATGTGGGTCCAAGAGGTTTTTATGATGTGGTTTTCCGATTGTCAAAACATTGTACTGCTTTGATGGCAAAGGTACCAATCTTTTTTTATAGAAGATTAGTGCATATGATGGAATGGGTTCCGGTGGTGGATTATATGACGATTTATTAAAACAACAATGTCCAATTTGGGTGACTGTTGATTGTTGTAACTCATTCTTTTGGGAATTACTACCAGAATTGAAGCCTCAAATTGGTAAAGTCTTCATGTTAATTCTTTGAACAAATATAAATTTTGCATGTTATGGGACATGAGTTGTAAACTTCCAAGATGGTTGAGTATATATACATCTCAATTTGGTTAATTTCATTTTAAGCTTTAGTGGGAAACTTTTGCAGGACATTGTTTTTAATGTGGTCAATTGGGGCATTTTATGGCTGAATGCCAACATCATGGTGAACCATCCATGGAAAACTATGTCAAAGGGGAAAATAAGGAAGATGTAGAGAAGAATATTGTCATCTCAACAGTTGATATGGTCACGGGTGAGGGAACATATTATGGGTTAGCATGAGATTCTAAAGTTCAGGGTCATGTTAGAGGTGTTGGGGAGGATAATGGAGTATGTACTAATGAAGAACTAGAGTTGAGGATGAAGAGTGAGATCTAGTGAGGCATAAGATAAAAGAGAAGGGTGTTTTTTATTATTAAAAAAAGATTTCCTTCAATAGTATTAAGAAAAGCGTTGGAGGGCTCCAAAAATGTAAAATCAGAGAGTATTATATACAAAAGAAGTGGTCAGGGCAAGGACTAGGGGTGATGATATTTCCATAATGTTCTTTGAGAGGAGATTATGAACAAAGGCAACTTCTTCCATAATTGCAGTAATTTTTTCCTTTTCTTCAGAACAACCTCTGAAGAGCCTGGCATATTGTCATATTGCCCCTACACAACCGCCAATAAGCTCCCCCATAATTCCGACAATATATCTGAGAGAAGAGGAATTATGGACTCATATCATGTTTTACAACTATACTTCCATAATATCCATAATGTAACCGTAGATACGGTTTTCCATACATGGGTTGCACGCGTTTGCTTGCGAGGTTGCTGAAAAGGGGAGACAGTAATTAGATGTCTGTCATAGCCTCTAGAGCATCATCTGCTTCATACAAAAGGAGATTGCAATCCATGCTTCAATGGTCCGCTCTAAAGATCTGAAGCATCTTCTCCAAGACAATCCTGATTCCTTTCATGGTTGGCACATACAGTCAAGAATTGTACGGCCTTCTTCCCATCAAGAATCCTTACTCGAGCAAATGCCGCACCATTGTCGAACACTTTGGTTTCCATCCGTGATGATATTATGTATGGTTTCCCAAGAATGATGGGATGGGACACCGAGTCTTAAACAAAAAAATGTTGATCTATCTCGACATCACCAATCGTGATGGGGATGTTAGGACATGCCCCATACAAGTCTTCGGTAGCTTTCGTAGCAACACGGATCTTCCACCCATGGTTCGTATTTATGGGCCATCTTCCCTTCCTGTAGACTTTAGTCGACATAAGGTTGATTTCGGAGCCATGGTCAACCAAGGCTACCATGGTCTCTTTCTTCTCCCCGATCTTCACCGGCGTCTCCGTTATCGCTCATGCCCAATGAGGTCGAGTATAGTGGCTGTCCACCATATCTTCATCGACTTCGTCCCTTGCCATTGTTATGGCATTTGTTTTTGCCTTTTGTGGCTTCTCTTCTTCCTCGTCCGATTGTTGCCATTTTCTCTTTACAAGGTCCACGATCGTGTCATGGAACTCCTTCGTAATGCCGAGTAATTCCCTCAAGGACAAAGTGATGTGGCTATCAAGAACGCGTTCCTCGAGAATTGTCTTCAGGTATGTTGTCTGCTCTATGACCGACCTTAGCTTATCGGTAGGCATAGTTCTTGTCTTCTGAGCGGGGTCTTCAACATCAACCTTCACGGGTCAAACCGTTTCTTCAACTCGTTTGCTTGACTCTCCATCCTCCGTTTGTAAAGCTCGAGTTGCTTCTGCATCTTCTTTCTTCTTCGTGATCCTTGTTTCATGTCTTTTTGATGGGCTATCTTGCACTTCCATTCTTTTTCTCTTTTCATCCACGAACACCTCGTGGTTGTCACACATCACTTCCGCGAGTATGATGTTGTCATCTACCGGATCCGACCATTCGGTTATACTTTGTAAACTTCGATCCGCAAGCTCTACCTTGTTCGAAGTGACTTTTCCCTTCTTCTCATACTCGAAAACGGTAGACCAAAACATTGTTCCCGTTCTAGCAGCTTCATTTTTATCTTTTCCGACTCTAATTCCAGCCATTGCAGCATAGTGGATCGCATCCACATGAGTCGCCTCAGCATCTTCCATAGATTTATTCATTCCCCCTCTTCTAAAATTCACCCGTAGGGGTCTTCGAGTTTCAGTCGAGCAGATCATGTTGTCATCCATGTATACAATATTTTGTCGGATCGCCTCTCGAAGGCTCGTGCAATCCCTTCTTATGTGGTCCATGCAATCGCACCACACGCATCTAAAGGGTTCTTTTCCTTTGGGGCCCTGACGATTCATGTTGGCTAGCGTGACCATCTCGAACTTCTTCGCTAGCTCTTTGATGATGTCATCATCAATCTTCTTTTCTTCCGGGCTACTTTGTTTGGGCGGCTCAACTACTTTCGATTGTCTTGTTTTCTCCGCGACAGTCGATCCCGCCAAGTCGGTGTCATCAACTCACTGACGATGCTTGTTGAGCCTATTGCATGCTCGCTTCACCGCAACCCAATTCGCCACAAGCCCGTTCGCTTGGGTATCATCTTCGAGGAGAGTACCCAGTTCTCGTCTAACCTTTATATCCACAACCTTTAGGAAGTACAAAGTTTTATCCTCCTCAAGTAGCACTTGGTCTATGGTGGGGAGATGACGAAACATTTGGTCGAATTCATCGTACACCCTTGATGCGCTCATCTTCTTATTTTTCTTCTCTATCCACTTCATCAAGGCATGTCGTGTCATCCTCGACAAATCTTCCATCGCGAACTTCATCAAGGCATGTCGAGCCAAGGATGTTTTGGATCATATTGTCCTAGATCGTACTTCTTCCTCGCAGTCGAAAAACCCTCATAATAATTATCGTCTATTCTATTGGCATGGCGGTTTTCTATTTCGACAAAACCTACTATATGTTCCTGATGGTCCCCCACGGCTACAAGTTTTACAACACTACCATGACTCACCAATGGCTGGACATTTTGGAGTACGTTGTCGTGAAGATTCGTCACTACGTGCGGATCGTGAGGCGGAACTGCCGGGGTTTTGGACCGGAAGGATTCGAAGTTTGCACAGGCTTTAGCGAGAAAGTATTTAAGATAGTCTGAAAGAGAGAGAACTTGAGATAAGATAGAATTCTTGACTTTAGATTGAGAGACAAGATTAATACATCACAAAAATGGAATAACGAATTTTCTTCCTCTTAATTTCTTGATTAATAAATAACTCCCCTTTTGTCTTTTTCAACCACTCTTTTATAGACGCCTCCATGCATATGATGCATGTGAGGCTACAAGACATGCATCCATCTTTTCGTACCAAGATATAAAATAATATCTACATTACTATTGTTTCATATTGTGTGTGGAGAACCACACTTGATTTTGTACGTTCCATGCAATTTTCACACCATTGCCGAAAATCTTCACGACAACGCAAAACTCTAGAATTAATTTCTCGACAATATTGGTGGCCTCACCTTCGTCATTTTGTTGAGGAGTATGTTCGCAGTTTTGATACATGTTGTCGATCAAAGAGTCCTCGACACCGATCCTATGGCTTACTATAACCACTTCCCATTCAGGAAAATCCTTGGAAGTCTATATCCTTGGATTTCATTACCGATCTCCCAGTTTCAAAAGGTTATGATGCAATTCTCACAGTGGTTGATCGACTTACCAAAATGGCACATTTCTTGCCATGTATGAAGTCTATTACTAGTCAAGAGACGGTTGATCTGGTTATGCGAGAGGTATTTAAGCACCATGGTCTTCCAGATCATATTATTAGTGATCAAGGTCCACAATTTATCTCAAAGTTTTGGAAGCACACACTCAAACTTCTCCAAATTTCGGCTAAGCTTTCTTCGAGTGATCATCCTGGGACTAATGGCGAAACGGAGCATACCAACCAGACATTGGAGCAATATCTTCGTTGTTTCATCAACTACCAATAAGATGATTGGGTTGATTTTCTGCACTTGGCTGAATTCGCTTACAACAACTCGGTCCATTCGTCTACGGGATATTCCCCATTTTTTGCAAATATGGGCCGTCATCCTCAGTGGACAATGAATGTGCATCCAGAAGTGCCTATCAACCCTGCTGCTAAGGATCGTCTTAGTCGCCTCCAAGAAATTCACGCTACCATTCTTCACAATTTGCATGATGCTCAAGTTACACACAAGAGGCTTGCGGATTGTCATCGCCTAGATTCCTCAAAAAAATTCTGTGTTGGGGATTGTGTATGGCTTCTCCAACACAACATGAAGACTACTCAGCCTTGCGGTAAATTGGATTACCAATGTTTTGGCCCATACATGATCACTGGTAAGATAAGTGATGTTGTATTTCGTCTTGGCCTCCCTCCGCACATACGTCTTCATCCGGTCTTTCATGTATCCCTTTTGGAACCTTATGCCACAAGTTCAATTCCGGGTCATCTTATAACTCCCCCATCACCAGTTGAGTTCTTGGAAGGACCTGAATTTGAGGTTGCTTCCATTCTCGATTCTAAAATCATGCACAACAAGTTATATTACTTGGTTGATTGGGTAGGCTATACCCCCAACGATCGAACTTGGGAACCTGCAACAAATCTTTCCAATGCCACGGACATGGTCACCACATTTCATTGCGACTATCCTCATAAACCAAGTTCTACTACAAGCCCTACAACTTGTGAGACGTGTCGTCGAAGAAGGGGGATAGTGTCATCATGACACTCACATCATGCCTCGAAAGGATTTGAACCCACAACCTTGTTACACACATGTCAAATCCTTAATGATTGTAATAATATGTTTATGTGTATGGTTTTTAGAACATATAATCTAATATCATAAGAATATTCTATATTACTTTATATTCTAGAATGTCCTAGAATATTCTAGAGTAATCTATATTACTCTATAGGGACTTATAAACATGGATCTATCAATCCTCCAAAAACCAAATTGGTTCAACGCCATCCTATAGCTCCCTACTGTCTACTCTTTGTACTCCATCTTATATTGCAATACAATACTTTCTTTTCAATTCTCTCTTTCTATCTTAACACTATATCTCTTTTCCTCTCTTTCTCTCTCTTTCTCTTTGTCTTGACACATATTGGATGGGGGGGAGGGGAATGTTAAAGTGCTCGCCCAATTAAACAATATAAGCTTCAATCACATTTTCTTGATAAAGAAAAATGATAGAAGTGGTTCTACATTGTTGTATGCAAAGCAATATTCATCTTCGCCACAATGGGAGTCTGAAGGTGGTTGCCAATTCTTGCTTCATATGCCTTCGACAACTGTTTATGGAGCAACACCAAATGTCAATTGAGACAAAAAAAGAAATGCATGGTGAGTTGGTAGAAGAAGAAAGAAATCCATTCTCTTGATTCTGGTGCGGCCAATTCTAGATCGGTCTCTACACTGGCCGTTTTGTCGCGGGACATCTCCGTTCCTGTCAACAATTTGCCTCCACAATATAGCGACTTTTTGGATATATTCGAGAAGCACAATGTAGATCGGTTACCGGCACGTCACCCCTACGATTGCCCAATAGAACTCCAAGCTGGCGAGCATCCCCCATTTGGGCCGATCTATGGGTTCTCGGAACCCGAACTTGAGGCTCTCCGCACATATCTGGCTGACAACCTCGCGAAGGGCTTCATTCAACCTTCCAAGTCACCGGTCGGGGCCCCAAATTTATTTGCCTATGTGTGGATTATCGGGGTCTCAACAAAATTACAGTGCGTAATTGTTATCCCTTGCCCTTAATTCCACTACTCCTCGATCGACTCCAAATCGGGCGTATCTTCTCCAAAATCAACTTGCGGGGAACGTACAATCTGGTGCGCATCAAGCTTGGGGACGAGTGGAAAACGACCTATGGGCCTTTCGAGTACAAGGTGATGCCTTTCAGCCTTACCAATGCCCCAACAGTCTTCCAGCACATGATGAACGATATATTTCGAGAGTACCTTGATCACTTTGTGGTAATCTACCTTGACGACATCCTAGTCTTTTCTTCCAACTTAGAGGAGCACACACAACACGTCCGGATGATTCTAACCAAACTTCAGGAATATGGGCTTTACACCAAAAGTGAGAAGTGTGAATTCGATCGAACCTCTATCGAATTCTTGGGTTACATGATGTCACCCACCGAGATCACAATGGATAGGCGCAAGGTAGCGGCAATTACCGATTGGCCTCTCCCGACTCACATGAAAGAGGTACAATCATTTCTTGGTTTCGCAAATTTCTATAGAAGATTTATAGATGGGTTTTCCTCTCTTGTGCAACCTCTTATCCAACTTACTTGAAAAGATACTCCATTTCTCTAGACCCCTGTGGCACACGATGCTTTTGAGACCCTCAAAGAAGCTTTTCTCTTAGCCCTAGTGTTGGTTCAGCCAGACCCCAAGAGACCCTTCCAGGTTGAAACAAATGCATCCGACTTCACCATTGGTGCGGTTTTGTCCCAGCCAGATGACAACGACACACTACATCCGGTTACCTTCTCCTCCCAGAAGTTTACAACCTCGGAAATCAATTATCCAATCTACGACAAGGAGCTTGCAGCTATCATCTCTGCCTTCGCCGAATGATGACCCTATCTCGTTGGGGCCCAACATCGTATCCAAGTACTGACTGACCACAAGAATCTCATCAACTTGACCACCAATCATATGTTGAATCAGAGGCAGGCTCGTTGGTCATCTTTTCTCGCCAACTACGACTTCAAAATCTTGTTTCGACCTGGCATTCAACATGGGAAAGCAGATGCCCTTTCTCAGCGACCAGATTTTCCGTTACGCCCAAGTGATGACACGTATTCTCAGCAATCACATTGTTTATTGTGGCTTGATCAACTCCAAATGTTTGCAACCTACATGCTTCATGATGATTCCTTGCTCAACGAAATCGCCCTAGCCACCATGCAGACCCATTCGCTACCGACATCTTGGCATGCATCAATGACCCATCCCAAGGAATGCAAAGCTTAAATCTCAGTCACTTTACAACTCGGTATGGGCTACTCTACATAATCATCTCCTTTATGTACCGGCTAGAGCATGTTGCACTCGAGTCCTACAAAATTGCCGCGATGATCCTCTTGTCGGACACTTTGGGGTCGCGAAAACACTGGAGTTGTTATCTCGGGGGTTTTGGTGGCCCCAACCTTGGAAATTTTTCAAAGAATTTATGAAGACGTGTGACATCTGTGCCCGCTCCAAAGGCACTCACCATCGTCCATACGGTCTCCTCCACCCACATCCGCTTCCCAGTCGACCCTAGGCCTCTCTCTCGATGGACTTTATAACCGATCTCCCTTGCGCCAGTGACCATGACACGGTGCTAGTGATCGTCAATCTGTTTTCGAAGATGGCTCACTTTGACCCATGCTCAAAAACCATTTCGGGGGAGGAGACAACGGATCTTTTTCTGAAAAATGTCACTCGTCTACACGGCTTACCCACGGGTATCACCTCTGATCGAGGTCCTCAGTTTATCTCCCACTTCTGGTGACGACTTCAGCAAACATTTGGGACTTCTGTGAACTTGTCAACAACGTACCACCGTCAAACTGATGGCTAAACCGAAAGAGTCAACCAAATCCTCGAACAATACCTCCGGTGTACAGTAAGCTACCAACAAGAGGATTGGGTGGACTTCCTTTCCATGCTGGAATTTTCCTACAATAATAGTATCCATGACTCCACTAAGGTTTCCCCATTCTTTGCAAACTATGGGTTCCACCCTCGTTTCAACATTTCCATTCCAAGGATTTCTGTCAATCCGTTGACAGAGATGTGTGCCCGCACTTTACAAGATGTCCATCGTGACCTCTCCCTTGAGCCCCGTGTCGCTGGCAAACAGTATAAGGATCACGCTAACCGTCATCGCTTGGCCGCGCCGACCTTTGCAGTCGGTGACATGGTTTGGTTGCTATGCTGCCACATCACCACCATTCGTCCTTGCACGAAGCTAGACTACAAAAAGCTAGGTTCCTTTCGTATCATTGGGCAAATCAACCCAGTCACATTCTGGTTAGCACTTCCCCCAACTTTCCGAATTCACAATGTTTTCCACGTCTCTCTCCTTGAAGTATACCATCCTTGTCGAATTCTGGGACGACAACCTCCTCCACCACCACCCGTGGAATTATCGACATGGGAGGAGCACGAGGTTGACCAAATCCTTGACTCCCGCTTGCGGCGGCGACGACTTCAATATTTGGTCTTATGGAAAGGTTGCCCCATTTCGGATGCCACGTGGGAACCGGTTACACATTTACAAAATGCTCCCAAAGCCATTCATGATTCTCATCAACGGTACCCATTGAAGTTGGTAGCGGATCTTTGGAGACGGCCTTAAGGGGAGAATAATGTCATAGACATTATGCCACACCACGGTGGAAGGTAGGCATTGAACCTAAGACCTCTTGGTCTCCATTGGGCAACCCTACCAACTAAACTACATCCATCTATGCATTTTTATATAAAATCCAACTTCATGTATGGTAGATTGAGCATTGGAAGTTCCTAGCTTGCATGCATCCTCATGCATTCTCTATTCCTAGCTTGCATACATGCATTCTCTATCCCTAGCTTGCATGCATCTTCATGCATTCTCTATTCCTAGCTAGCATACATACCTCTACCTTCTTGTATAAATACTCAGGTGCACCTTGATTCTAATCAAGGTGAACAACACCAATTATGGAATCATAAGTCAAGGTCTTGTTCTTTTTCTCTCTATTATACTCGTTCGTGACAATCGGAGTCTCACAATCTTCCGGAATATTGAGACTCTATTGACGACATTCTTGTTCTCAAACATTATATTGATCTTCTTCCAAAGGACTTCTACCTTGGTCTCTTCATTGAAGTTGTTATATAGACTCATGTCTATAAAACATCTTATATATACCTTTGTCTTCATATGCATTACCTCCCAAGTCGATGCATCAATTTTTTCCTACTTCTCATCCTCGAACTACACCGATAGCAAGAGATCCCTGCACACCAACATATCACGTATCTTTGACTTCCACACTGAATAGTTGGAGCCCGTAAGTTTGAACATGCTTCCTAGATGCTCATCCATCACTCTGATACCAGTTTGTTATTAATATGTAGCATAATGAGCCGACCACAACCGGTTAATACATATGCGTATGCGGGTGCAAAGAAATAACAAGTAAACGGAAATGAAAGTACAAAGACACAAATATTTTAAAGTGGAAAACCCTAAATGGGAAAAATCACGGGAGTCCACAAACTCCGAACTATATCACTATGGTAGGAGGAAATACACAAGAGACTCTAAGGCAACAACCTTGAACTCCTCTTTGTCAAACAACGATTACAACAGAGTTACAATCTCACACAGACTCTTTCCTACACACTAGTTACACTAACATACGTTTTCATAATGATTTGCCCTAGATGTATTTATATTAATACATACTATGGGCTATTTACAAATATGGCCTATTGCAGGTGCACCAAAAAACATATTTACAAATGTATCCATTTCCGGATCCGATCGGATGCCTTCCGGCCGGTCCGGCTCCAAATCTGGTCTCTTGTCTAGGTCCTCATCCGACTCTCTCCTTTGGATCCATACAGTCTGGTTCTCCCTCTCCTTTTGGTTCTAGTTCTTTGGACTCCAATCCCGCTCGAGGTCATCCCATTCGGAGGGACCTATTTCCTAACAGAAACTTATGGATTCAAGCATTAACAGAAAAAGAAGCCTATTGATGCTGCAAAGAAATATGTTGCACAACAAGATACGTCATGGTGGGATGTGTTCTTTAGTGATTAGAAAGGAATTATTGAGAACTGTGTAGATGGCAATTGGACTTTGTAGATGCCGTTCAGATGGTCTATACAACACTCTTGTGGTTCTCAATCGCCACACCATGCACCTAATGCGATTAATGATAGTTTGGTCCATCCACAACAAAGAGACATTTATGTGGGACCAAGGATGACCAAAGCAGCTAAAGCTAGGTGGCAAGGTAACTTACAAGAGTTGACGCCTGGGATGTGACAGGAACTTGTCGTTCCTTATGCGCAAGACTCGGCCACAACCGAGATTCTTTTCATACACAGAAAACGGGAAATAGAACACGACCCAAAGAAGAGAAATGGTACACAGGAGGTTAACGTGGAAAACCCCAAACTAGGGGAAAAACCACGGCAGCCCACAGGCTGCAAACTGTCACTATGTATGAATGTACAAAACAGTGAGTACACGGAGGCAACGACCTCGGACTCACGATCTTCGCCACAGGCGGCGGTTACAACAGAGGCAACAACCTCATTCTCTCTCTCTCTCTCTGTACAGTTACGCACTCTCTCTTCTTCTTGCACCAACAAAGAAAAAGAAAATTAACAGCAACTAACAACACTAAAAGTTTGCCCTAAGTCATATTTATACTAATATGACTTTTCGGCTATTTACAAATGTAGTCACAATGGGCTCTCAGAAACATATTTACGAATATGTCTCTTCCTCCGGTTCATACCGGTTCTGCACCATCCGGCTCTCCGTAGCCGGGTACTCCTCATCCGGTTCACACCGGGCCTGCACCATCCGGCTCTCCGTAGCCGGGTACTACTCATCCGGTTCACACCGGGCTTGTATCATCCGGCTCTCCGTAGCCGGGTACTCCTCATCCGGTTCACACCGGGCCTGTATCATCCGGCTCTCCGTAGCCAGGTACTCCTCATACCGTTTCGGCCGAGGCCTATCGGCCTCGGCCGAGTTTGTTCATCGGCACTGTTCTTCTCCCTTCCCATCCGGAGGGACCTGTCTCCCAACAGGATGTACTTGTAGATGCCAATGACTTAGTCCACCGATTCTTGATTGGTAATGTTTTGGAAGTGGTGATGCATGAAAACCAAAATCTAATCAAGTCTATAAAGGTGCATTGGTACAACACTAGAAGCAAAAATGAACTTACATGCAAGTATACATTGGAGCATAGTACATAAAATTCGTGTTCGTCTAGCATAACATTCGTTTTCCTACATTGGAAAATGAATGGGAATGTTATTCAAACATTCTTGTGTTTTTTCCCCATTTTTATGTTTAGTTACCTCATAATAAATAGTTAATCCAAAAGTATGGTATTTACCATTCTTCTAGGGTGTTTAACATGCTGTAATGATTGAATCATTCACAAATGTGAATGCACGTATGGCACGTATGGTTCATACTATGCATTGGAGATGATGGAATGCCCAACATCAAGAGGAAATAGAAAGAGGGAAAGAAATATTTGTAACACATCAACCCTTGACATTACTGATGTGGATATCATTGTGTACGACTTTACACTGACAAAAGCTGGATGTTTAAGGAAGTCAACGATAGATATAATGAACGAAACATTACGAGGTCTATAAGGTGACTTGAATTAAAGGCGAAAGAGATCTTATGCACATAATTTGGAGTGGTTTATGATGAAGAGAATGCATTGATTGGTACATCTGAAGATGACGAGAAAGAATCCTCATTGTATATTAGCTATAGTAGTGATTCTCAATAAAGGACTAACAATATTGACAAAGTTAACTCCTGAATGTATTTTTGGCAATAGAATGTAACCAAATTATGCTTGTAACAACTCGAATGATATAAACGTTTATTGTTTTGAAATCTTTCACTTCTTGCGAATATCGTTTCTCTAAATAAAACATTAGTTGTAAATTTTACAATAAAAGTGACAATGTAACGTTTAGTAATTGCCCACTTTTTGTGTTTTTTCATTTTATGAAAAGTTGGAATTTTAAGCATTTCCATAGAATCTTTGAGAATGTGTGATACATGTATTGTTGAGTGGACAAGCTCAACCGGATCCGAATCGGCTGAATAAGCCAGAGCCAGATCGGTTTCTGGATTGAAGAACTGGATCGGTGACCGGAACAAACAGCTGAATCAGAGAGCCGGATTGTAATCCAGATCAAGATAAACCGGTAGGCCGTTAGAGGCCTACGAATCTAGCCTAGTACGTTTGGGAGTCAGTGTCAATCACTCATATGAGCAGTGAAGTACATGTAAGTATTTTTGTCAGTCCTTTCATGGAGTTGTATAAAAGTGCTCACTAAGCACATTGTACATGTACAGAGTGTTATTATTTTGAAATTGAGTTTACTGTTCTGCTCTCTCTGTCTCTCCTGTGTAAGGTTTCCATTAAACATGTGTCTATATTCTTTAGCTATCCGGACGAGCCGGTTTTGTCTTAGCTTCCGCAATCGTATTCTTTTACATGGTATCAGAGCGCAAGGGTTGGGAACCTCTGCAGTTGACAAACTTTTTTTGAAGACAAACCCTAACACCCGGTAAAGAATAGACAGAAGAAAAATATGGACCGAGGGATGGCACGCTCGCTCCCAACGGTGAAGCTCGATAGATCCAACTACGCATCTTGGTCGTACAAGATGCAACAGTACCTGCTTGGGCATGGCTACTGGAGTTATGTCGATGGAGCCAACGATACGGCACCTGATGCAGCACATAGGGACTTCCCGACTTGGGAGCAAGCGGCAAGCAGAGTTATGTATTGCTTTGCATCCAATGTCGGCGATCAGCTGTTGAGCCATATCCGGGACGCCAAGACACCAAAGGAAGCTTGGGGAAACCTAAAGAAGGTCTTCACCGCAAGCACCACGGCCCGGAAGCTACAACTCCGACATGAGTTGAGCAATGTCCAATAGAAGGACATGTTGGTGACCGACTATACAGACTGGATCAAAGACATCTGCGACTCACTTGCCTCTATCAATATGAACGTCGAGGAAGATGAGATGGCACAGGTTTGTCTTGGGGGACCTGGCATTAAAGTTCGGAGCACTCCGGATGGCGGTCTGTACATGGGAGAATACACCCTCATTTTTTGACTTATAGTCAATGCTCCTAGTAGAGGAGAACCATGCGGGTGCATCGACGAGCACACACACCGACAACAAGATGTTGTACACAGATGCGAAGAGACCTCGGGGTCGTGGCGGACGAGGCAGATTGGCACGCGGTGGAAGTAACCGGCGAGAGTTGAACCATAGGCACAAGGATGATACCGACAACAATTCTGGACCCTCCAGAAATAGGGAGAGTCAAGGTGGTGCCGGGAGCCGGTGAGAGAAGACCGCGACGAAATGTTGCTACTGTGACTGGAAGGGCCACACAGAGAGCGAGTGCTAGAAAAAACGTGCCAAATCGGACACATTCGGATCTGCAAGGCTGGACGGGGAAGTCGTCAAATCTCGCAGTACGTGGAAGGACCGAAAGGATCCACTTCCGAAAATGGTTCGGGCCCAGCCTTTGTGATGAAACACAAGGCTAACTCGATGAAGAAAAACACCTCAAAACCGAAAGAAGTATGGTACATCGATTCCGGAGCATCAAACCATATGACAAGCCACACGGAGTGGTTTGCTTATCTAGAAAAACCGGAACAACTGGGGGCGGTTGAAACCGGAGACGACACCCCGCATACCATCGAGCACATCATAGAGGTTCCCCTCAACCATGTCAGGGAGAAGGGAAATCTAATGAACGTCTTGCAAGTCCTGACAATCACAAAGAATCTTCTGTCAGTTGAACAGATTGTCGACCAAGGGATGCAGGTCCGGTTCACACATCTCGGGTCGGAACGAGCCGGTGAGTATATTACTCTATGTGGATGATCTTGTAATCACCGACAAGGACCTGGATGAAATCGGCCACATCAAATCCCAGCTCACGCCATCATTTGAAATGAAGGATCTCGGTGACCTTCATTACTTCCTCGGGATCAAAGTGATCGGCAACCCTGAAGGCATACTGATCAGCCAACGACATTATGTGTTGAGTATGCTCTTCAAATTCGGTATGACGAAATGCAAATCCATCTCAACTCCTCTAGCCCGGATTGTGAAGCTTCGCCCCAACTCCAGAATGGCATGTGACCCGAAAAGGTTCTAACAGATAGTCGGAAGCCTTATATATTTGACCATCACCTGGCTGAACCTCAACTATCCGGTTGAATTGATTAGTCAATTCATGGCGCATCCGACTGTGGAGCACCTTCAGTGCGCGCACCAAATACTTAGGTATGTTAGCAGTACTAAGGACAGGGGGTTGATGTATCAGACCGGTGTAGCTAGACAGCTTGTCGACTAGACAGATGCCGATTGGGCCGGAAATGCTAGTGACTGCAGGTCTATATCCGCATATGCGTTTTCACTTGGAAGCGTTGCGGTCACTTGGAGCAGTAACAAGCAATCGACAATAACACTATCGAGCACCGAGGAGCGGCTGTCACGACATGCGAAGCCATATGCCTCACTAGGCTCCTAAAGATCTGCATGTGGAGGTATCCGATCCGATAGCGATCTACTGCGACAACCTCAATAACATCCAATTGGCGAAGAACCCCGTCTTTCACAACCGGACCAAACACATTGAGGTGCACTACCATTTTGTCTGTGAATGTGTCCTCTCCAGTGAAGTGGAACTGTTGTATGTTCCGACGGATCGGCAGCTTGTTGACATATTCACCAAACCCTTGGGTCTTGACAAGTTACGACATTTTTCGGTCATGCTTGGTGTGCAACGCCTCGATATTCCGAACTTGAGGGGGAGGAATAAAAAGGGGAGAGATGATCAAAACGAACCACAGAATCAAGCCGAGAAAGAAGATGTCTGGAAAGCCGAATCGGATACCGAATTCAATTCTGGCCCGACTGAAGAAGTCAGAGTGGACGGATTGGCTGAAGAAGCCGAGGGCGGATGGACATGTGCTGATAGATCAGACAATTGGAGGTTGGCCAAACACAGTGGGAGCGACCACAAAGAAAGACCACACTAGAGACAACCGAAAAAGGGGGAGGCAAAGACGAAAAGACCAAGACACAGACGTGGGCTGATGTCGTGAAAGGTCTGAGAATCGAAGACAGCCGATTCGGTCAGGAGCAGAAGTGAATTAGGGTCACTCGATTCATTTGAAATAATTGAATTGGAGGAGCCGAATCTACGATGGGCCAAGCGTACGAAAGGGCAACAGAAGAAGACAACGTTGATACGGAGGAACCGATGGGTCGTGAAGCGCCAACACCGCGACAACAAGGGAACTGATAAAGGCCGAAGGAGTAGACAAGCCAACCGAGTAGGTCGATGCACGGAACCGAACACGTCGTGGGAAACTGAACCGAACCAGACGAGGAGCACGAGCCAAGCGGGAGGATGCTATGGGGAGCCGGAGCTAAGGATCGGCTACCACAGACACTGAAATTGCAATCTGACCTCAAGTTGAGCTTGAGGGGGAGTGTTGAGTGGACAAGCTCAACCGGATCCAGATCGGCTGAATAAGCCAAAGCCGGATCGGTATCCGTATTGAAGAACCGGATCGATGTCCAAATCGGTGACTGGAACCAAGAGCCGGATCAGAGAGCCGGATTGTAATCCGGATCAGGATGAACCGGTAGGCCGCTAGAGGCCTACGAATCTAGCCTAGTACGTAGGCATATTTTTGGGAGTCAGTGTTAGTCGCAGGTATGAGCATTGAAGTACATGTCAGTACTTCGGTCAGTCCTTTCATGGACTTGTATAAAAGTACTCATTGAGCACATTATATGTACAGAGTGTTATTATTTTGAAATTGAGTTTATTGTACTTCTCTCTCTGTCTCTCCCGTGTAAGCTTTCCATTAAACCCGTGTCTATATTCTTTAGCTATCCGGATGAGCCGATTTTGTCTTAGCTTCCACAATCGTATTCTTTTACAGGTATCAATCTGTTGCTGACAATTGATTCGTAAAACCACAAGATCAAACGATGCTGAAAATACACTACACTGGCACACGATGACACAATACACAAATATTTACGTGGAAACCCTAAAAACGAGAGAAAACGATGGGAGAGCAAAAACTTCACTATATATAGTGAATGTACAAGGCAGAGATTACAACACTCTTTCTGAGTGTATACCCTCACAGGCTTCTTGGTGTCTGCTGTTACGCACACAACTATGGCGTTGCTCTCTTTCTCTCCTCTCTCTCTCTCTCTCACGCGTCTCTCTTACACACACTTCTATTGTCATCGCTTCACTATGTTTGCCCTAGATGTATATATATATTGATACATCGTGTGGACTATTTACAATTGTAGCCACTACTACATATCATTACTATTATTATTTCTATAATAATAATAATAATTTGTTTAAATAATCGACTCTCTATTGTCGGTTGTCAGCTATTTCAGAACAGTCGGTTCCTCCCACTGGAGGGACATATCCCCAGCAAACTCCCCCTTCACTCCTGTGGGACGGAGTCAGTCAATCCTATCTTCTGTCGACAGACTCTAAGTCTGTCCATAGGTAGGTTCTTCGTGAGCATGTCGGATCCTAGGTTCTTCGTGAGCATGTCGGATCCATTGTTATCAGTGTGAATCTTCAGAAGTGTAAAGGCTCCTTCTTCGACTTTCTCCCGCAACTAGTGATACCTTCTCTGTATGTGTTTGGTCTGGGAGTGATATGCAACATTCTTGGCAAGATGTATGGTACTCTGGTTGTCACAGTGAAGCAAGAACTCTTTTTGCTTCATCCCTAGCTCGTTGAGAAAATTTCTCATCCAGATCAGCTCTTTGCCGGCCTCTATCGCTGCCATATACTCTACCTCTGTAGTCGAGAAGGCTACAGACTTCTGCAGTCATGATTGCCACGACATTGCTCCCCCTCCATAGGTCATCATGTACCCCGACGTGGATCTTCTTGAGTCTACATCTCCCGACATGTCCGAGTGGGTAAAACCTTCCAAGAGAGGTTTTCTGACATCATACCCTAGGCACACCCCTGAGGTGCATTTTAAGTACTTGAGTATCCACTTCACTGTTGCCCAGTGTTGTCTTCCTGGATTACTCATATATCGGCTTACTGCTCCCACAACAAATGCTATGTCTCGTCTTGTACAGAACATAGGATACATTAGACTGCCGATGGCTGAGGCATATGGTACCATCCTCATCTTGGCCTTCTCCTTCTCCCCTTTCGGGCATTGCTTCGCATTCAACCTGCAATTTGTCGGCAACACCGAGCCGACCGGCTTTGCATCTGACATGTTGAACCTTTCTAGGATCTTCGTCACATACTTTTGTTGTGACAACCATAGCACCTTTTGAGTTCTGTCTCGAACTATGTGCATTCCTAAGATCTGTTTAGCCGGTCCAAGGTTTTTCATGGCAAACGACCTACCTAGAGCTTTCTTCAAGCTTCCGATCTTCCTTGTGTCTTGACGGACTATCAACATGTCATCAACATATAACAAGAGAATCAAGAAGTCTCCTTCTTCGTACCTTTTGACGAACACATAGTGATCGGCCTGTGTTTTCTGGAACCGGTGTTCCATCATGAAGGACTCGAACTTCTTGTCCCATTGGCGTGGAGCTTGTTTCAGACCGTACAAGCTTTTCTTCAGTCAACACACCAAGTTCTCTTTCCGTTTCTCCTGAAAGCCTTCGGGTTGCTGCATGTAGATTTCTTCTTCTAGATCCCCGTGTAAGAATGCGGTTTTGACATCCAACTGTTCGATCTCTAGGTCCATATTGGCCGCTATACTCAAAATAGATCGAATGGATGTCATCTTCACGACTGGTGCGAATATTGTTGCTCGGCCACAACCAAGTCTTAGATCATTTCATTTCGAATCAGACACCAAGAATGGGAGCGGAGGATAAATACACGTACACATAGACAACAAGAAACAAGAGAGACTGCACAAGATGTTTAAATGGAAAACCCTAAACGGGAAAAACCATGGGAGCCCACAAGCTCCAAACTATCACAATGTCTTAGAGGAATACAACAGGGGAACATAGAGGCAATGATCTTGTGCTCACAATCTTCGCCTGGCGGCGGTTACAACAGAGACTCACTCTATCTTTCTCTCTCTCTGTACAACAGTTACGACAATATGCAACGCATACAATCTACAACATAATCTGACAACTACAACTCTCGCTACAGAGTGATTGTATGAACTTAGGGCTATTTACAAATATCGCCTCAATGGGCTTATTCAAGACATATTTACAAATCTATCCTCTCTTCCGGTTCTCACCGGGTCCACCGATCAGGTTTCCGGATCTCTTCCGGATCTCACCGGCTCCTCTTTATTAATCACCGGATCCCATCCGGAGAGACCGATTTCCCAACAATCTCCCCCTTCACTCCGGTATGGGATGTCTTGTAAGTCTGATCTGCTTCCGGCATGCGTCCAGCTTGTCAAGTGTCAGCACCTTGGTCAGCATATCCGACCCATTCTCCTCCGTGTGGATCTTCGTCAGCACGAACTCTTGATCTTCAACTCGCTCTCGGATCCAGTGGTACTTGCGTTGGATGTGCTTTGTTTTGGAATGGTAGGTTGCGTTCTTTGCAAGATGGATGGCACTTTGACTGTCGTAGTAGAGCCGGTATTCCTCTTGCCGGATCCCTAGCTCTCCGATGAAGTCCTGATAGGAACTCCACGTTCCCTATGCGCAACGCTCGGCCACAACCGAGCTTAGAATCATACACAGAAAACGGGAAAAGAAATGCACGACACAAAGGAGAGAAGAGTACACAGGATGTTTAACGTGGAAAACCCTGAGAGGGAAAAACCACGGCAGTCCACTGACTGCTAACTATCACTATATCACAATGACTACAACAGTGAGCTCATGGAGGCAACAACCTCGTGCTCACGATCTTCGCCACAGGTGGCGGTTACAACAAAGGCAACAACCTCTTCCTCTCTCTCTCTCTCTCTCTCTCTCTCTCTGTACACTGTTGCGCGCTCTCAGATCTTGCGCCAACAAGAATGACAACAACTTCATACAAAGTTTGCCCTAAGTCATATTTATACTAATATGACTTTTCGGCTATTTACAAATATAGTCCCGATGGACTCTCAAAAACATATTTACGAATATGTCCCTTCATCCGGCGATCAGTCCTCACCGGGCCTGCATCATCCGGCGCTTGCCGGGTACTCATCATCCGGTTCTCACCGGGTCTTCCGTTTTCGGGTACTCCTTCATCTGGCGCTTGCCGGGCACTCATCATTCGGTTCTCACCGGGTCTTCCGTTTCCGGGTACTCCTCTTCCGGTTCTCACCGGGTCTTCCGTAGTCGGGTACTCATCATCCGGTTCTCACCGGGTCTTCCCATCCGGAGGGACCTGTTTCCTAACAAACTCCCCCTTCACTCCGGCATGGGATGCCTTACTAGTCCGATACGCTTCCGGCATGCTTCCAGCTTGTTGGGTATCAGCATTTTGGTCAGCATATTTGACCCATTCTCGGCTGTGTGGATCTTCGTCAGCGCGAACTCCTGGTCCTCTACTCTTTCCCGGATCTAGTGATACCTACACTGGATATGCTTCGTCCGGGAATGGTAGGCCGCATTCTTAGCAAGGTGGATGGCACTTTGACTGTCGTAATAGAGCCGATATTCATCTTGCCGGATAACGAGCTCTTCGATGAAGTCCTTCATCCATAATATTTCCTTGCCGGCTACCACAGCCGCCATGTACTTCGCCCCCGTGGTTGACAACGCAACCGTCTTCTGCAACCTCGACTGCCACGAAACAGCCCCCCCTGCATATGTCATTACATACCCGGAAGTAGACCGGCTGGTATCCACCGGAGCCGAATCGGAGACACACATTTGAAGTGCCCTTCAAGTACCGAAGTATCCATTTGACCGTGTTCCAGTGCTCCTTGCCGGGATTGCTCATAAACCGGCTCACCACTCCGACTGCGTATCCTATATTTGGTCGGGTACACACCATTGCGTACATTAAGCTCCCGACGGCAGAGGCATATGGAACCTTCATCATATCAGCCTTCTTTGCTTTTGTCTTCGGGCTTTGCTTACCGGATAATCTGCAGTTTGCCGGGAGTATCGATCCGACCGGTTTCGCTTCTAACATGTTGAACCGCTGAAGCACCTTTGTCACGTACTTCTCCTGTGACAGCCACAGTTGCTTCGTTGGCCGGTTCCGGATGATATGCATCCCCAGCATTTGTCTTGCGGGACCCAAGTCTTTCATTGAGAAGATTCGGTTGAGAGCCTTCTTTAGCATCTGTATTTTGGCTTGGTAACGTCCGATGATCAACATGTCGTCCACGTACAAAAGGAGTATCAGGAAGTCGCCTCCTTCGAACTTCTTCACAAACACGTAGTGATCGGCCTGCGTCTTGTGGTACCCTTGATTAATCATGAAGGAGTCGAACTTCCGGTACCATTGTCGGGGAGCCTGCTTCAGTCCGTACATGCTCTTCTTCAACCGGCACACCAGGTGCTCCTTCCCTTTCTCCACGAATCTTTCCGGTTGCTGCATGTAGATCTCCTCTTCAAGGTCACCGTGAAGGAATGTCGTCTTCACGTCCAGCTGCTCTACCTCGAGCTCCATGCTTGCCGTTATACTCAGCACCGTTCGGATGGAGGTCATCTTTACTACCGGGGCAAATATCTCGTCGAAGTCCACGCCCTTCTTCTATTGGAACCCCTTCACCACGATCCTGGCTTTGTATCTCGGGGGGTTTCCGGCATCTCCCGGTTTCAACTTGTACACCCACTTGTTTCGGAGTGCCCACTTTCCTTTCGCCAACTCCACCAATTTGTACGTATGGTTCTCATGCAAGGAATCCATCTCACCCTGCATGGCACTTAACCATTTGCGGCTATGGGTGTCATGCTTCGCTTCTTCGAGGCTTTCTAGCTCCCCCTCATCGGTCATCAACACATGCTCTACATTCGGAAATCTCCAAGGGGCCCTTCTCTCTTTGAGAGGATATCTCCGTCTTTGGGCTTCGGTAACCGGCTCCTCCAGTTTCTCTTCATCCGAATCCGATTCGGGGTCTTAGCCGGTTCCGGTTTCAGCTTCCTCTACTTCTTCTTCAGCCGGTTCGGTATCCTCACCGTAACGGACTGGTTCCACGAGTGCTAACCGGTCTCTTGTCGGTTAGGTCTGCTCATCGTAGAGTCGATCCTTATCGGTCGACTCGGAGTTCATTATCTTCTTCTCCGACTCCCAGTCGGTGAGCGTCTTGTCCTCCATGAAGATAATATCTCGACTCCGGAATACCTTCTTGTCGACCAGGTCCCACACTCGGTAGCCGAACTCGTCGTCGTCGTAACCGAGGAATATGCATGGCCGGGTCTTTGGATCCAACTTTCCTCTCCGGTCCTTAGCTACATGCACATACGCGAGACACCCGAATACCTTCAGATGCCAGTAGGACACTTCCTTACCGGTCCAAACTCTCTGTGGCGTGTCTCCGTTCAAGGGTACTGAGGGTGATCTATTTATCACATACGTCACTGTCGACGGCGCCGCAGCCCAAAACTCCTTGGGTAGTTTTGCATGCACTAGCATACTCCGGACCCTCTCCATTATGGTCCGGTTCATCCTCTCGGCCAACCCGTTTAGTTCCGGCATCTTCGGCACGGTAAATTCGAGCCGGATTCCCTTCGAGCGATAGTACTCCTCAAACTGTCCCCGGTATTCACCTCTGTTATCTGCTCGAACCGCCTTCAGCTTCCGGCCGGTTTCTCTTTCCACTCTCGCGTTGAGCTCTTTGAAGACGGATGACACCTGATCCTTCGTCTTCAACGGTGTGGCCCACAGCTTCCGGATGTGGTCATCTATGAACGTCACGAAGTACTACGCTCCGGCATGTGACTTCGTGTCCACTTGACATACATCAATATGCACCAACTCCAGTGGTGCATTACGTCTCATTGGCGGCCTTGATTGGAAAGAGGTCCAGTTTTGCTTACCGGCCAGACAATCAGTGCACTTCTCCAAGTGCACGTTCTTCACTAGAATGAGGTTGTCGTCTGCAAGCCTCTTCATCCGCTTCTCGTTCATGTGACACAGCCTTTTGTGCCACAGCTCACCGGCAGTGTCGGATGCCACGTTCACTTCCTCCGGACATAACTGGGCATTCATCAGGTACAGTGTGTTTACCTTCCGGGCCGAGCCACAATCAGGCTCCCTTTGCTAAACTTCATAACACCGTTCCGGATGCTACCCATGTAGCCTTCATCGTCTAGCCGACCGGCTGATATCAGGTTCAGACGAACCTCCGGAACATGTTAGACATCATTCAACAGCAGCTTGCATCCGGTTGGTGTTGTCAGCCACACGTCTCCTATGCCGACAATTCGGCATGTACCTTCATTCCCCATCCGGACATAGCCGTGATCACCGGCTGAGTAGGATGAGAAGCATTTCCGGTCCGGGGTAAGGTGCAACGACGCTCTGGAGTCGACCACCCAGGTCATCTCGTCGCCGGCAAGGTTTATCTCACTCTCCTCGGTGATGAGCATCAAGTCTTCCTCACTTGCCGCGATTGCCGTCGTTCCCTTCCGATCCGTTCCCCTCCGGTCTTTACCATTCCAGTCCGGTGTCCGCTTCGAATTTGTACCGTGGAAAACCCTGAGAAGGAAAAACCACGGCAGTCCACTGACTGCTAACTATCACTATATCACAATGATTACAATAGTGAGCTCTCGGAGGCAACAATCTCGTGCTCACGATCTTCGCCACAGGCGGCGGTTACAACAGAGGCAACGACCTCTTCCTCTCTCTCTCTCTCTCTCTCTACACTATTGCGCGCTCTCTGATCTTGCGCCAACAAGAATGACAACAACTTCATACAAAGTTTGCCCTAAGTCATATTTATACTAATATGACTTTTCGGCTATTTACAAATATAGTCCCGATGGACTCTCAAAAACATATTTATGAATATGTCCCTTCATCCGGCGAGCAGTCCTCAATGGGCCTGCATCATCTGGCGCTTGCCGGGTACTCATCATCCGGTTCTCACCGGTTCTTCCGTTTTCGGGTACTCCTTCATCCGGCGCTTGTCGGGCACTCATCATCCGGTTCTCACCGGGTCTTCCGTTTCCGGGTACTCCTCTTCCGGTTCTCACCGGGTCTTCCGTAGTCGGGTACTCATCATCCGGTTCTCACCGGGTCTTCCCATCCGGAGGGACCTGTTTCCTAACAAGTCCTTCATCCATAATATTTCTTTGTTGGCTTCCACGGCTGCCATGTACTCCGCCTCCGTGGTTGACAACGCAACCGTCTTCTGCAACCTCGACTACCATGAAACGACTCCCCCTGCATAGGTCATGATATATCTGGAAGTTGACCGACTGGTGTCCACATCAGCCGACATATCCGAATTGGTAAAGCCTTCCATGAGGGGTTTACCGGAGCCAAATCTGAGGCACATACTCGAAGTGCCCTTCAAGTACTGGAATGTCCATTTTACCGCATTCCAGTGCTCTTTTCCGGGGTTGGTCATGAACCGACTCCCCACTCCGACTGCGTATCCAATGTCTGGTCGAGTACACACCATTGCATACATCAAGCTTCCGACCGCAGAGGCATATGGAATCTTCATCATATCCGCCTTCTGTGCCTTTGTCTTCAGGCTTTGCTTTCTGGATAATCTGCAGTTTGCCGGGAGTGTCAATCCGTTGAAGCACCTTTGTCACGTACTTTTCCTATGACAGCCACAATTGCTTCTTCGACCGGTCCCGGATGATGTGCATCCCCAGTATCTGTCTTGTTGGACCCAAGTCTTTCATTGAGAAGGTCTGGTTAAGGGCCTTCTTCAGCATCTGTATCTTGACTTGGTCTCGTCCAACGATCAACATGTCATCCACGTACAAGAGCAATATCAGGAAATCTCCTCCATCAAATTTCTTCACAAACACGTAGTGATCGGCCTGCGTCTTGTGGTACCCTTGATCGGTCATGGAGTCAAACTTCTAGTACCATTGTCCGGGAGCCTTCTTCAATCCGTATAAGCTCTTCTTCAGCCGACACACCAGGTGCTCCTTCCCTTTCTTCTCAAATCCTTCTGGTTGATGCATGTAGATCTCATCTTCGAGGTCTCCGTGTAGGAATGTCGTCTTGACGTCCGGTTGCTCTACCTCGAGGTCCATGCTTGCCGTTATGCCCAATACCATCCGGATGGATGTCATCTTTACTATTGGGGCAAAGATCTCATCGAAGTCCACTCCTTTCTTCTGCTGGAAGCCCTTCACCACGATTCAGGCCTTATACCTTGGTGGATTTCTGGCGTCTCCCGGTTTCAGCTTGTACACCCACTTATTCCGGAGTGCCCTCTTTTCTTTTGACAACTCCACCAATTCGTATGTGTGGTTCTCATGCAGGGAATCCATATCGTCCTGCATGGCACTCAACCACTTGCGGTTGTGGGTGTCTCCCCTTGCTTCTTCAAAGTTTTCCGGCTCCCCCTCATCAGTTAGCAACACATGCTCTACATCCGAAAATCTTCGGGGGGCTCTTCTTTCCCAGAGAGGATATCTCTGTCCTTGGTTTCTGACTGTTGGTTCCTCTGTTTGTTCCACATCCGAATCCGATTCGGGACCTTGTCCGGTTCCGGTGTCTTCTTCTTCTTCTTTTTCTTCGGTCGGTTCGGTTTCCTGTCCGTATCCGGCCGGTTCGTCGAGTGCCATCCAGTTATCGGCTAACATCTAGTTTTCAACCGGGTATATCCTTTTGTCCTCAAGCCGGTTTGCAATGCATGATCCGGAGTTCATTACCTTCTTCTCCGACTCCCAGTCGGCAATGGTCTTGTCTTCCATGAAGACTATGTCCCGACTCCGGAACACCTTTCTGTCGACCAGATCCCACACTCGGTAACCGAACTCATCATCGTTGTATCCACGGAATATGCATGGCCCGGACTTCGGATCTAGCTTTGCTCTCTCGTCCTTCGCCACATGCACGTATGCGAGACACCCGAATACCTTCAGATGCCAGTAAGACACATCCTTACCGGTCCATACTTTTTGCGGTGAGTCTCTGTCCAAGGGTACTGAGGGTGATCTGTTTATCACATAGGTCGCCGTCGTCAGCACCTCAGCCCAAAACGTTTTGGGTAACTTGGCATGTGCGAGCATGCTCCGGACTTTCTCCATTATTGTCCGGTTCATCCTTTCGGCCAACCCATTTAGTTCCGGCGTCTTCGGCATGGTGAATTCGATTCGGATTCCCTTCGACCGGCAGTACTCCTCGAACTGCCCCCGGTATTCTCCTCCGTTATCTGCTCGAACCGCTTTCAGCTTTCGGCCGGTTTCTCTTTCCACTCTCGCGTGGAGCTCCTTGAAGACGGATAATACTTGATCCTTCGTCTTCAACGGTGAGACCCACAACTTCCGGCTGTGGTCATCTATGAACGTCACAAAGTACTGCGATCCAGCATGTGACTTCGTGTCTACTTGACACACATCAGTATGCAGCAACTCTAGTGGTGCATTCTGTCTCATGGTTGGTCTTGACCGAAAGGAGGTGCGGTTTTGCTTGCCGGCCAGGTAGTCGGTGCACTTCTCAAGCTGCACGTCCTTCACTGGAATGAGGTTGTCTTTGGTAAGCCTCTTCATCCCCTTCCCACTCATGTGACACAGTCTTTTGTGCCACAGCTTACCGGCAGTGTCGGATGCTACGTTCACTTCTTCTCGGCATATTTGGGCATTCATCAAGTACAATGTGTTGACCTTCCAGGCTCGAGCCACTATTAAGCTCCCTTTGCAGAACTTCATGACACCGTTTCAGATGCTACCTGTGTATCCTTCATCATCTAGCCGACCGGTTGATATCATGTTCAGTCGAACCTCCAGAACGTGTCGGACATCCTTCAGCAACAACTTGCATCCGGTTGATGTCGTCAATACCACATCTCCTATGCCAATACTTTGGCATGTCCCTTCATTCCCCATCCAGACACAGCCGTGCTCACCGGCTGTGTAGGATGAGAAACATTTCCGGTCCGGGGTAAGGTGGAATGACACTCCAGAATCGACAACCCACGTTGTCTCGTCAACGACAAGGTTCAACTCACTCTCCTCGGTGATGAGCATTAGTTCTTCTTCACTTGCCATGATCGCCGTCGTTCCCTTCCGGTCCGGACCTCGTCGATACTATCGGTTCCCTTGTCTTTTCGGAAATGCCGACAGATCTTCTAGAAGTGCCCCGGCTTGCCGCAATAGAAGCAAGTGGGCCTCCCCCTTGACTTTGACCTTGTCCCTGACTTTTCCTGGTTCTGGGGACTCTGATTCCTTTGTCTTCCGCGTTCCGATTCGGTGAGGGCTTTGGCGTCGGAGATCACCTCCTTGTCTTTCCGACGTGCCTCCTCATCTAGCAAGCTCGACTTGAATTGTGCTAGGGATAGTTGTTTTCCTTCCAGCTCGGCGTTGCCCCACGTGACAACTAACATCTCCCAGCTATCCGAGAGGGAACCGAGCAGGAGTAGAGCAAGTACCTCATCGGCGAGAGGTACTTCCAATGAGGTTGCTTGGTGTATCAGCCCCTGGAAGGCATTCATGTGCTCCGCCATACTGGAGCCGTCTTGGTACCGGATCCTCACTAGCTTCCGGAATACCAAAACCCGATTAACGACATTCTTGTTCTGGAACATGACGCCGATCTTCTCCCAGAGTTCATGAGCCTTGCTCTCTTCATTGAAGTTGTTGTACAGGTTTATGTCGATGAAGCAAAAGATGTATGCCGTCATCTTCATGTGCATCACCTCCCACATTGTCGCATCGATCTTGTCCGGTCTCTTGTCCCCGAACTGAACTAGAAACCAAAGATCTTTGACCACTAGCATATCCCTCATCTTCGACTTCCACACTGAGTAGTTGGAGCCGGTGAGCTTGAACATGCCACCAAACGATTCTTCCATTTCTTGTGTTGTTCGCTTTGATACCAATTTGTTGCAAAACACAGAATATTGCTCGGCCACAACCGAGTCTTAGATCGTTTCGTTTCGAATCAGATACCGAGAATGGGAATGGAGGAGAAATACATGTACACACAAACAACAAGAAACAAGAGAGAGTGCACAGGATGTTTACATGGAAAACCCTAAACGGGAAAAACCACAGGAGCCCACATGCTCCAAACTATCACAATGTCTTAGAGGAATACAACATGGGAACACAAAGGCAATGACCTCTTGCTCACAATCTTCGCCTGGGGGTTGTTACAACAGAGTCTCTCTCTCTCTCTCTCTCTCTCTCTCTCTCTCTCTGTACAACAGTTACGACAATATGCAACACATACAATCTACAACACAATCTCACAACTACAACTCTCGCTACAGAGTGATTGCCCTAAGTCATATTTATAGTTATATGAACTTAGGGCTATTTACAAATATAGTCTCAATGGGCTTATTCAAGACATATTTACAAATCTGTCCTCTCTTCTGGTTCTCACCGGCTCCTCTTTATTCATCACCGGATCCCATCTGGAGAGACCGATTTCCCAACAAATATTTCGTCAAAGTTGACGCCCTTTTTTGTTGAAAACCCTTCACTACTAAGTGGGCTTTATACCTGGGCTCACTGTCGGCTTCTCCAGTCTTCACCTTGTAGACCCACTTATTCCTTTCGGCAGCTCTACCAAGTCATAGGTGTAATTATCGTGCAGGGATTCCATCTCATCTTGCATCATGCTCAGCCATTTCTCTCTGTGCTCGTCGGCAATGGCTTCTTCATAACACTCCGGTTCACCTTCATCAATCAAGAGGATGTGTTCACTTGCATATGTTGTTGGTGCTTCCCTTTCTCTGAGTGGGTATCTCCTTCCACTCGTTATGGCTCTCTTTCGGATGTCTCTGCCAAGTCTTCTCTCCGCTCGGGTTCCTGCACGTCAATCGGCATCTCCAGGTTGGACGACTCCAACTCATACTCTTCAATTGACCTTAGCAACTCTGTCGACTCTGACTCATAGTCAGTCGGTCTCTCTGAGTCGACTGACTCGGATTCGGCTGTGCTGACTGGCCATCTCCGAACAACCGACATTGTCGGTTCACTTGACCTTAGATCAACAATAGTCAGGGTTAACTAGGGAGTCGAATCTAACTTCTGTTGCTTCCAATCTTCAATCGTCTTATCTTCAAGAAAGATTCTGTCCCTACTTCTCACTACCTTCTTGTCAACTACGTCCCATAGCCTATAGCCGAACTCATCTTCTGAGTATCCCATAAATATGCATGATTTCGACTTACTATCGAGCTTTTTCCTCTGATCCTTCGGTACATGCATATACCCCAAACATCCGAACACCCTCAAGTGTTGGTAGGAGACATCCTTCCCTGTCCACACTCTCTATGGGACATCACCCTTTAGTGGTACTGAGGGAGACTTGTTGATCAGATAAACAACTGTGTACATTGCCTCAGCCCAATAGGATTTCGGCAGTTTCGCATGAGAGAGCATGCTCCTTACCCTCTCCATAATTATTTGATTCATCCTCTCTGCAAGCCCATTCAACTCTGGGGTCTTTGGCACTGTGTATTCAATCTGAATACCTTGGCACTTGTAGTATTCCTCGAATTTCCCTCTATACTTGCCACCGTTGTAAGTTCGAACAACCTTCAATTTCCAATCTGACTCTCGTTCAATTCCTGCCTGGAACTCCTTGAAAATCGACAGTACTTTATCCTTCAACTTCAGTACGAAGGCCCATGTCTTCCGACTATAGTCGTCAATGAACCTCACAAAGTATTGTCCATCTCGATGCGATGGAGC
This sequence comes from Azolla caroliniana, assembly GCF_043228905.1. NCBI lineage: Eukaryota > Viridiplantae > Streptophyta > Polypodiopsida > Salviniales > Salviniaceae > Azolla > Azolla caroliniana. Next base: position 7,660,007 of record NW_028230455.1, on the reverse strand, counting down.
ATCTACATAACACACATCCGTGTGTACCAGTTCCAGTGCAGCTTCTCTTCTTCTTGGTGGTCTTGTGTGGAATGATGATCTATTTTGCTTTCCGACTAAGCAGTCGACACACTTCTCTAGGTGCACTCCCTTGACTTCTAGTAGAAGCTTTTGGTCAGCTAGCAGGTGCATTCCTTTCTCACTCATGTGGCCTAGCCTCTTATGTCATATCTCTCCTTCCGAGTCGGCTGCCACATTTACTTCCGATTTTCACAGTCGGGCATGCATCATATATAATGTGCCTTCTTTCTGTGCTCGGGCCACTATACGATTTCCTCGGCAAAACTTCCACTTGCCATTCCGAAAACTACCACTATAGCCTTCGTCATCTAACCTTCCAGTCGATATCAAATTCAATCTGATATCGGGACATGTCGAACATCCTTCAAAGTCTGTCGACACCCTGTCGACGTCATCAAGCAGACACTTCCGACTCCGGCTATCTTGCACTCTCCACTATCACCCATTTTCACATAACCATGATCTCCGGCTATGTAAGTCGAGAAATACTCTCTCAATGGAGTTATGTGAAACGATGCCCTGGAATCGATCACCCAAGTGCATTCTTCACTTGCAAGATTTGCACTCGTTTGTTCACAGATGAACAACAGTTCTTCATTGCTCGTAAAAGCACAGTAAAAGCACAGTTTACCACAGTAAAAGCACACTAGCTTACCTCTAGACTTCGATCTAGTTTGGGACTTTTCTCTCCTTGGTGGACTTGTTTGCCAGTTCCTTCCTCTGTCCGAATGTTGTGTTACATTCGACTTCGACTGGGACAGGACTCCCTTGTCCTTCCTCCTTGCCACCTCATTTAGGATGCTTTTCTTTACAGTTTGTAAAGACAAGTTCTCTTCTTGACAAGAGGTGTTGAGAGTGACCACCAGGTTCTCCCATCTATCACGCAGTGTGCACATTAGCAGAATGTCTTGCATCGCATCATCCAGGGGAAACTTGGTTGCAACAAGTTGATTCACATACCCCATGAATGTGTTGATGTGTTTGACGATGCTCTCACCGTCCTTGTATGTTAGCCATACGATCTTTCTCATTAATGAGGTTTTATTGAGCGCGTTCTTCCTCTCATATAGACCCGAGAGCTTCTACCACATCTCGTGTGCAAGACACTTACGTTGACTCATTGTCGGATGGTAGCCACCGCCTTTCTATTAAGAAGTTTCCAATCCAACTCCAATACCCCCTGGTATATCTGCTCTGTCGACTGGCTTGTATAGATCTTTGACTATGAGAAGGTCCTCCGTCTTTATCTTCCACTCTGCATAGTTCTATGAGTTTAGAACTATCATGCCTGGGAAGCCGCTCACACCTCCTTCCATGCGTGCACCTCAAGCTCTGATACCAGATTGTTGAGAATCAATTCGTAAAACCACAAGATCAAACGATGCTGAAAATACACTACACAGGCACAAACGACACAGTACACAGAGATTTACGTGGAAACCCTAAAAACGGGAGAAAACCATGAGAGAGCAGAAACTTCACTATATAGTGGATGTACAAGGCAGACATTACAACACTCTGATTATGAGTGTATCACCCACACAGGGTTCTTGGCATCTGTTGTTATGCACACAGCTATGGCGTCGTTCTCTTTCTCTCCTATCTCTCTCTCACACACGTGTCTCTCTTACGCACACTTCTATTGTATCGCTTTACTATGTTTTCCCTAGATGTATATATATACTGATACATCGTGTGGACTATTTACAATTGTAGCCACTGCTACATATCATTACTATTATTATTACTATAATAATAATAATAATTTGTTTAAATAATCGACTCTCTATTGTCGACTCTTCGATTGTCGACTATCGGCTATTTCCGAACAATCGGTTCCTCCCACTGGAGGGTCATACCCCCAACATCTGTTTCGTCAAAAGGTTAAAAAAGTTCTAAAATCTAACGGAATATTCCTTATCCCTCCATTTGTGCGCGATCCTTAAAGTATTAGTGCATGGGAAAATAAATATTCAAGCATAGTGGTGGCCATTTCTCAATGGATTTATTCCTCTAAAGATTTGACATTCTATATGCGGACAACAATTGGTAAAAACATGGCAACTTGATGCACTATCTTTTTTTGAGTGGACACCATCAAGTGATCGAGAATTTTGTAATTTGTTACAAAATGAATTCCTTATTTCTTCTCAAGTGTTGTTTTGGCATGGAAAAGAGAAGTTGAGATCTCAATTCAATTGTCTATTTCGATTGGGGGTTGTACATTTGGGAGATGTGGTTGATAATGAATCTTAAAGTTTATTGGAATTTGAAGATGCCAAAAGATGGTTATGTATTCTCCTAAATTACAGATTTGTTTTGGAAAATTTACAAGATATTTTCTATTGAAAACAAATGTTGCACCTTGTGTGGATTGGCGGTTATAAGATGGTATGCACTTGTTACAAGTCACTACAAATATATTGTATCATCATGCAATGACATCACTATCTTGGCTTTTACCTAAAGTAGAAAATGTATGGAATGTATGTTAGTGGAATGCAATGTGGTGGAAAATATTACACTGTGGTTGGCATTCTCATCTGCCATTTCCTGCAAAGGTATTCATATGGAGTCATGATTGGTGGGCTCCCATTAGGTTCAACCTTAAAGAGACGAGGACTAGGGTCAAACACTTGTTTCTTTTGCGTCATTCCATTGGAGGATAGTACACATAGGTTCATTAAATATCCTATAGCGTGAACCATTTGGAAGTATTTATCAGATGTCTGACAAGTTTTAACCTGTTGTTATTTGAGACCTCAACAATGGGATTTTTCATAGTATGTTCAAAATGGTTCAAATAATGAGATGGAGATATTGTTCCAATTTTTACATTATTGGGGACTACAACACAATTGGAATATGTGTAATGCTTTCATGTTTGATAGTAAACATGGGGTGAAATCCTATATGAAGAACTTGAAAGGTATTCTTATGTGGAATTTCTGGATGTTAGAGCATGTGGGAATCATTTCCTCAAATGCATATTAAGGTTTTCTAATGGCATTATAAGGCGTCCCTCTCACTACATATGATAGATAGGTAGAGGAGACTAAGAAGTGTGTAATTGTGGATTTTACATACAATTAATATAATTGTGTGCTTTTAGAGAGAGAGAAAGAGAGAGAGAGAGGCTTAAAGGTTGTACAATGTATTATGGAACCCATGATATTATATTACTTGCCATTGTTGCCATGGACAAAGAACTTGGCTTTGCATTCTGTTTTGCAACCTAATCGATATTTGTTGTGGAAGAAGAGGGATAAGATGGGAATCACTTGGGTTACGTGGAATCATCTAGCAACCCCTAAGCATTTGGGGGGAGCTGGAATATTGAACTTATCTATGCATATGATGGCTCGTTGATTTTCATTATTACAAGACATGTGTTCAAACTCACAACCATGGATATCTATTGTTCAATATTTCATTGAGAACAAGGGTTTAACACATGGGAGGACAATGATTAAGGCTTCATGGTGGCAATTACTGAATGGATGTATTTAACTTGAATTCCGAGCTCTTCATCTATTCAACACTTGGTTACCTCATGGCAAGAACCATTGTTGTTATGTGTATGGAAACCATCATCTAGTAGAGAGCATTGTAATTCTTTGCAAAAAGAATTACTTGTGTCTTCTTGGTTATTATGTTGGCCAGGAAAGGAAAGATTGCACTCAATTCAATCGTTTGTTTCGTTTGGGGGTCAAAGAGGTGAGAGATATAGTTGAGGCTCCATCTCAAAGAATTTTGGAGTTTGTTGACGCGTGACAGTTATTACGCATCCTGCCTAATTATGTGTTTATTTGGTAACAACTATCATAAACATATGTCATGGAGAAAGGTCGGGATTGAACCCAAGACCTTATGGTCTCTATTAGGCAACCCTACCAATTGAGCTACATATGCAGCCTTGTTTCGAATCCAACTTCATGTAGTTTAGATTGAACATTGGAAGTTCCTAACTTGCATGCATCCTCATTTCTAGCTTGCACAAATTCTAATGCATTCTCTATTGCATGCATCCTCATGCATACTCTATTTCTAGCTGGCTTACATAGCCCTACCTTCTTGTATAAATACTCAAGTGCACATTGATTCTAATCAAGGTGAACAACACCAGTTAAGTTCTTGTTCTTTTCCTCTCTCTTGTTTTCTAGTCTTGTCTTCGCTCTGCTCTATTATACTTATCCGTGACAGTTTGTTCACCTTCCCCTCTTCTTGCTACCATGTTCGGCTCCATCGACAACCTAAACCAAGTCATCGCAGCCTTGCAACAACTTCAGCTAGAGAATGAAATCCTTCGGGAATCATTACGAGAGTTGCAATCCGGCACTTCAAGAAATCCACCACCCGCCGAGTCACAACCATCATCGGCACCTAGCCCGACCACGTCCTCTTCCCATCCATATGTCCTCGAACCAACCATCAGCCTACCGGAAAAATTCAACGGCACGAGGGTGTATCTTCGCGGCTTCATCAACCAAATTTGGCTTATCATCCGGTTACAGCCCCAATTGTATGCTAGCGACTTTTCTCGGGTTGGGCATGTCGGCACGCTTCTCTCCGGGCCGGTGCAAGCGTGGTTTTCACCCTTGATCGAGACCCATCCCCTCTCATAGAAAGCTTCACCGCTTTCATTGAGGAGCTCGAAGCCACATTTGGCGAGACTGACCAGCGACGAACGACACTCACAAAGCGTTATTCTTTCCAACAAGTCTCACGTCTAGCCTCAGTCTACGCCTCATAGTTCCATCTGATTTCCTGCGATGTCAGTTGGGATGACCAAGCCCTATGCGACCATTTCCGTCGCGGTCTCCAAAACGACTTCAAGAATCTTCTCTTAAACTTCCCGGAGCCCACATCATTGTCTCAAGTAATCTCCCAAGTTGTCCAGTGTGACAATCGTCTCGTCGAACTTCATCAAGAAGAACGAGGGACTCGTGAGTCTCATGCTTCTTCCCGAAACGCATCAATTGCCAGGCCCTACTTGTCTCCCACACCAACCTTACCATCACCCAGCAATACCCACACCACGAAGGAGGTCTATTTCCATACCCTGATGGAGATCAACTACGCATGGTTCCAACCACTAACTGAAGCCCAACACCAACATCGTCGGGACAATGCACTCTGTCTCTAATGTGGCAACCCCGGCCATGTCATCTGCCACTGCCCGGTGCGGGGCCCGCGACACCAATTCCATTGTGCACATCTTGTGAAGGTTCGTCAACAACAGGAAAACGACCAAGTCTGGCTATAGTAGGAGCCATGCCACTGGACGCTTCCCGTTACTCACCTTCTCCATGCTCCTACAAGTCCGTTCCGCCATTAGGAGGGTTCTCTTTGCAGGTAAGTCTTTGTTTTGGTTCGACTTCAATACATTCTCATGCCTTGCTCGGCTCCGGAGCATTTACTTGCTTTATCGATAAATCGTTTGTCCGCGCACATAATATCCCCATCGTCCGCACATCACAACCCATATCCGTTGAGAACACGTTCGCATTCACAACTGGAAGGATTGCGCATTCCACTTGTAGAATCTTCTTCAAACTATCCAAATACACCCTCTCTACAAAAATTGGATGCACTAGTATCACATGTTCCACAACTTGATTAGAATTTGCAAATATAAAAATACATGATAGGTCTACGAGTGGAGATCATTAGAAATCATGCAAGTTTGGACGTGTTGATAAGTTAATGTAGGCATAATAAAGTTCAACAATGGCTCAATATGTCACTAATGTGTGACATGGGAAACACTAAGTTAAAGACTTACATTAATTTGGTAAGTTTTACAAAAATATCTTGTATCCATACCAATAAAATGAGTTATAATTTATACTTTGACCCATATGTGCATGTATATAATTGTGGACAATGTAGGATAGTGCACTTTAGGATAATGTCATTGGAATAACTAACTTATTAAAGTATTCAATACTTGTATTTAAAGTTGATCTAATCTATTCCTTAGTTTGTTTGTATGGGATCAAACCATATGTATATAATTGTGGACAATGTAAGACAGTGAACTTTAGGATAATGTGGTGGAAATAACAAGCCTATTAAGGCTTTCATACTTGTATTAAAAATTGATCTACTCTATTGCTTAGGTGATTCACACAGGATCAAACTCCGAACGATAACACTAGTGGAACTACAAGCGTATAAAAACATGCAGATAACACTAGTGGAACCATTATCAACACACTACACAATCTAAGCAGTAATGGAATAGAAACATAATAGTTTTAACAACAGAAGACAAAGATCCATAATAACAACATGGACAGTCATGGCAACAATTCTATGACCATGTTATGTTAAGGTAAACTTGGACCAAAATCAGACTCAATTTAAACTAATTCATGTTTCTCCATAAATTTGGTAGTCAGCTATGCACGCGGTGAAACCAATGTCATAAGTCTACTAATCAAGTATATAAAAATAAAATTGAAACATATAGAAGATTATAAAGAATAGAATCCACCAAGTAAAACCCAAAATTTGTATTAATAATGTGAAATCCAAACATATTGTCAATGTCATTTTCTTCATAGAGTCTATTACATAGCAATCAATTCATCAATGTCATTTTCTTCATCATCCTCTGTAGAATTTTCTTCGGCTATACGTGCATTGGTTTCCCTTGTTAGCAGAGCCAACGAAATATCTTCTATAAGCTCATCATCAAGCTCTATTAGCTCCCCCGGTTCCCCGGCTAACAGAGGAATAGGCTCTCGCGAAGCAGGTTGAAACATTTCTGTATCATCGAGGCTCTTTGCACCGACCTCCTCGTCCTGGTCTGGGCACTCCCAATAAGCCTTAATCCTCATGTTTATAAATATAACTTGCTCCTCATCCTTCTCCAATGCAATTGTGTTTCTAAAGAGCTTCAATGCACATGCAGACGTTGTTCCTGTGAAGAAAGTAACAAGAAGAATTAGTTCTCAAACCAAAAAAGATTCAGTATTGTTTATCTCAAGATCGTTACCCTAGTTCGAGGAATACCTATGCCAGAAAAGAGATCTAATATCCAGTCTCCTTCGATAGAAAACATCTCGATCAAGCACATCATAAGTCGTTGAGGTTTTTGGTATGGGTTGACAAGTCCCCGTTCTGTCATGGTGACATGTCGCAATTTCCGTGTCACTGCTGGATATACCAGCAGATTTGAACCTCCCACTTCATTAGAATGCTCCTTGATTCTTTGTTTCTTAATTTCATCGAAGTAGCCAACCGTGATGTATTCAATGGCATTAACGAACCGAAAGGTTGGCCCTCTATTTACATTGGTTTTTATCCTATAAAAAATAATACATAGTTAAGAATAGATTGAACAATCTTAAGAAATGCAATATAGTGAATGAGACCTATAAATAATCCTTACCATGCAAGGTTCTCGATGCCATGGCAACGAGATCTCAAAGCTTGAGATCCATACTATGAAAGACAACTATTCTCCACAAGGATGCAGTTGTTAGCTCAGCAAAATCCTTGACCATCTTCTCCAACTATTTAAACCTAAACAGTTCATCGTCGTATGATGACCCAGCCATTCGAAATCCGTAAGGAATATCTACAATCATTAGCGTATATTCCTTCTTTGGCACCTTTTGGATCATGTCAACGACATCGCCGCAAACCACATTGTAGTAAAGATCTCTCGTAATATCTTTTTTGTGGCTAAATTTTTTAAAGGAGCCATCTTCCTCCATTTCGTACGCCTTGACTAAACGACGATCCTTTTCTTTTCTGGCTCTCTCGAGATGTGCAAGGATGTCGGGAAATCGTGTATATCCTTAACTTCTCCTTGTTTCTTGCCATGACACGGTTTCTAATAGAAGCAATAGGACATCAAGTTTTATTATACAAGCTCTACATATGATGAAAACGTAATGAAAAACCACCAATACTAACCCAATCCTTGAATGCAATAAAATACTCCGATAACGCCTTATATGAAGACGTTAGAGGATAATCCTCGGTCACTTGTTCCCAAGTTATACATCCAAGTTGTTTCATCATAACTTCTTGGATCTTCATGTACACCTTATGACTATGAAATTAGAAAACAAGATTAGAACTTTGAGTTGCACCATATAGACTTCAATATCAATATTTGAAAGACTTACTTATTGAACTCAGTGACCATTTCTTCAAGGCTTAAATCTTTGGCCACAACCCTTGACAAAACAAACACAAGAAGTTGTTCGTCCTTAATACCTTGCATCGCTCTCCACAGACATAGCTTCATGTCGTCAACCACTTCTTCAATTGTCAAGTCAATTTTCTTGGCCGCTTGTGACTTTAATTCTAGTTGAGGGTCAACCTTACATTTTTTTTGTCATTGACCCTTGACCTCCTTATTCTCCCACATTGAGAAGATTTGATCCTGTAGGTCCCATACTTCTCCATCTCTAAAGGCCAGTTGAAACCAAGACTCATACTTTCGAAGATCATCGAACTTAACATTATTATCTACCACAATGCCAACTTCATGCAAGCATTGACATCGTAGGCCTAGATGTAGCTTCACACCAAACTTTTGTTTGACGTCCAAATACTCGTGGTGGAAGAACCTTACACGCTCAATCGACGACATTTTCTACCTATAGTCATTATCATTATTGTGGTCCCATGCCAACAGCTTTGCCTCTTCAGTTGTGAGACCCACGTAAATTTTGCACTCGGCATACTTGAAGAAGAAAGTCGTTGGATGTTCTCTCACAAGTTGTCGACATGCCTCCGCTGAATGCGCTCCACCAATGACAAAGTAATTATATTGATCATGCTTTCTTATATCAAAATCTTCAATGGTTTCACATTCTTCAGGATCCACCATAACAATAAAAGGCACCACAGTGGCATGAGGATTAATTTTCATTTTTTTCTTGAGATTTTGAACATGCATGCGGTGTGGCTCTCTAATCTCCAGTGGTCTTCGTCCTGTTTTTTCATCAATAGGGGGCCGATGGATGTGTGTTATAGGCAAATTAAACACTTGCCCTTTCCTGACCAGTTTACGCTGCATTAACTCTCTCCGTATCTTATTCTGCTCGGATGACAACACACCCGATGCCAGCTCAACTCCTGGCGTCCCCTTAGTGTCCTCATCTTCATTTTCACTTGATGAATCGGAGTCCGACATTTTTGTGGTCTTCTTTTTTGGTGTTCTTGATTGTACTTTAGATGCCCTTTTTGTGGCCTTCACTGGGGAGGGCAATGGCTCCCTTAGAGTTACATAGCCTTGTATATAAGGCCTCAAGGTAACAATAAGGTATTGTGAGCTTTCAAGATCTTTTTTGAAAGCTTCTGGCCCACAAGATTCCTTTACTAGAAGATCTTCAGAAAAGAACACTTTACGTACCCCCTTAGAGCACTCTATCATTACAAGTATGTTGGCCGAATCTGCATCTTCGTAGTCAAATTGTAGAATACGGCCATACATAAATGGGGTTTCATTTTCAAGCTGCCCCTCGCCCTTCTTCTTTGTTGTATACAATATGACTTTTTTCTTGGTGTCGACGTATTGCATACACCATTCCTTGTCCGTTAGATCACGGTCAGGAAGGTCTTCACCTCTAGTAGCTGCTACTACTTTCTTCTGGCTAACCTCAATGTGTGATTGAGATTTTGGCTCCTCGTTGAAGAGAAAAAAAATTCCTCTCTTCATGGTCTTGGGAGCTATTAGGGTCTGTGTTTCAATTGGAGAACCCTGTATGCGGAGCTTTATCTTCTTCACAGGTCAGTCCGACAAGTTCTCAAACAACCTACTTAAGAAAGTACATGCGAAAACATAAGTTAGGTGGTCACGTAGATTAAGATTGTATATTAAAATACAAATAATTAGATGATGAAATAAACTAGCAGGCGACTTGTGGTAAACTATAAATATCAATCATGCATTGAGTGTACATGGTAGTCCTATATTCAGAAATCTATTCTAGTAAGGGCTATTCAACTTAGAAAATATATATCTTAATAAGTATACAAGGATATATATTGTCTTGAAGGGCAGGTATGGCTTATATTGATTCCATATCCATATTGTAGAGAATTTGCATATGATAGACTTGAATTTGGTATCGTAAAGGTAATTTGTGGGTTATTTTGTACTATTTTAAGCTATACTAGGTCATAAAGCCTCTATAATTAAGGCCCCTATTTTTTACAAAATAAGGCAAATCACCCTAAAAAAAGACTGATTTTGATAGAAAGTTTGACATATTTTCACACAATACTAAGTTGTTGCCCCAAAGACACAATATTCCTCTTTAGAGTTCTTGTTTTATACAAGGACTCGATATGCTGTATCGAGTTCATGTATAAAACACAAACATAATCCAGGAGCTCGATACACTGTATCGAGTTCCTTTGTAAAAGAGTTACATAACACAGGAACTCGATACGGCGTATCGAGTTCCTGTTTAAAACGCACACTATATACATGAAAATATAAACTGTGTATAGGAACTCAATACACCATATTGATTTCCTATATAATGTTTGTGTTTTAAACAGGAACTCGATACGCTGTCGTAGTGTAGGTTGCACACTATGTGGAAATTATATTTTTGTCCCTCCGGATAGAGAATGGAGTGCTCGGTGAGAACCGGAAGAAAACGGCATACCGGCAAGGAGGAAAACGGCATACCGGCAAGGAGGAAAACGGCATACCGGCAAGGAAGAGCCGGATAAAGAGACATAAATGTAAAAAAAAAGGAAATACTCATTACTGCGCAGGGCGTGATTTGAACTCTACACCTCCACGTTGACAAACCCCAACCTTACCATTATGCTACCTTATCTTTAGTGTTCTATAAATAGATTTAATAACTATAAGTGCTTTATTTGCACCTACCTTTATTAAAAGGTAAATCGTGCATTTTTAGAGTGCGTGAATATTTTATAGAAAAACGCAAGCAACTAAAAAGTGACTCATGCACATCTAGTGTGCATGAGCACTATATTTAGCAAATAAAAGCAAGGATTAAAAAAGCATGTAGTTATGCTTAGTCTCTCCCATCACTACATAAGAATGGGGAGCACAATGTAATAGGTGTGTGAAATATTTGGAAATTGGATATATTTCCAAAAACACCAACCGATTAATATAATCGTGGGATTCACGAAAATAATATAATCTATACTTGTGGGATTCACAAGTTTCTTATATCTTTCTTTCAATCTAAATACATATTCTTATCTAAATATTGATTAATCGAATACAATACACTCGTGGGATTCACGAAATTTCTATCTCTCTTTCTAATAATCTATTCATTACTAGCCTCATCTCATATTCTTCTTTCTCCTAGTCCAAAACCTCGGCGGTTCCCACCCGACTCACGCAACGATCCGGAGCCGAAAGGCACGACACAGTTGGTGAACCCGACGTGAAGGCGGGTGGCAAGGAGATGGAGAATCAACAAGAGGCGATGAACATGATGATGATAATGTTTGAGCGGATGCAACAAGAACAACGTGCGATGTCGGAGATGAAGGTGGCAGTAGAGCGGCTTCTGCGACGAAACGGGCAATTTAATGGTAAGGATGTGTCGCGATATTTGCAGGACTACAAGGCGGAGATGCTCCGGTGCCGGGCTTCGGGAGGACTGCAAGTGACATCCTTTAACCGGGTGGCGACCGACGGGCTTCAAGGGAAAATCCACAAGATACAACAACAAAACTCGACATGGGAGTCCTTTGAAGAAGCTTTACGGGAGGCATATGACTATGAGAGATGGACGGGACGAGATCGACGAGAATTCGACGAATGGGTGGCGTCGGAGAAGACTCACCGAAGTGCAACGCAAGCGTTCCTAGAGTTCGAGCATCGTTTTGCTCGACTCTCGGAGCGGGAACGAAGATTGGTGGGAGGAGATAAAGTCTTAATGTTCGTAAGATCGATCGATCGGAAAGAAAGGATGGACATTGGGATCGAACTCGAAGATGATGACGGTGCGAACGGCCTTACCGAGGATTGGGCTAAAGTCGAAAGGGTATGCCAGAGACATGATGAGAGGAAGATGAGAATCTTGTCAACGACATGGCCGATGAAGGATGGTCGATTGAAGACAAACGATGGAGCCGATATGAAGGCCGAAATACAACATGATGGTGCGACGGAAGAGGGTGTAAAACAAGCTACCCTCTTGTCTTGTGAAAGAACGATGGCGAAGGATAAGGCTGATAATTCAAGTGTAGAAGGAAATTTCGGGATACAAGTGCTCGAGACATCGGGTCAAAAAGGGGTAAGCATAATAGAGGTTTGCATAATTGATGCAGATAAAGAGTGTGAAGCGGATGTGATTAAGGAGGTAGCCACAAAAGACGAAATCGAATCGGAGGTGGCTATGGACGAATCAATGGCGGATTGCCATATCGAGACCCCACCACTGATTCCAGAGACTCCGGCGGTTGCGTTCGAAAGGCAACGTGAGACCGAAGAGACGGAAGGTGGCGGAGAGAAAACAAAGGTCGAAGTCGATGCATACGACGGAGAGATAGCCGAGAATATGGCTATGGGTGAAACAATGGAGGATGATAATACCGAGGATTCCTACCCACTAATTCTAGAGACTTCGGCGGTTGTGTCCGAGAACCAACGTGAGACCGGAGAGACGGGAGGTGGCAGCAAGAAAGGTAAAGTCGGAAGCCGGTTTGGATGGAAGGTGATCCGGACGGGATTCCGATCCGAAAGAAAGCCGAACCGGGTAAAAGAGGATTCGACCAAAAGTCGACCCGAAAGAAAGCCGAACCGAAAGGAAGAGAATTCGGCCGAAAGACGACACAAACGAAAGCCGAACCGGGCGAATGAGGATTCGGCCGAAAGACGATCCGAAAGAAAGCCGACCCGAAAAGGGGTCAACTCGGTCAAAACCGATCGACTGAGTCTGACTTGGCCGAACGCGAATATGGATGGAAGCCGACCTAGCCGAAAGCCGATCGGACGAGACCGATCCGGAAAGAAGCTAATCCGACTCAACCGAAGGTTGGACCGGTCGAGGCTGGTGAAAACGAGGAAAAGAAAGCCAACCGAAACCGAAACCGATAGATCGAAACCGGGCTGGAAGGAGACCGACTCAATCGAAACCGAACAACCGATTCCGATTCGGCCGAATACGGATCCGATCGAAAGCCGATCAAACCGAAAGTCGATCGGACGAGAGCGATCCGGAAAAAAGTCAAGGTTGATGAAGACAAGAGAGAGGCCAGTAAAAGACACTACCACGAATGACAAGGGCCAAGAATATGACGAGACAGAACAAAGAATATGGTGGATCGGATGGCGACAATGGTTCGGGTGGAAAGAATGGGTCTACTCAAAATGGAGAGACAAAGTTGACATAGCGGGACAAACGGAGGATGAAGGGGAGACAACGAGCATCGGCAACTTCGGCACATACCGGAGGATGTGCGGGTTTGGAGGGGGCGAGTGTCGTAGTGTAGGTTGCACACTATGTGGAAATTATATTTTTGTCCCTCCGGATAGAGAATGGAGTGCTCGGTGAGAACCGGAAGAAAACGGCATACCGGCAAGGAAGAGCCGGATAAAGAGACATAAATGTAAACAAAAGGAAATACTCACTACTACCCAGGGTGTGATTCGAACTTTGCACCTCCACGTTGACAAACCCCAACCTTACCATTATGCTACCTTATCTTTAGTGTTCTACAAATAGATTTAATAACTATAAGTGCTTTATTTGCACCTACCTTTATTAAAAGGTAAATCGTGCATTTTTAGAGTGCGTGAATATTTTATAGAAAAACGCAAGCAACTAAAAAGTGACTCATGCACATCTAGTGTGCATGAGCACTATATTTAGCAAATAAAAGCAAGGATTAAAAAAGCATGTAGTTATGCTTAGTCTCTCCCATCACTACATAAGAATGGGGAGCACAATGTAATAGGTGTGTGAAATATTTGGAAATTGGATATATTTCCAAAAACACCAACCGATTAATATAATCGTGGGATTCACGAAAATAATATAATCTATACTTGTGGGATTCACAAGTTTCTTATATCTTTCTTTCAATCTAAATACATATTCTTATCTAAATATTGATTAATCGAATACAATACACTCGTGGGATTCACGAAATTTCTATCTCTCTTTCTAATAATCTATTCATTACTAGCCTCATCTCATATTCTTCTTTCTCCTAGTTCAAAACCTCGGCGGTTCCCACCCGACTCACGCAACGATCCGGAGCCGAAAGGCACGACAACGCCGTATCGAGTTCCTGTATAAAACAGAAATATTATACATGAACTCAATACGGCGTATCGAGTTCCTGTTTAAAACGCAAACAAAATAGAGGAACTCGATACGGCGTATCGAATTCCTATTTAAAACAAAAACTTTAAAGAGGAATTGGATACGTTGTATCGAGTTCCTGTATAAAACCTAAACATCACACAAGAACTCGATACGCCGTATCGAGTTCATGTATATTGTTTGTGTTTTATACAGGAACTCGATACGGCGTATCGAGTTCTTGATGCTAAAACATATTTACAAAAATGTCCACAGTGTTAGAGGCTTACCTGGAGTCCTGGCACTCGATTTTCTTTGAAGACATGGTTGATATTTGTCGATTTGTAGGCGAAGATCTCACTATCGTGCTTCGTGCTCTGTGTGCTCTGTGTGCTCTGTGTGCTCTGTTTGCTCTGTTTGCTCTGTTTGCTCTGTTTGCTCTGTTTGCTATGTTTGCTTTGTGTGCTCTTGTGTGCTCTTGTGTTTCGTGTGAGTGAAATATGACAAGGTCTTCCTATTTATAGGGATTGACCACAGTGGTTAAAATAACCACAGTCAGCTTAACCAGGGTTGGCAAGCGTGAGGTTAGTTAGTTAGTAACCACTGTCACATTAACCTGAGTAACTTATGATTGCATTAATGATTACAAAGTCAAACTAACATATTGATGAATATTTTATAGTCAAAATAACTTATAATGACTTTGAAGGTCATGAAGGAAACAATGAAAGAGGTTCATGAATGAACCAATGATTGATTACTAGAATCAACATTTTTATGACTCTTAATTGCTTTGTATTAAAGATGTGGGCATGAATGAACCAATGATTGAAAAGTCTTATATTTAAAATGGTGGACTGAGAAGTTCTATATTAAATATGGGTGCCATTAATTAACCAATGATTTTAACTTTAATCCAACATATATATGACTTGGTAATGATTGTAATTATGTTATAATTTATTTAACTTCATATATACTAGTTTAAGTAATTATTAATATGTTAAATACAATTACTATATTAAAAATATATTTTTTTATGTATTGTATTAATATAATATTAAATAATATAGACATTATATTGAGGGAGCTTCTGTTTTGAGAGGAGTTTATGTTTTGAGAGGAGTTTATGTTTTGAGAGGAGCTTATTAGTTTTTTGCCTTAGCTTAAGCACATAATTTAAAGAGCTCTGTCTAGACCTTAAGCCATGAGTGAAGATTCACCGTTCTTGATTGAAGAATGTTGTTTGTTATCAGACTCTTCGTTTTCTACCGAAGAATATTGTTTGTCGACAGACTCACCATTTTCTATTGAAGAATATTGTCTGTCGACAGACTCACCATATTCTATCAAAGAGTATTGTCTGAGCTCATCTTCACCTACAACGAATGTGAATAATGGGACATGTGAAGAGTTCTCTATTGAAGAATACGATATTAATAAAGATACGGAGAATGAAGGTAGTGCCAATGAAACATCGAATATCATGGGTGATGGTCACAACAAAGAATTGGATAATAACAAGGTTACACCAACTTCTATGCAGGAAGAGAAATCTGGAAGCCCTATGCATATTAGAAGAATCCCACGAAGAATTCGTCTGGCTAGATTTAACTTGGTGACATCAGATAAACAGATTGGATTTGATGTCAAAAAAATATGTTGTGCTCGTGGTTGTATGTCTATGATTGGAAAATCAAAGTTGCGAGAATTAAGGCGATACTATTTTTCGATGATTGGTGATGAGCAAGACACTTACCTCGGGTCACATATGCAACTAGTGTCTGACAAATGTACGGGGATCAAAGTATCATTCAAGTATTATATCTTCCATGCGCAATAGATATGTAGAGTTGCATTCAAAATTGTGTTATGTGTTAGTAACATGCGGCTACATAGAGTACAACAACGTCTACTTAGCAGGGATCAGATGCTCAATTGTAAAGAGGTTCCAAGTATGAAAGGTGCAATTGGAAGACATGCTATTGGTTGGATGAAAACTTACTTTCAGTTAAATTGTGAAGTAATGCCCACTACAGGTAGGATGCACCTTTCTGATAATTACACACGTCGAGAAGTTTATGATGTCTATCGATCTGATATGGTGGGCTCACGTAATAAGTTTGTCACATATAGCCACAAGGTTATGGAGAGCTCAGTTTTCAAATGTTATCATTCCACGTAAAGTACGCATGGGGTATTGCTCCATTTGTGCAAATCTTAAAAGTTTGGCTAAAGGTGCAAAGACATCAATGGAAAAGGATATGAGTAAGAAGTTACTACAAGAGCATCGTGAGGCACAATTGTTAGAACGAAAGAAGGTGATGCATCATAGAGAGAAGTATTTGAAGAGGCCCGAACAATACATGTGCTTAATGATAGATGGCATGAACCAGAAGAAGACGTGCTTGCCGCATATGCGGAGGCTCCTCAAAGACGTCAATGATGAGTGCCTTGTTCAAATGCACTTGGTGGGATGCTTAGCTTATAATAGGTCTGTTGGACCTCACGTCTTCATTACATACCCCAATGTTCACAATGACCCTAACCTAATAGCTACAGTCATTCACCGAGTTTTGATGTCTTGGGGCCAACCTTTCCCCCCTTGTTCTATACATTCAATTGGACAATACTGCTAGAGAGAACAAAAATTCAACTGTGTTTGGCTATCTAAGTATGTTGGTCAACCAAAGATTGTTTAGGAAAGTGAAAGTCAATTTTATTTTGGTTGGCCACACACAGGATCATATAGATTAGATGTTTAGCACATTCTCCAGACAGTTGTCTCGGCATGATCCTTTCACATTACCTAAACTATTTGATGTCATTTGTGATGCATATTCACCACACCCAAAAGTGTTACACTTGAAGGAGGTATATGACTTTAAGAGATATATATTAGATGGGGGTGTTGGGAATGTTAAAGTGCTTGCCCAGTTAAACAATATAAGCTTCAATCACATTTTTATGATAAAGAAAAAGGAAATAACTGGTTCTACACTTTTATATGCTAAACAATATTCATCTTCTACAACATGGGAACCTGAAGGTGGTTGCCAGTTATTACTTTGTATGCCGAGTACAATTGTCCATGGAGCTAAGCAAATGCCAATTGAGAAGAAAGGACAGTTGCAGAGGGACTTGGTATCGGAACAAAAACAGTTATGGCTCCAAGCCTTAAAAAAAAAAAAAGCATATTGAGGCCGCCAAGAAATATGCCGCACAACAAGACACGTCATGGTGGGATGTACTTTATAGTGCTCAGAAAGGAATTATAAACAATTGTGTATTTGGTGATAATTGGAATTTGGAAACGCCATTCACATGGTCGCTGCAACACGATCGTGTAAATAGAACTCTGGAGCAACCAGCAAATGCGATTAATGACAGTTTGGTCCATCCACAACAAAGAGACATTTATGTGGGACCAAGGATGACCAAAGCAGTCGAAGCTAGATCTGGCAAGGCAATTTGCAAGAGCTCACGGCGGGGATGTTGATTGCAACGCCGGCTGATGAGAATTCACATGGCCACCAATTTTGGGTTGGTAAAATTCTAGAAGTGCTAATGCATGAAATAGAAAACACTATCAAGTTTATAAACGTTCATTGGTACAACACTAGAAGTGCAAATGCTTTTACAAGTAAGTATACATTGGAGATGATTGAATGCCCAACAAGAAGGGGAGGTAGGAAGAGGAAGCGAAACATTCGTAACACCTCTACCCTTGATATCTCTGATGTGGATATCATCGTGTACGACTTCACAATTACAAAAGTCGGACGATTAAGGAAGTCAACAATAGATATAATAAAAGAAAAATTACCAGGTTTACAAGGTGGCTCGAGTCAAAGGCAAACGAGATCTGCTACATATAATCTAGAGTCAAACCATTTGGTTTATGATGAAGATAATGCACTGATTGGTACATCCGAGGATGACGTGGAGGAATCTTCATTGTATATTAGTTATAGTAGTGATTCTCCATAAAGGAATGATCATGAATGTATTTTTGGCTATTAAGTGTAAATACATTCTGCTTGTAACAAATCGAGTAATATAAAAGCATGTGTTTTGAATTCTTATGATTTATAAAAAATCGTTTCTTATAAAATAACATTGGTTGTAAAGTTTGAGATATAAATTGAGAATGTAACTTTTTGAAATTCCTCTTTTTTTAGTTACTTCTAAATCACGGAAATAGTGGATTTTTAACCTTTTTCATAGTATGTTTGAACATGTATGATACTGGTATCAATGTGTTTTGTAAAATCATTGAAAAAGCCCTAAAATCAACCAAAATTTTCCTTATCCTTCCATTTATGCGCGATCCTTCCACTTGTGAACGCGAACGTGTTTGAGGCGATCGACAGTTGGGTTCTCTCTTCAGGGACGGTTACCGAAGCCACTATCCCGTTGGTACTTCAAGTCAGGGCGCATCAAGAGGAACTCACATTCTACCTCATCGCAACCGCCCAACATCTGATTGATTTGGGGCTATCTTGGTTGGAGACACACAATCCGACGGTCGATTGGTGTAACCACTCCATCACTTTTCCAGTAAGGCCAATTCCTACTAGGTCACGACACTCTCTTGATTATGTTGCAGTCGAGTCCGGTTTGGTCACTACACTGGCCGTTGTGTCGAGGGACGTCACCGTTCCTATCAACAATTTACCCGTCTGATATAGCGACTTTTCCGACATCTTTGAAAAGCGGAATGCCGATCGGTTACCGGCTCATTGCCCCTACGATTGCCTAATCAAACTCCAAGTTAGCGAGCATCCCCCATTCGGTCCTATCTATGGGTTATCTGAACCCGAACTTGAGGCTCTCCGCACATATGTGGCTGAGAATCTCACAAAAGGCTTCATTCAACCCTCCAAATCACCGGCCGAGGCACCAATCTTATTTGTCAAAAAGAAGGACGGCTCCTTATGCTTATGTGTGGATTATCGGGGTCTCAACAAAGTTATGGTGCGTAATTGTTGCCCCCTGCCCTTAATTCCAACGCTCCTTGATCGACTCTGATCTAGGCATATCTTCTCCAAAATCGACCTTCGGGGCGCCTACAATTTGGTGCGCATCAAGCCTGGGGACAAGCAGAAAATGACTTTTCGGACGCGCTATAGACATGTCGAGTACAAAGTGATGTCATTCGGGCTTACCAACGCTCTGGCCGTCTTGCAGCACATGATGAACGACATTTTTTTAGGGTATCTCGATCATTTCGTGGTCATCTACCTTGACGACATCCTAGTTTTTTCTTCCAACTGGGAGGAGCACACACACCACATCCGGCTAGTTCTCACCAAACTCCGGGAATATGGGCTCTTCGCCAAAAGTGAGAAATGCGAATTCGATCGGACCTCTGTCTACTTCCTAGGTTACATGATCTCACCTACCAAGATCACAATGGATGAACGCAAGGTAGTGGCAATCATTGATTGGTCTCTCCCGACTCAGCTGAAAGAGGTACAATCGTTTCTTGGTTTTGCAAATTTTTATAGATGATTTATAGACGGGTTCTCTTCCCATGTCCAACCTCTCATCCAGCTTATCCGGATTTCCTTTGGGATTAGCTCTAAAGCGTCATGGACTAGCAACATGTAATTGTTTTATTTGCACTATTCAAATGGAAGATACTACTCATCGATTTATACAATGTTCGATTGCTTGTCAGATTTGAAGTTACATTTCTCAAATTTGGTAAGTTTTATCACGGAATTATTTGACATCTAGACAATGGGTGTTTGCACAATTTACACAGGTTGACCCAAAATAAGAGATGGAGATCGTTTTTCTATTTCTAAGATATTGGGGATTGCGTCATAATTAGAACATGTGCAATGCTTTTGTATTTGATGGTAGACATGGAGTGAAAGCATATCTACGAAAGTTGAAGGGAGTACTAATGTGGAAATTTTCTTTATTGGAGCAAGTGGAAATTATTTCCTCATTGGAGTGTTCGTCTTGCCTATTGGCAATTCAACATGTTCTACTACCCATGTAGCGTAGTTAGTGGGTGACCATACTCCATTGTCACACCCATTGTACGTAGTGTTTTTCACACACATTTATTAATATAATTGCGTGTTTTCACCAAAGAGAGAGAGAGAGCCCAGATGGATGTAGCTAAGTTGGTAATGTTGCCCAATGGAGACCAGATGATCATGGGTTCAACCCCTACGTTCCATAATGGCATCTAGTGAATTAAGAGATATGTATGGAGTATATAATAGATAGGTGAGTAAATTTGGGTTTCAAACCCAAGACATAGTGGCTTGTAGTGTAACAACCTACCAACAAGGTAACCTAATTATGATAAAGAAGAGAGAGAGAGAGAGAGAGAGAGAGAGATTGATTGATTGATTGATTTGAACCCATAACCTTCATCTTTTGAAACACAAAGCTTATCGAGCATAAATCAAATTTATTGTTTCCTTTTCCCTGTCAAGAGAAGATAGAGAAAGAGAGAGAGATTTGAACCCATAACCGTCATCTTTTGAAATACAAAGCTTATCAAACATAAATCAAATCTATTGTTTCCTTTTCCCTATCGAGAGAGAGAGAGAAAGAAAGAAAGAAAGAAAGAAAGAAAGATATATTAACATCTTCTAAGGCCAAAATTGGCCCATGAGACAAATGGTTTACAACAAAAAATGGGATATTTACCCATTCATCGAAAGTAAAAAATAAAAATAAAAATAAGATAAAAATAGAGTTTTAAGCTAAATAGTTCTAGTATAATAACAAACATGTTCTATATAAAAAACATGAGTAGGATTTGAACCCATAACCTTCATCTTTTGAAACACAAAGCTTATCGAACATAAATCAAATCTACTGTTTCCTTTTCCTTATCATGCGTCTTGTGTTGAAAAGGTCTTGATTATTCATTAATCTTGTTAGGCCTCCATCCTCCCAAGCAAACAATCCTTCTAATGATTCAAGATTTTTGCCTACTCTTGACAACATGTTTGCCTCGTTTTCTCATGTCCAAACTTTCCATCATTATGAAATCATGGTTAAATCAAGTTAAAGCCCAAGTTCAAGATTTTTGGGGTGATTCAAAGTATCCCATTGCATAAGATGTGATTTTTTATTGGATATACCTCATTTTACTTGCTTGTTCTCTCTAATACGATTGCCCAACATCAATCGGTCAAATAATAGTATTCCCCCTCCCCACTTTCAAATGATTATCTACCACATCAATAAGAGTTTTTATTCCATTGCTCAACATTCCTAGGTTTCATTAAGGTGAAATACTTTGGACTTCTGAAGATTATGGAATGTGAATTGTTACGGGCATGACCATATAATATCCCATGGTGAGAATTTACCGTAGTATTCTTACGGGATATTATATGGTCATGCCCGTAACATGAATGAAGATAGAAAGTGTGGAAATGGTTGACACAAGAATGGGAATCATAAAATGAAGGGTATAGCTTGAATCCAATCACACTCAAAAAGATGTTGATGTCAAATATACAATGTTCTTTAATCATGCTCACATGTTTGCCCAACATGAAGGTGTGTAGATCTCCCTCATGTTAGAAATATTAAGAATCGATTAGAGGTATATAGAGTTACAACCACATAGATGGATATATGAACGCAAAACTTCTATTACATATGAGAGTAGCTCACAATGGTAGTTCACCCATGCACTCACACCTTAGAGCTTAGATGGGATCTGGACCAACTCACTACAAAATTAGTGGGGATTGATGATCAATCCAACCACTGTCTAAGAAAGTGGATTATATTCTATGATAACATTAAGTGTGCAAGTCAATTGATAGTAGTGGAGATATTCCTTTTCTGTCAACTGACTTGTCATTTAATATGACTCAACTCCCTAGATACATGCTAGTGCTAGATAGTACTTATCTTGAAGTCAATGGCACATACTTCAAGACATAAGTACATCATAACTTGCCCACAAAATATTCTAGTTGACTTGATTAGCCAATCCTATTACCTATTTCGCTCTTTCCTAAATCCATTGTGTCCTACGCATCTACAATTTCCTAGATTAACACCCTATCGACCCAATGTGGTCGAGTTGCACACTAGCCGCTCCTCATTTGGGGCGCTATCACAATATGTGCACTCTAAGAGTACATATGGGGATAGATTTACAACTTGTGCTGATTATTGATTATATTTAACACCTCATTCATCTTCTATGATTTACCTTAGGCTACAATATCTAGACCAATAAGTCCTATGGTTTAGAAAACAATGGCTTGAGCTCACTTTCCCAACGGTCATCGTGTTGGATAATGTTGCTCCACTTTGAGAACCACCACCTCACTACTAGTGGATCTGGTTTTTGTATGGACAGAGCATTTGGTTAGTCTATTACTAATACATCACACATAAACATGACAACTTTTAAACATGCACATCAAAATGTGCAATGATGCCACTACAAGAGGCATTGATAATCCCTAGTAAAAAATAACAAGGCCATTATTCCATAGAGATGTGAAATAACCGTGTAAGACCAACATGTGCCAACGCATTTTGCAACCAAAATTCATCATCTCACAGACTTCCATGTATGTAATCCACATTTACAGAAGAATAAATACAGTTTAACTCGTTTGTCTCATGAACTTCTGGTTAGTTAAATAATCTGGTTTCACTTTCTTAATTCATCAATTTCTTTCCATTCCATCAGTAGATGAGACATACCCCTAACTATCCATCAGTACATGAGACATTATATCAATATCCATTTACGTAGACAACATGCTACCTAAAATGGTAACACATGTTAATATACCAACATGGAGGACGCTATAGATGAATGTTTGGATCACATGTTTGATTGACTTGATACCAAACATGAAAAAACAGCATCAAAATTTTAAATTTGTTACAATTCTAGTTGTCATTCAAAAAGTGTAAAATATATGAGAAAACCCTAATAATAATAACACATTGCATTAAATTAAGAACCGCACCTCTTCTATAACCAAAGTATTGTCTTTTTCATGCCAAAAAGGAAATTATTTTAAAGAACAAGGCTGAAAAGCTCATCATCAGCAAAAAAGTCTCTTTTTTCAATACAATATGCCAGGGAACTACCGACCATTTTCTCCTGTTCAAACACAGCCATAACTATCATGTTGCATAGTAGACCTTAGGCTTTGGTCTTGGGAGGCAATCCTATCTCGACTTTTTTTATCTCAAAAATTAGCATTCGCCACATTTTCATTACAAACATCTCGGCTTCATCATCTAGGATTTTTGTGAGAAGGTCGAGCATACTGGCAGCACTGGCATGTTTCCTAGTGTTTGACACAATGAACTCAACCAATGTATTCTCTTCCTCCCCAAGGAATTCAGTGATCTTCTTTTGGATCCATGGTTTCATCCTTTCATGAAGTTCATGCTGTGTATAAATATACAAATAACCGTTTTTAGTAAGGAAAGAAAAACAAACATCAGAAAAATGAATTCTTAAGCAAAAGAATCATGGGAACTAAAAATAAAAACGAAATCAGCAAACTTAGCAAGCAAGGGAAATTTTGTGAGTTTAAAGAAAATGAACTTAGGCAAAATATCAAAAAGTTTTTGAATTGAAGAGGAAGTACAAAAGCAAATTAGAACAAAAAATACTGTGGAAATTCCATGCTTTAAAAAACAGAAAAACAACATTCATGAGCAAAAAACTAGCACAGAAATCTGGTGTTAAAACAAATGAAAAGAAAAAGCGCATTATTAGAGCAGAAGTTACAGAGAAGGGAGAGGGACAGAAAGGGGGCAGACAACACGTACCTGATCGTATATTTTCCAGTCTATCTTATAAGCAAAAAGCTCCTCTTTTGTCTTCGGTATGGTGTCAATTAATTGTTTAGCATCGAGCTTAGCCGGACCGCTCTGCTCCTTTTCACGACCACCCTCTAAATGCCGATACTTCCCTTTCTCTCTATCATCATCTCTTCCTCTGTCCTTGCTTCTATCTTCTTCCCGTTGGCTCCTCTCCTTAGCCTTCTCACCATGCCTAACTCTTCCTCTATCTCTATCCGACTCGGGCTCCTCCTTAGAGGACGTGGTTGCCAATGTTGACAAACTTTTGGCAAATTCGGCAGCTGCTGCTAAATTTGGAGGGAGGCCTGCAGTGGTGGAGGATTTGGATACTGCTTGCATCTCTTCAGGGGTATATTCAATTGGTACCAGTTGTCTTAATCCACGATCTTTTGGTATATCTTCTTCATCTTCTTTGTTGAAAAGAGAGGGAACTGCAGCTCTCTTCCCAGCTCCCATTAGACCAAACCCTAGTTTCTTTGTACCTGAACCTGTGTTTGGTTTCTCATCTACATCCATGTTCATAGGAACAGCACCTGCCTCTACATGAGTAGCTGTATTACCGTCCATAGCCACATTTTTCTCCCTATCTTAGAAAATCCAGAAAACACAGATGTGTGTAAGAGCAAGCTTTATATCCTCTACATTCTTTTAATAGATTTAATGTAGATTTTTTTAATCTATTCAAAACACTCTCATTTTGTACAGCTTTATACTTTTTAGAGCTATTAAATTCATTATACTAGGATGTTTGCCAAATATTAAAGAATTTGAACATCTGGTCAAATTTCAGTATCCTAACATATATATATCCAGTTTGCTCTTTCACACCCTAAATTTATGGTATACGAGACTAAAAACTTACAACACTTTAGTATATTTCTTTCATATTGCTATCAGTAAATTTTGAAGCTTTATGCTCTCGATGGTTACCAAATTTCTGAGTATGTCAATCCTATATTCATTAAAGGTTTTTGGTACCATTAAACAATAAAACTTGAGAAAAACTTTGCATTTTTAATCCAAATTTGCCTACCATATTCTAATTTATGGTGTGTGAAACTCAAGCATTTTTCTTTCATAATGCTACTACACAGCAGCTAGCTCTAAGCATTGGATCATTACAACTGTGAATAATTCAGATGTTTCATCAAGCATTGAGGCATACAACTATCACTTCTTCGAAACACGACTAAATGCCAATATAAAAAATCATACCATCAAGACTAGGAAAATGATTCGATTTTAAGTTTTCATTTTGATTGTCTTCTTCCACATTCTCTATTGCCTTGGGCTCTATGTTATTTTCTTCAACAGTGTCCATTGCCTCTGCCTCAGTGGCAGCCTCCGCAGCTTCTATCTCAGCCATTTCAGCAAGTCTCTTCTTCACTTGCTCTTCGTAATCCTCTTTCAGCTTCCTTCTCTTAGCTTCTACAATCTCCTCCTCTTCTTTCAATCTATCCTTCTCATCATCCTCCCTCTCTCTTTGTATTCTCTTGCGCTCACCATATGCATCTCTTCGTCTACTTTTCTTCCATCCTTCATCATCACTCTCTTCCTCTTGTTCTTTGATCAATTTCCACCTCTGTTTCTCTCGTTCCTTCTCTTTCTCTCTATCCACATTCCTTATGCGCTCTTTTTCCTTCTCTCTCTCCTCCCATGACTTTTCATAATCCTCATACAAGCGCTCAGCATCTCGTAGCCTCATCTCTCTATCTCTTTCACGTCGAGCACGACTTCTCTCTCTTTCTCTTTCCATTTGCTCAATTTCCCAGTCCTTTTCCCTTTTCCGCTCCCTCTCCTTGTCTCTTTCTCTATCCCTATCTCTGCTCTCCTTATCCCTGCCTCTATCTCTATCTCTCTCTCTATCTCGTTCTCTATCCCTCTCCCTCTCCCGATCCGATCGTCTTCCTCGATCAGATGAGCTTATTTCTGGCTTATCAAGTTCAGAGTTCCCCTTGTTTTCACTGGTCTCCTCCTCATTGGTTCCATCTGGTTCATCTGAAAGCCACAGAATCACTTACGTTTAAGAATATCGTTCAGAATATAAGAGGATTTCTTACCAAAACTCACTCCTACAACTCGCTTTAAAAGTTAAGTTAAATTACCAGTTTTCCCTCCATCTGCAACAGAATCACCATCTCGAGATTTTGCTGGTGTATCAGACATGGAAGCACTCTTACCAGCGGTATCTGATACACTAGGCAATGGTGGTGGCGGAGGTAAGGGCATCTCCTTAGCCCTGAATCAATCAATCTAGAAGTTTTAGCATATGAAAAACGATAACTTTCAAAAGTTCTTCAAATATTTCTACCCCTTATTATTCATAAACCTTTTGAATGTGATCATCACATTTGTATACCTAAAGCAGAAAAATACCTTTCTTCCAGTAAGATTGTAAGCTTCTTTTGTGCCACCTCATCTGCTTCTTTGTCTTCATTGCTGACTATACCAAATGTCTTATCATCCGAGCCTGGCTCTTCAACAGATTTCTCTTCTATTGGCGCATCTATAACAGGTTGCTTAACAGGTTCTGGGGCTTCTACACCCGGGGCAGTCTCAACCTCGGTCTGTTTATTTGCAGTTTGCTTTAATTGCTGCTCTCTTTCCTTCTTTTTCTGCACATACCGATCCAAATACTCCCGTGCAGCTTGCGTGACCGTAAGCTGCATTATCACAACCCAAAAACACGTAGCATACCAAACATGGTTAAAACGGTATAAACACCACAATAGGCCTAGTTTTTGGGCTATTTACCAGAATCCCTAATCTTAAGATATCAGAAAACCCCTCTCCAGTGGTAAAACCAGATTTACCACAGAAGGGTATTCTGGTAATTTTAAAGACTTGAAGGTACTTTAATAACTATCAAAAAAATCAAGGGTACTTTGATGTTTTGCCCTAAACAACAAACCCATTTGCCCAAATGCTCCTTTTAACAACCTTAAGTTCTCGACCTTCCAAGCTCAACCCATTGAGTAGCCGCAAAGCTCGAAGAACTCCCTCTGCTGATTCAAATTCACAGAAGCCAAAGCTTCCAACCGTAGGTTCCTGCGCCCGCTTCCAGCTTTTGATGGGTCCACAAAGCTGAAAAGGTCAAATTTCGTAGATACACATCAGGGGGAAATCAGAACCGCAAGTCTAATGTGCTAAACATTTGAAAGGATGCTCCGACATGTTTTAAACATAGAAAAGCATCCAGGGTACTTTATAATATTTACCTCCATGGCATCTTTTAAGTATCATCAATTAATGCTGAATTACTAGTTAGTTGATTTTCTATGCTTCATTAATTTGCGGCTCCTTAATTATTAAAAATTAATTAATTGGTAGAAATTAAAATTGAATGTACTTTGTGTGTGTTTCATTGGTTTATTTTGTCCCAATAAATGATAAATTTTTTACAACAAATAATTCATTTTTCCTTATAAATAAGAATATCAATTAATCCTAAAGATAAATAATTTTGCCCAAGAAAGTAATACTGACATCTTTGAAATGAAAATAGCATATCAACAGACAACTTCGAGGATTCCTACCTCCAGAACTAATTTCAGAAAGTCATCATCCACTGTAGGGGCAATTTTTCCGACATATACAAGGGTTTGTGGCTTCTCAGGCATGATCGGACGCAGAACAGCACCTGGACGCATCAACGGTCCCAGAGGTGCTCGAACAAGAGGATTTGGTACCCGAGGAGGAAAAGTCGGTGGCCTAATCATTGGTACAAACGGTGCTCCAGGGAACCGAGGAGCCATGCCTGCAGGTGCTGAGCCAAGAACTGAATCCAATATGAAGTTAGAATCTTGCATAAGGAGAACATATAAATATTTTTTATCAAGAAACTATTAAAATATATAGAAGAACAATAAACATCATTGCAAAACAAAATAAACATTATGAAAACCTTTCTCCCCACCACATTTGAAATGCATTCATAGAAAGTGAGCACCAAGGAGGTCACACTCTGATACTGAAAACCTTAAGACAATATTGCTCACCTTAACGTATCAAGACGTGTTGCGTATGCACAAGCGAAAGGAAAACTGATCCTAACAAGTCAAACACGGCCTAGAATTGAGTAGATACAACAGCAATCAACCTGTTGTAGCCCAATGCTATGCCAAACTGGCAGAAGCAAGTTAAGCTCTTCATTCTTTGTCATTATAAATTTAAACTCATAATCATACAAGAAAGGAAATAGAGAGGAGAGACACAATACATACAAAAAATGCCAATTAAAAGTTGTTTACCCACACTAGAGAGTAGGGGCCATGGGTCCTCTGATGGCGTGGAAGAAATAGATGTGAAATGCTGACCCTCAAATCTGAAATTCAGAAAAATATTAAACGTCAAGGCCAACACTAGGCTAGATCATACGGCTAGAAAGCTATTTTTTACTCTGGGAAAGTTTTGACTCTCTGCAAGAAAGAGATTGCACTGGATGGCCACTATCATTAATAGGCTGTTTGCGCTTGTCAATAATGGAAAATATCTACCGTATTAATCTCACTAACAGACCCCGCCTAGAAGACCATATAGTTCAGCAGCTCCATTGATAGCATTTTCCATTGATGATAAGTGTTATAAGTATAAGAGCTGCCTGGCGCAGAAATCTCACCAAATTCCAAATCTCGCAGCATACAACAGGCTCACTCAAAGGGTGTTTTTCCCAACTCCTCAGGATTGTAGAATACTCATAATTATTAATAACACATAATATATACCATACACTACGCACTAACTCCAACTCCAATTTGATGGATATGGAGAGATATGCCAAACTATTGACAAAAAATCATCAATGACATTTTGTGTACATAATAGACACTAGATATGGTCACAATGGTTAGGCAGCTAATTCATCAGCATTATATCAGCCAGCTTCATACAAAATCTATGAATTTATTGCATGCGTCAATATTCTAGACATATATTGATGAACTTGGTACCATAATGAGGATGCCCTTATGTAATTAAGACATATATAACTGCTTACTTGGATTGTGATAAATTACTTTTGACTGGCTATAATGAATTCTAAAGTTTCAGTGAATGTTGGTGTTTGAATATACAAGAAAGCTACAATGAATCACAAAAAATTATCAAGGTCAAAATGAATATCAACTACATAAGTTACCTCTGCAAACATAGAATGGTGAGTCCCATCCTAAAAAGATTTACCGTTCATCTTTGTGGTATCGACGTTAAAGAACAGATTACCATTTAGTTTAGCATATCAATGTTAGAGCACAGATACAATCCACACATTTCTATGGTAGAACAGCATTGGATATGATTAAAAATAAATAAAAAGGCAGTGAAGGCAGCTATTTCCATATGCTAAACATGCTACTAAAGTGATATTAAACATGATCATAGATGTTGATGCAATGGGAAGGACAAACGGTTCATTAGATTTAGGAAATCAGTCCATACCACATAATAAAATGCTGGATGCCCTCTATATCGGAATCAGCAACTCTTTTTCCATCCTCACCAAATTAAGGCGTATCATGTGAAACACTGCTGTATATACGAGACAACATCCTGTCACCCTATTGCACACCCTACTCTTTTAACTACCATACAGCATAGACTCTCCCTCACACTCTATATTTTTCTTGGGTCATCCATCTGTAATATTCTAAAGACTACAAATAAACATAAAAGAGAAATGAAGAAACCCACCTCCAGGAGGTATCATTGATACAGCAGGATTGGCAGTGAAAGGAGCTCGATATTGGGGTGTTGGAAGAGGACCCAGTGGTCTTGCTGATATCAATCCACCGCCTACTGCAGATGTCGCAACACCAGGAACCAATGCTATTTGTTGCCCTTGTGGCAGCGGTTGCATTGGTGGGGCTGTTGATGGACGCAAGTGTGAAACTGTAGGAGAAGGAAATCCTTGTGCCAGAGGTTGAGACTCCTCTGCTGCAGTCACTGTGGATGATCCGGCACCTGAAACTACTACAGGTGAAGCGGTATTCGAAGAAGGTCCGGAAATGGATGAGGAAACTTGAACTAGTGATGAGCTCGTTGGAGTGGTGGTCGTGGTAGCGCTACCCAAAGAAACTTCCATAGATAGAGGAGGTTGCGAGGATGCTTGATTCACTACTTGAGGTCCATTTTGCAAAGTGGTTGGTTGTGCTCCCGAAATAGGCAACTGGGGAGTTGGGGCTCTTCCATGGATTTGGCCAGGGGTGGAATTCTGATGAAAAGAAAATGCCGGTTGAGATATATATGGTAATCTAGCAGGAGCTTGTGAAGGAGAAGGAGAAGGGCCTGGGAAAGAGAAGTTGGAAGAAGGAGCAGCCCCAAAGGGTCGAGGAATGGGTGGTGGAGGCGGCGGTCCCCCTTGAAAGGTGAAATTTGAGGAGAAATTTGGAGGCGGCACAGGTGGGGCAGGTGTAGACAGAGGATTGGCCGGGGCAAAAGGAGGTGCCCTCTCCTCCATTCCTCCTCCTACCACTACTCCTGATGATGATGATGATGATGATGATGATAATGATGATGATGATGATGATGTTGATGATGGCGATGGTGATGATGATTGTGCAGGTAGTGCTACACCTCCAAACGACATGCTTGGAAACCCTCCTCCTCCTTGTGCAAATGAAGAATGATTGATCGATCCAATACAAAAAAAATTCTTTCAAACCTTAAAACACCATTTAGTTACAGCTACCAATGTTGTTCTTCGCATAGAAACCCTACAATACCACAGATTGATCAACGGAGAACAAGAAAGAGACCACCACAAAACGAGCCACTTTGCCTCCCACAAATCGCTCAAGACGATGGGAACCCTAATCAACACACTTTACCTTCCAAATACACCATTTTAATTCTCTCCAGCCCCTCGCTGAACTCGACAAAGTCCGAGGACGAAGAACCTGCGACAAGTCTTTAGATTCCACGAACCTCCGCGAGAGAAGGGACAGATCGGCGAGGAAGAAACACTGTGGGCTTTCTTTCGTTCTTTCTTTCTTTAGTATTTGCGACAGGGATCTTGGCGAGGGAGCCGTGGTTTAGGGTTATCTCTGTCTCTCTGTCTCTGTCTCTCTTTTGGGGAGGGAGCGCCCGTAGTTAGGGTTATCTCTGTCTCTGTTTCTGTCTCTGTCTCTTGGCGAGGGAGCCGTGGTTAGGGTTATCTCTCTCTCTCTCTCTCTCTCTCTCTCTCTCTCTGTGTTTGTCTGTGCTCACAAATTTTGTTTTGTTATTAACATTATTAGTTTCATTTATGTATTTATATATTTTGTTTTCCTTTTTTTATTTATATATGTATAATGTATATGTACATATGTCATAATACATAATATAGTTAATGTTAAAATCAATTCCTTGGTTTTGTTTTAAGAAAATGGCCACTTTTATCAATTCTGAGAACTGCATATGTATATATGTATATATATATATATATATATATGTACGTACATACATGTTTCCCCCACAAATTCCCTCCCTATTGAGAGCCTCTCTCTGGGTTACATCCACCTCCCTATTTGCAACCAAATCTTTAAATAGGGCAAAGTGAGGGAATCACGGCAACACATGGTGCAAAGATAGCTTCGATAATCCGCCTTATGAAATTCACACCCTCGGATCATTATTCAGATAAAGTGTGTGTTGATTTCTAACTTGGCTCTATCACTAGGGGACCAGTCCTAGTCCCGGAAGGGATGCCACCATAGTTTGTTCCAACCCAAAGTCCCAACTAATCCTTAACATCCAGATTTGGCCGTATATACAATGAGAGTTTGGAGGATCATTGCTTATTGTTAGTGTAAAGAATCATATATGATTTTGTGCAGTGGAAGAGATGTGTGTGTGTGTTAGAGAAGGGGAGAGGAGAGAAGAGAAGAGAGACACAAGGTAGATTGGAAAATAGAATACTCAAGAAGATTTATATTACAAAGGAGATTAACCAACAGTTGCAAATTAGGAGGAGGGTGCTTTATATAGTCACCCTCTCTCTTCATTCACTACTGAAACTCATCAGTCATGGGGAATGTGGAAACTCATTAGTTATGTGTCATAGAATATGATTCTATAACACATAGTTAATGTGTAGAGAGTAGTGGTGACTTTTGACTGTTGAGTGCTCATAGATTCTCAAAGGTGTGTTCACACACTAGTCTAGGTTGAGCTTGGTTCGCAACACACCCCCTCAAGCTCAACTCGGGCCGGTTCCTTTCGGTTGATGTCCTCGTCGGCTGGTATCCGGTTTGGTATCCAATTCTCATTTGTACTCCTCCTCAAGCTTGCCAGTCAGGGATCGCCAATCCAAGGTCTAACATGAATTGTCGAAGCTTGTCGGCTCCTAGGGCTTTGGTGAAGATGTCGGTTGTCTGAAGATTTGTGTTGATATGTTGAAGGTTGACATCTCCAACCTGAACACGCTCTCGGATAAAGTGATAGTGCACCTCGATATACTTCGTGTCTTTCCCGTGTAAGGTTTCCATTAAACATGTGTCTATATTCTTTAGCTATCCGGACGAGCCGGTTTTGTCTTAGCTTCCGCAATCGTATTCTTTTACATGGTATCAGAGCGCGAGGGTTGAGAACCTCTGCAGCCAACGAGCGATTTCCGAAGACAAACCCAAACACCCGGTAAGAACATAAAGGACAGAATGGACCGATGAATGGCTAGCTTGCTCCCGACGAAGAAGCTCGACAGATCCAACTATGCATCGTGGTCATACAAGATGCACCAATACTTGCTCGAGCACGGTTACTGGAGTTATGTTCGATGGAGCTAACGATACGACACCTGATGCGGCACAAAGGGACTTCCCGACTTGGGAACAAGCGGCAAGCAGAGTTATGTACTGCTTTGTGTCTAGTGTCAGTGATCAATTGTTGAGCCATATCCGACACGCCAAGACGCCGAAGGAAGCTTGGGGAAACCTGAAGAAGGTCTTCGCCGCAAGCACCACGGCCCGAAGGCTGCAACTACGACAAGAGTTGATCAATGTCCGACAGAAGGACATGTCGGTGACCGACTATACAGCTTGGATCAAAGACATGTGCAACTCACTTGCGTCTATCAACGTGACCATCAAGGAAGATGAGATGGTGAAGGTATGTCTCGGGGGCCTGGCGTCCAAGTTCCAAGCATTCTAGACGACGGTTTGTACAAGGGAGAATACACCCTCGTTTTTTGACTTACAGTCGATGCTCCTAGTAGAGGAGAACCACGCGGAGATGGCACTCCTCACCCGATCGTGCATGTTGGAGAAGTTCCCTTAAGTCATGTCAGACAAAAAGGAAAGCTTATGAACGTGCTTCACGTCTCGACAATCACAAATAACCTAGTGTCGGTTGGGCAAATCGTCGACCATGGGATGCAAGTGCTGTTTACGCACCTCGGGTGTTTCACCGAAGAGGAGGGCAAAGTCATCGCACAAGGGTGCAAAGACGAGAGGATGTTTATCCTCGAAATAAATGATGTTGGCACCACTATGTTCACGAAAGGGCAGAAGGTCGAGTCAGACATCGACCTGTGGCACATGCGAATCGGCCACATCAATTTCCAGAAGTTTCAGGAGTTGCAGTCGGAACAGTAGTTTCCAGACAGCCGAAGTTCAGTGGTCGGAAATGCCAAATATGTGAAGCTTGCTAGCCCAGGAAGCAGCATAGGCTTTCGTTCCCCAATGAGAAGAATCGAAGTCAAAACCAGCTTGATCTCATCCATTCGAATGTGTGGGGACCTACACAGAACATGAGCATCAGTGGGAGTCGGTATTTCATCTCCTTCATTGACAATCTCACCTGGCACACTTGGATCTATCTAATCAAGAAGAAAAGCGAAGTTTTCTCGTGTTTCCGGGATTTGAAGAACCTTGTTGAACGCGAGACCGGAAGAAAGATCAAGTGTCAAAGATTGGATGGCGGAAAATAATACTTTTCCGGCCAGTTCATGAGTTCTTGAACATCGAGAGTCACTGCTCACTTTCATGCATATCATGTGAAATGTAATATTTTTGGTCTCATAGGTCATATTTGACCTCTAAAGATGATAATATAATCTCTCTCTCTCTCCTCCTTGAGACGGGATCGCTTCCCATTGAGATCATGGCCATGGAAAGGGTTGTTGAATACATGCTTAAGGTTCAAAAAAGCCCCTCACATCGACTTCCTAGAATTGCGTGGGAAGCAAGCAAAAAGATCCAAAAGACGCATAAAAGCAAAATTTTGTGTTCCGGTTGGATGCAAGATATAGAAAAATGGTTTGGTAGATGGGATGCGAGACACTTGCTTCATGATGCATCATTAGATTCCTTTGTAAATGAAGCATTTTTGCAACGCCAATGTATCATGACATGGGACAAATGTGGAGGCTCACGCTTCACACATTATACTACACATGTTGCACCTAACTACAAAACCATATTCTTTGCGGAATGGGGAAATCGTACACATCCATACATGTTAGAGCCCATACCGTTATCTGCCATTCTAACCATTGCTTCCATGCGACTTAGCTCACATGCATTGCGATGTGAAATAGGGCATTGGGGTACAAGTGATGAGAGTGGTCGGCTATGCACACTTTGCCCTAAACAAGTTCGCGAGTTTGAGTATCACACTTTGATACAATGCTCTGCCTTTGATCATATTCGACCATGCTTTCCACATCTCTTCGATCGAGCCCAATCTTTGCATGAATTCCTCTCACAACCACAATGTGCACTCTCGATTGCAACATTCATTGGTAAAGTTCTTGAACATCGAGAGTCACTACTCACTTTCACACGTATCACGTGAAATGTAATATTTTTGGTCTCATAGGTCATATTTGACCTCCGAAGACGATAATATAATCTATCTATCTATCTCTATTTACAATGTTACAGTTGGGTTGTATATACTCAAGCCGTAACTTAGAATGTGTTCACACTTAAGGATACAATTTGGAAGGACTCGACCTTTTATGCCAACATTGAGTGCCGATCGAGTCGTCGACCGTTCTCCCTTTTCTTCGACCAGCAGTTGGAAATGTTATAGCCGGCCTTTCTGCAATGTGTGCGGAAGTCGTTTGACCAACCATTTCTTGATTTCAACCTTTGTCGATTGTCCCTCCTTCTCGGCCGACCAGTGTATCAACTGATTCTTTTGAATTGTTCTCTCAAATAGTTGGTTCGTCCGATTGGGTCAACCAAGTAGTGGGCTTCCTCCAATTCATTGATGGTGAGGCCCATCGATTTTCGCCTAATATCCTTAGTGAGAACTTGTTTGATTGTCTCATCCAGATTGAGGTTTGGACAGCTATTGGTGAATGTCGTGTAGAATACCTCCAAACTCGTTGGCAAGGGCTTTAACTTGTTCTTCGAAGTTAATCCCTTGGGAGGAGAGCTTAGAAAACACCCAGTTGAAGGAGTTTATGCGGGAGGTCTCCGAATTTTTCTCTCTCATCTTCATATTGAATAGTTGTCGAATCGGTATGAGCTTCAATGAGGAGGACTTTTTTTTGTACACGGCCCGAAGTTTCTCCCACAAAGAGAATGTTGATGTCTCCTTTGCCATGCTGAAATAGAATTTTTCGGCCAAGTGCATCCGAATGGTTGATCTAGCGATTTCTTCTTGTTGAGAGTCAAACACAACTTCCCTAATGTAGTGGCTTTCACATTGGCAATAGACACTCTAGGTTCAAGCTAGTTTTGTAAATAGTAGAAAGGGCAGTCACTCTAAGTTAGTTGGTATTTAAACCAAATCTTTTGTAACCAAGTTACTGTTGAATATATTTCTATATTGCTAATACAATTTCTTGTTCTCTGTCTCTCTAAGTCCACTCTCTGTCTCTAGTTGTCGTACAAACACACGCACACAGTTTCCTTCTACCACATGAGATCACCTACACTCAATTTCTTAAAATGGTATCAGATTGTTTGGTAGTCTAATCAAAATTGCTCAACCGTGTTGTGTCACATGCCGACAATCAAACAGAACCAGCTCAACAACAGAGAAGAAAAACGACACCATGAACACTCAGATGGGAATCACTCTTCCTACCGAGAAACTCGACAAATTGAACTTTGCATCTTGGGAATACAAGATGCACCAATACCTTGTCAGCCAAGGCTATTAGAGTTACATCGAAGGAGGACAAGAAATGCAACCCAACCCAACACACAACAACTACCTGTCATGATATAGCAAGACTCGAACCCATAACCTTATGTTATATAGGTCGAGCTCTTGACCATTACATTATCTATTGTAATACGTATGATATTATTTTCATTTAACTTTTACTATAGAAAATTATTGTATATTCCAGAAAATTGGTTCCACGCCAGTCTTAAGCCTCATAGCTATTTTGTACTTACTCTTCACCTAATATATCATCTGTTATCATCATCCTATCTCTCTCTCTCTCTCTCTCTCTCTCTTGAGTCTTACGCAGTTCGTCCTCTTAGTACTAATAGTACTTCCCTTCTTTAGTACCAAATCTTGCCGAATCTTGCCATAAGGAAATCCTCTGAATTGTGAGCGCGTTCCATCGAATTTCACAGGAAGACCAATCTTGGGCTCTTTATGAAGTCCTTGGGAACTTGATCTTTGTTGTTGTAACGCTACGATGGTTGCTTCGAGTTGTTGTATACGTAACGCTAACTCCCCATGTTGTTGTTCCTACATTTGCTGTTTTTCTAAAGCAATTTGTTGAAGATCCCCTAACAATCATTGGTTTTCTTGTTCCAATGCAACAAAATTTTCTTTTAGACATTGTAGCTCGAAAAAACAGATTGATATTCATGGGCGCTAACAGTAGCCATAGTATTGTAAAAAAGGGTAAGAGGATGAGGGAAACCGAAAAGAAGACCAGATGGAAAATTTGGTTAAAACTGTCTCCATAGGCCAAGAAGATAGGTAAATCACATCGTAGCCTATACTAAACCCGAGTCAATTCCCTTAGGAGTGTCTGATAGTATTAATAGTACTGATAACCCAAGTATCTCAAACAAATTTGAAATCCTTAATCAATTAGAGGAAGAGTTAAATGACTAAATCCAGCCAAAATAGAAGCCGTTTGGTTGGACAACCCTAGATTTGTGCAACCCATTAGTGATTTCATTCCCTCTAAGCAAGTTAGCAATGTGTTCTTAGCCCAAGTCATGATTAGTACTAAAAGGACCCCTCCAATACATGTCTTAACACTTTTAGATTCCGGAGCCAAATCCTGTTTCATGGATCGGAATTTTGCCCAAGCTTCTCAGATATCCTTAAGAAAACTTCCTTGCCCTGCATATGTAGTAGTCATTGATGGTCGTCTCATTGCTTCTAGGAATATCGTAGAAGAGTCAGAACCCATTCAAGTTGTCTTAGATAGCTTTGTGTGTGTGGTATCATTTAATATAATTAGTAGTCCAGAGCATCCCATTGTCCTGGGATTACCTTGGTTTGAAGTACATAATCCAGACATAGATTGGAGAACAAGAGAAGTCCGATATCAACAACCCCAAGAATCTACTCATCGAGTTTTGACCATTTCGCTCCATCAATTACGCGAAGAAGGACGTAAGGAGTCAATGTTTCTATTTGCAATATCAGTACATCCATCCAACACTATTAAAAACGAATCCTTAGTTCAACTTCCCGCGAAATATCATCCTTATGCTGATGTATTTGACAAGGTCAGAGCTAGTACTCTTCCTCATCATCGTCCCTATGATTGTCCCATTGATTTACAACCAGGAACAAAGCCACCGTGGGGACCGATTTACAACTTGTCACCAACCGAGTTGGAAGTCCTTCGAGCCTACATAGAAGAGAATTTGGCAAGCGGGTTTATTCGTCATTCGAAATCTCCGATCGGTGCACCCATTTTCTTTGTCAAAAAGAAAGATGGATCCCTTCGTCTCAACGTTGATTACCGCGGCTTCAATAAGGTCACCATTTGGAATAGGTATGCACTTCCCCTTATATCAAGTCTATTAGAACGTCTAAATGGTGCCAAACTTTTTACAAAAATCGACTTACGAGGAGCATATAACCTCGTGTGGATCTGACCGGTAGACGAATGGAAGGCCGCTTTTCGCACCCGATATGGCCACTTCAAGTATACCGTTATGCCGTTCGGTCTAACCAATGCGCCCGCAGTCTTCCAGCACATGGCAAATGATATATTCAGAGATCTCTTGGATATCTGTTTGATCATCTATCTAGATGATTGATTGATTTATTCGAAGACCCAAGAAGAGCATGATTTGTTGGATGTATGTCCCTCCAGTGGGAGGATGATCCGACTGTTCGGAAAGCCGACAGTCGAAGAGTCGGTAAACAGGAGCCGAGTTGATGTGTAAATAGCCAACTCGGGAGACTATAATTTGTAAATAGTCTAAGTGTGCGCCCCATGAGGGCTACGTATGTAAATAACTAGAAAGTTGTGTAAGTATATATGCAACTAGGGCACACTCTTAGTTGTGTGTGTGGAAAAAAAAAAGAACAAAGTTAGAACTGTAGAATAGAATAGTGTGCAGAGAGCGAGAGAGAGATTGAGAGTATGTGTGAGAGCCGCGCCATAGTTGTGTGTGTAACAGCAGACGCGAAGAGCCCTCTGCGGTTGATGCACTCGACAGAGTGTTGTATTCCTCTCGGTATTGTATATCCACTAGACATAGTGAAGAATCTGTTCCCGTGGTTTTCCCTATTTTAGGGTTTCCACGTAAATCTCTGTGTACATATGTTATCCTGTCTTTCTAGTGTATTTTCTGTAATTCGTATTTTAGCGCGTAGTTTGTTTATTGTGACCTATTCCGCAACGATTTCTCAACATGATTCTCATGTACTATTAGTACTAAAACGATTTCGTGAGCATGGTCTCTATGCCAAGCTAGAAAAATGTAGCTTTGACTACAAGCAAGTGGAATTTCTAGGCTACGCCATCTCCTCAAAAGGCATCTCCATGGATCCAGCTAAAGTCCAAATTGTGCTAGAGTTGCAAACTCCACGTTCATTACGAGATGTGCAATGTTTCCTAGACTTTGCTAACTTCTACCGCAAGTTTATACAAGATTACTTGAAGATTATTTTACCTCTCACACAACTTACCAAGAAGGGACAATCATTTCTTTGGTCCAATGAAGTGGACATGGCTTTTATGCATCTTAAGAAAGCCTTTACATAAGCTCCTATTCTAGCTCATGTGGATACAAACCAACCATTCATCATGGAGGGCAACGCATCGGATTTCGCCCTCAGTAGCATCCTTTCACAACAAGGAGATAAAGAAAAGTTACATCCTGTGGCTTTCCACTCACGCAAATTTGATGCCGCAGAAATTAACTACGAGATACATGACAAGGAGTTATTTGTTGTCCAGAGGACAGAAATGTAAAATTAGGAAATTAGCAAATGCCGAGTCCGAGTATCACGGGCCACCGACGGCTCGGCTGTGTATTAGGGGAAAAGTTATCTAAACGAGGACCAGTACCTCAGAGAGGGGGAGAGGAAAAATATAGGCGGAAGCACTAGCTGAGTCCCTCGTAACTAGATAATCTTGTAAGGTCACCGGCCGTAGGCCGTGTTCTGTAATCTTTTTGCTGTCGCAGTAATATATCTGAATTGTGCCCAGTTTGTTCCATGTGTCTGTGCTTTGATTCATACCTATGATTTCAGCGCCGCCCACGCCTATCAAGGCCTTGCTAGTGTTTTCTCTCTGAGCACTGTCTCTCTCTCGACGCCTCTGTTACGAGCCTTCACGTACCATGCCCTTGAATACCGATAGCTGCAGATCTATCGAAGGTGTTCACCCAAAGGAATGGGTAACACAATTTGGCACACCCGGTTACAGCTGTGAGTGCACAACGAACTTCGTTGAAGGTAACCACCAGCCGCCGTTACAGCGCCCTCTCGCACCACGAGGTCTCGGTCACCCGCCCGACGCCCTGAGCCAGTCGAAGGAACTTCCGACTCGGCGGTCACTGACCAATCCTTTCCCGAGCAATCAAAGGCTTCCCCAGTGCAATCCTCGCCACCGGACACTCGATCGTGAGTTGTTTCACCACCAAAACCCCCATCGAGCCCTTCGGAGGTTAATCAACCGGAACTAAACCCTTTTCCGGTGCTACCAGAAGACCCAGAGTATGACATCATGCCGTACCCATACCCACGATACACCGACGGACCAGACGCGGAGTCACACATCCGTGCCTTCATATCCACGTGGCAGGCCAACCACTCAATGCACCGCCTCACGCCGGCCGAAATCGATGCCTCAAAGATTGCCGAGTTCACACTCTCCCTCGATGGACCGGTCGCACGTTGGTACTCTCGCCTTGAAATAGGAGAGGCCACCACTTTCCAAATCGTGCGCACAAAGTTCCTTGAACTTTTTCATCGCGAGGTGCCTAAATGGGAACTGCTCCGGCAATTCTTCTCTATATGCCAGGAACCGCACGAAACGGTCGCGCAGTTCACGATCCGGTTCCAGGATCTCTACAGACAAGTGGCCGATGATGTCTCGGCACAACATATACCGGACACGTTCCTATCCAGTTTACGAGAGCCTCTCCGAACGACTCTCGCACTTACAAATTTCGCCAACCATACTATCGAACAAGTCATAGCGCGGGTTCTCGCCCTCGATCGGACCCAGCACGACGCGGCCTTCTCGATGACATCCTTGCAAAACGCTCTTCCCCAAGAGGACAATCGCTTTCGCCAAGCCCTCCAATGCACGGTGTGTTCAGGATTAGGGCACCTGGCCCTCGAATGTCCCCATCGACCACAGTGTCCGATCTGTCAGTCTCGAGCTCACACGGTCGAGCAATGCGAATATAATATGTTGAACCGCACAACGGCAGCACCGGTCCGCCAGATCGAGCCACGAAATACATACTCTCGGCAGGACGAGCAATATGTCTACCGAGACCAGGATAACGACCGACCGCGATCCCCGGATTGACGGCGCCGAGATGACGACTACCGACGTGATGACCGCCGTGATCATTATCACGATGACCGACACGACGATTATGCTCGATATGATGACGATCGCGATGACCGGTATGACTGACGGAACTCACGCATTGATCGGTGAAATGGCAACCGCAACACACGCAACAATAGAAGACCTAACGACAACCGCCGACGGGACGCTCCTCAAAATGACCAGCGCAACTCCAACGCACCTGGGAACAACCCACCACCAAACGAGACTGAGAATCAACAACAACAACTTCCACACACAGACCGAGCGAACACTAGCAGCTTGGCCAACGTGACATGTTTTAAATGTAACCAACCAGGCCACTATGCCACGCAATGTCCAACAACCAACCATGGCAAGGCACCCGCGGTGAACAATATCATGGCCGATGTTCAAACGGTCACTACCCGGAGTAAAGCGCAAACTACTTAGTGGCAAATCCAGGATGAAGTCCGTCAGGCAGCAAAAGAATGGATCGACACGGCCAATAAAAATAATGCCGTATGCATGCAAACTGAAATGAGAGACGAGCCCAGTGAAGCACCACAAACCTCGACACCATCCACGTCGTCAGAGGACGACCAACTATGGGATGTTCTTACCAACTCCCGCATCTCGCTGCCCCTACATAAACTGTTACCACTCATGCCGAGATTTCAGGACACCCTGGCGGCACTCCAGGCCAATACCAAGCCCGTGACGCCACCAGTACACCTCACCGAAGCAGGAACCAGTCCACCACTCATGGATTCTCAGAACCCAGCCGTGCGAATCATCATTAAGGGACAAGACCTGCATGGATGCATCATCGACGGCGGATCCGGCGTAAACGTTATTAGCGAGTCAACGTGTCTCAACCTCGGCCTGAATCAATGGGAACCATGCCCCTTTTGGCTGCGGATGGCCGACACTCGCTCCGTTCGCCCCAATGGTTTAATCCGCCATCTCGACTTCACACTCGGAGGCAACATGTTCACGATCTCGGCCGTCGTGCTAAGACTGGAGACACAAGGCGCCTACCCAATGTTACTAGGTTGACCATGGTTGCGTACAACGAATATCAAGCAACATTGGCAACGCAACATGATCTCGTTCCGAAGAGGCAAGACAAAAGTCCGAATCATCACTGAAGAACGAGTCCCCGTCGCCCTCAACACTTCGCCGTTATACGCGGAAGGGGTCCATATGCTTGACGGTTTGGCCGATGAGGAGGTCGATGACTTCCTAGATGATCATCCCACGATCATCCCTCTCTTCGAAATCAATGCCTTACCAACCATCGAGCCACCTAAAGACGAGGAAGTCACGGAGGAGTCACCACCCCAAGATGAACCAGATCCAACCACAGTTGCCGAGCTACGTCATGCTCGGGAGGCTTTCGAACACGAACTCGCCATTTCACAACGAGTGAAAGCATCAACCTTGGAAACAATAAACCTCGGTTCGGACGAGAATCCCCGTACGTTACAAATTGCCAATAATCTACCAACCAGAGAACAGGCATGCCTCGTACGATTGCTCACCAACTACCAGGATGTTTTC
This sequence comes from Azolla caroliniana, assembly GCF_043228905.1. NCBI lineage: Eukaryota > Viridiplantae > Streptophyta > Polypodiopsida > Salviniales > Salviniaceae > Azolla > Azolla caroliniana. The sequence continues at coordinate 7,617,365 of NW_028230455.1, read as the reverse complement.
GCTTGGTCTTACACCGATATGAAGGGCCTGGATCCTCAATACTACCAACATCAAATTCACATCTTACCCGACACTCGGCCGGTTCAGCAGAGGCGCTACAGGATGAACCCCAACTACGCCGCTAAAGTCAAAGAGGAAATTGACAAGCTACTCCGAGTGGGCTTCATTCGCCTTGTTAAACGGGCCATGTGGTTGAGCCCGATTGTAGTGGTCCCAAAGAAGAACGGAAAAATTCACGTCTGCGTCGACTATCGGAAGCTTAACGCGGCAACAGTCACCGACAGTTTCCCTCTCCCATTCACGAACAACGTCCTCGACACGGTAGCCAGCCACGAATGCTACAGTTTCCTCGACGGGTTTAGCGGCTATAACCAAATAAGAATGCACCCGGAGGATCAGGAGAAAACCGCTTTCGTCACGGAATGGGGTGTTTTTATAGTAGAAGTAATGATGTTCGGTCTAAAAACGGCGCCGGCTACGTTCCAGCACATCATCACCGAAATCTTTCATGACTACATCCCGACGTTCATGCAAGTCTTTCTCGACGATTTCGCCATGTATGGCCATCGATGGGAACACATGACCCAGTTACGACTCTGCCTGGACCGATGTCGCCAAGCTCGATTGAGTTTAAACCCGGCGGAATGCGCGTTCTTAGTCACCAGCGGCAACCTTCTCGGCCACATTGTCAGTCAAGAAGGCATAGCTATGGACCCGGATAAAGTAAAGGCAATCCTGACCGCCACTGCACCCTCAAACGCTAAGGCACTAAGCCGTTTTTTGGGACAGATCCAGTGGCACAGCCGAATGATACGACACCTGGCCGATTTCGCGACACATTTACACGCGGCAGTCCATCGCCTTCCCTTCCAATGGACGTCAATCGAGGACACGGCCTATCAGACCCTGAAACTAATGCTGTCACATGCCCCGGTGGTCCAGTCTCCGGTTTGGTCCAAACCATTTCATGTCTTCGTAGATGCTTCAGACATCGCCATCGGAAGTGCCATGATGCAATGCACACCCCCGAATTGGTATAGGCCCGTGTACTACGCCAGCCGACGGCTCTCGACTGCAGAAAAGAATTACTCCACCACCGAGAGGGAGGCCCTCGGTATGATTTATAGCATCAATAAATTCCAGCATTACCTCTTGGGCCGAAAATTTACCTTTCACGTGGATCACTCGGCCCTTCTTTATTTGGTCAATAAACAAGCCCTCACCGGACGGTTGGCTCGGTGGATGCTCCTACTCCAAGAGTTTGATTTCCAGATTCAGCATCGACCCGGGGTACAACATGCCGTCGCCAACTACTTGAGCCGTCTTGAGTCAGGGGAACCGGCGAAAACAACGTACGACGAGCTACCGGACGCCAGCCTATTTAACCTGACCACGATACCAGACGATAACGAAGATGAATGGATCACGGAGATGACCCATTTTCTCACTACCGGTTTACCTCCCGAGCACATGCCCCTTGACACGAGAAAACGCCTAGTAGTGCGTAGCTGGAATTTTTGCCTCGTCTCGGACATTCTCTACCACAAAGGCTCGGACGGCATCTGGCGCCGAGCGATTCGACAATTCGAGAAGAATGCCGTTCTTCAGGAGGCCCACTAGGGAGTAGTTGGGGGGCACTACGCTGGGGGTTCCACGGCAAGGAAAGTTTGGCAAAGTGGATTGTGGTGGCCGACAACGAAGAGAGACGCTCACGAGTTTTGCCGACAGTGCGATTTGTGCCAACGACTAGGGCAACCAATGGAACAGTCACGCATGCCACACCAGCCGATTCTTCCGTTGGACCCATTTCAAAAATGGGGTTTGGATTTTGTAGGCCCTTTCAAACCACCCACGGCCCGTACAGGGAATAGGTATATTATCATTGCCATGGATTACTACACCAAATGGGTCGAGGCTAAGGCACTCCGAGACAACACGGTGGCATCCACGGCTAAATTCGTGTACGAGCACCTCTGGTGCCGTTACGGATGCCCAATTGAGCTCGTTAGTGACCAAGGTGGGCACTTCATCAATCATATAATACGTGAGCTTACACACCACTACGCAGTGGTGCACAAGAAAAGCACACCATACTACCCGCAGGCGAACGGCTTGGCGGAATCGACCAATAAAATCCTCCAAACCATACTGAAGAAGATTGTCAATGAAAACAGGACCGATTGGGATGACAAACTCCAGAGCGCGCTATGGGCGTATCGTACGACTTTCAAAACAAGCATCCAATCAACCCCCTTTCGAATGGCGTTCGGGTTAGAAGCCGTAATGCCCGTCGAGTTCCAAGTCCTGAGCCTCCGAGTTCAAATCAAAGCACGGCTCCCCGAGGTCCAATCCGAACAATACCGGCTGGAACAACTCCTCGAACTCGGCGAAGATAGGATAGAGAGTATGGCCCAGCTCGAACAACGCCAAAGGCAACGCAAGGCTTTCGTGGATCGACATCGACACGGGCTGGAAAAGGAGCTCACCATCGGCAAACCGGTTCTTCTTTTTCAAACACGACTCGGGTCTATGCCGGGAAAATTACGATTTCGGTGGACCGGTCCATTCTGGATTATCGACGAGTTCAACGGGACGTTCCAGCTCGGCACACTCGCCGGCGACACTGTCAAAAGCTGGGCCAATGGTTTCCGACTTCGACCATATCGAGGCACTACACCACCCAACCCGTTTCGGGAAACCACCACGGAGGAGGCCACGTGTCCCCCTGAATAAGGACTCACCCACCTTCTTGAAATTAATAAAAGTAGTAGTAGGTAGGATTAACCATAGTTTAGTCACCGATTAGCTACACCTACACCACCCACAAATTTAGGAGCACCTCTCGCCACCACTCATTTAGTACCTATTTAAGCACATGCAAAGCACTAGAAGCACCCCACTCACCTTCAGGACACGTGGTGTTAGTCACTTATTATGGCACCCATGACTCAGAATCTTCAGGATTCGCTTCAGGCACAAAACCCTAGGAGTAAGTTACTAAAACCGTTTCCAAAACGCAACATAGACACAGAAGTTCATTATCGCTCCCAATCTCCATCGCTCTCAAGCTCAGAAACCCCGTCTCGCTCTCATCGCTCTAAACGCTCTTGCTCTCAAGCCCTCTTTCGCTCTCATAACCCCTCTGCTGAACTTCCCCTTCCTGCTGTTCCTCCTCTGTCTCGCCCTCGCCTCATCACTCTTCTTCACGCTTCCACACAGTCTAACCCCATCTCCATCTCCACCATGCCTCTTACCGCTTCAACAGAAACCTGCGCCTGGCTCCAGGAACAAGGAATGGGCGGTTACCTACAGATCATCGATGCCCCCCCGGACCCAGATGCCCAAGGTGTGGCTAAACGTATTTGTCCCGAAGCGATCACCAACAACGTGCTTCAGGTTGTTTTGGACCTGCAACGGGGAGGGGACCATGAGGTCGACATACCCCCGGCATCGAAGATGAAAGAGTACTTCGGTGAGTACTCAGCCTCAGGGAAGGCATATCGCACGTATGGCGGTCCCAACAGAGCTTTCAGGGAGATTGCTCGTATATTAATGGAGTATGCGTTCGTGCATACGAACCCAACGAGCATGCCGCAGAACAAGGAAACCATCATCATCAGCGCATATGAAGGAAACAGAATCGATTGGGGAATCATCACAGGCAAAGGACTCCGCGCCGCCTTAGCTTCATTTCAGTCCGGTAAGAAGATGTTGTCTATTCTTACCCACTTTTTGATGGTTCTATACCCACCCTCTTCTCTTCCTTCCCCTCGCACACTCACGTCCCCACCACCACCACGAAGGCAGAAAGAGAAATTCGTTGCCATCAGCCACGAAGCATGGGAGGAGCCCACATCGCCTTCACCTCTTGCCGCCGACCAAAACCCCGCATCGGCACCACCACCCACCCAACCCCAACAAAAAAGGGCAGTTTCCGAGACCTGCCAAGAATGGGAGGAGGAGATAGCCACGGAGGACAACACGGCAGACGATGTCACCATTCGACAGCCAACGCCGCGCCCCTCGGTAACTTCCCCAGGGCCTAGCCCACGCCCCAACACACAGCAGGCAGCACCACCACGACCCCAGAAAAGGAAGCAGGCAAAGGAAACGACACTACCGGCCCCGGAACCCCAAACCCAACCGAGCAAGAGAAGACGACTCAACCGCGAGTCCTCGGCAGAACAGAAAGAGCCACAATAGGAGCAAGCCTTAGTTGTCAGCTAGAGCAACCTGGCCATCATCCCTGAGGAGGCATTGCTGAACCAAGGAAGGATCCAGCATGGGCAGACAACGCAGATCTCGGAGGATGAAATCCTCGGTTATAAAGACCTCCCCGCGGAGGCTTACGAATTTAGTGCGCTCCTACACCTTGGTACGACATTCGAGCTGGTCGACTTCCTCGCTAGAGCCCAAGTCGCGGCAGCCGCTCGAATGGCGGAAGAGCACGCCGAAACAAAAATGATTCAACGCGCGCTATTAGGTGAGATCGAGCCCCAGGACGACAGGGCTTTACAAAAAATAGGGAGGAAGAAGCAGGCAAAACAGGCCGCTCTCCTCATGGAGGTCCTCGAGTTGAACACGGCCCTCATCGAGGCATATAGGGACCTGGATCGCACTACGCGGGCAGCCAAAGACATGGCCCGAAAGATAAAAACAGCCCAAAAACAGGCTAAGGTGGCTACGAAATTATGGCACGCTGTGAAATAGAAACTGGCAGCTTGGGAGCAAAACCGGCCGGAACAACAACTCTTGAGCCTTCCGGCCACGACCACCGAGGCCCTCCCAGTCCCTCCACGCATAACAATGATAGATGAAAGCACCGTCACGGATTCAATCCTAACAATCCAGGCCAGCACACAAACAGACTCGTTACAAATGGTCGATGCCTGCACAACAACCGAGGCGGCCACGCCCATGGAGAAGACCGAGATACCACCCCCTCATCCACCCAAGGAGGTGGCAACCCAGACAGAACCCCTGCTCCGGGATTACCGCGTGGAGCTTAAAGAAGAACAACGGCGAACCGAGAGACACGAACAACGGCATCAGGAGGCGATGGCTCGCCTAAAAGAAGAAGCTTCCAAGCAGATGGCCGAGATTAGAGCCCAGGCCGACCAAAGGTTACATGAGCAGAACGAAGCACTGGGCCGGGTACAAGCGCAAGCCGCGGGCAAAGAAGCCGAACTCAAAAGCAAGCTGGAGGAATACGCAGCCACATTGGCAAAGAAAGAGAAGGAGGTCCTAGACCTATAGGCCGCGCTCGGCAATGCGAAAGACTGGAACCACCGGCAGGAGGAAAGAAATCGCCAACGGGAGGAGAGAATGATCGCGGAGTATGCCGAGCTGCAGAGTCAGCGTACGACACTTAAAGAAATGGCTGACGAGTTTTTCATCAAATGCAAGCTACTTTCGGAGTAAAAAGACGAATTATCGGATTCCTACTTCGCCCTACAAGAAGAGAGAATTGTCGAATGGGAACAAGTCCGGGCCGCGTGTCAAAAAGAACGGGAGAAAGCCACCGAAGAACTCACCAAACATTACGAGCAGGCTATCCAGCTCGTGACCATGGATGCAAAGAACACTCAAGCCACCTATGAACTACTAGCAAAGAAGCTTCAGGCCGAGGTCGACGGCTTAAAACAGGAATTAGCAGCCATCCGAGCACAACCCGACATGGATGAGACACGCATAAGAATACTGATCGAGAAACGGCGCCAGCACCTTACCAAAAAGGTCGAGGAAACATTAAGTCGCGCAGGAGATGAATGGGCAGCCCAAGTTGCCGAATTGCATATTTTACGCGCCGACGCCGAGAACCGACGGAAGGAGGGCCGCGGCTTTTACAAAATGGATGAAGCCAGCATACAAAACCTGCGTGCAGATTTAACCGAGGATTACCAGTCCTTGGCAAAATCTCACACCGCGGCAATCAAGCAAATAATGGAGGACTTCAATGACGGTCAGATGCTGTTTCGCCTGGAAGCAGAAGCCTTCGAACGAGAACGACTCGCAGCAATCCCAACAAGCCCTCCAACGGCCACAGAGCAGAAGGAAGAACCTTCCAGCAAGGAGATCACGGACACGACACATGAGGAACTTGCCCCGGCCAACAGACATCCCATGGACGCCCACACGGTACTAGATCCAGTCGAAGTAGAGGTCAGCGCCCTCGAACCCACACCCCCACCAGAAGACTCGGCCGCACCTGAGGCGGACGCCCGAGAAGATATGACACACCTGGACCAAACTCAACCCGCCGCACCGACAGTCCAACCAGACCACCCTGCCACCACCCCGGACCCCGAAAACATCCTCGACATCTTAAAAGAGGAATGAAACGAGGATCACGCCTAAAAGGCAATTTTTGTAATATTGTTAGTATTTTTGTAAGTCGTGGGTCCGACGGACAAGGTCCTGTCCCACGGGCGTGCCAGGTGTTGTCCAGAGGATAGAAATGTAAAATTAGGAAATTAGCAAACGCCGAGTCCGAGTATCATGGGCTACCGACGGCTCGGCTGTGTATTAGGGGAAAAGTTATTTAAACGAGGACCAGTACCTCAAAGAGGGGGAGAGGAAAAATATAGGCAAAAGCACTAGCTGAGTCCCTCGTAACTAGATAATCTTGTAAGGGCACTGGCCGTAGGCCGTGTTCTGTAATCTTTTTGTTGTCGCAGTAATATATCTGAATTGTGCCCAGTTTGTTCCATGTGTCTGTGCTTTGATTCATACCTATGATTTCAGCGCCGCCCACGCCTATCAAGGCCTCGCTAGTGTTTTCTCTCTGAGCACTGTCTCTCTCTCGACGCCTCTGTTACGAGCCTTCACGTACCACGCCCTTGAATACCGATAGCCGCAGATCTATCAAAGGTGTTCACCCAAAGGAATGGGTAACATTATTAACCATCGTGGATTCGTTTGTACAATGGTGGCACTTCTTAGAGGGCTCTCCTCATCAGGTCATCGCCTTTAGTGATCACAAAAATCTTGCTTACTTCCATAACGCTCATGTACTAAATCGATGGCAAGCTCGGTGGGCCCAATTCCTCACGCGTCGGTGGGGCCATGTACTTCAAAATCACATATCAGCGGGGGAAGCAAGAAGGAAAAGCAGATGCACTATCGCGACGCGACATTCATATCTTGCACCTCGTTTGGGTGATCCATCATTTGACAATCAAAAGCAGGTAATCTTGGGACAAACACGTTTGCGCACAACGCGGATTTTTCACTCCACTGGATTCCCGGATTATCGATGTCATACGTGCCAACTTGAAGACGGATAGTTTTGCTCAAACCATTCTAGCGCAAATTGATGCCTCTTGGGCATCCTATTCCCAGTCTCAACAACCAGGTGTGGACTATAGACAATTCGAATATCATGATGGTTTATTATTCTTTAAAAAGCTTGTGTATGTTCCCGATTGCTCTTGTCACCTTCAAATCGTCCAAAATTGTCACGACACCCATACAACTGGACATTTCGGTAGTACTAAGACGTTGGATCGAGTTCAACAATCCTTTTGGTGGCCCCATATGCGACATTTTGTCAATGACTATGTTCGGACCTGTGATGCTTGTTGCTGAGCAAAGATGCCACGTCATCATCCATATGGCTTGTTGGAATCCTTACCAATTCCAAGTAAGCCATGGCAGTCCATTTGTCTTGATTTTATCACAGATATTCTAGTCTCAAAGGGTTTCGATGCTATCTTAACCATCATCGATCGATATACTAAGATGGCACATTTTGTGCCTTGTACTAATGTCATCATTAGTGAGGAAACCACAACCCTTGTCATGCATGAGATATTTCAGCATCATGGCCTCCCAGACAGTATCATCAGTGATCGAGGACCTCAATTCGTCTCCAAATTTTGGAAGCATCTCTTCAAGATGCTCAAGGTCTCTTGCAACCTCTCCTCCAACTACCATCCCCAAACTGATGGACAAGCAGAACGAACGAATCAAACGCTTGAACAATATCTTCGGTGTTTTATGAGTTATGAACAAGACGATTGGGCTGATATTCTCCACTTTGTGGAGTTTGCGTATAACAACGCTATTCACTCCTCGACTTGGGTCTCGCCATTTTACACTTATACCGGTTCTCATCCTCGCTGGTCTGTGATCGACACTCCAGAGCTACCTACCAATCCTTGTGCTGAGGATCATATGGAGAGGCTATGCAAGATTCAGACGGACATATCTACTCATCTTCGTCATGCTCAACACACTCAGAAGACTTATGTAGATCGTCATCGGCTTCCCTCTTCTTTTGCCATCGAAGATCAAGTATGTGTCACGGATCATAAACTCAAGAGACAAGCAAGAAGATAACCAAATGGACAAGAAAGAAGATAGTATTAAAGGAAAGACTCCATAACTGGTGTTGTTCACCTTGAATTCCTTCAAGGTGAACTCCTCTATTTATACTACATGGCATGCATACTTGTTGCACGCATGTGAATCTACAATAGAGCATGTAGGTATGCATGCATGTGCCAAGTGTAAATACTACAAGGGAGCAACTATGCACATGATGCTAGCAAAATAATAAGGACCAATTACATACATAACTAGTACTAGATATCTTGGTTAACTCATAATACTAGATTATAACATGGTCGTGTCAAGAGTTCGAATCTTGACATTATCCCCCCTCTTACGCCGCCTTCCCAAATCGGCCGCTGGTTTGTGGGGATATCGGTGATGAAAATCTTGGACGACCTCTGGGGCATTTTGTAAATTTGCCAATGGTTCCCATGTGGCCTCAGACATGGGGTAACCCCTCCATAGGACGAGGTATTGCAAGTGTCGACGGTGCCAACGCGAGTCAAGGATTTGGTTGACCTCGTATTCCTCCCCTGTCGTCAATTGCATAGGTGGTGGTGGTGGGGCTTGATGTCCTGGGAGTTGTGAAGCATAATGGGGTTCGAGGAGGGAGACATGAAAAACATCGTGAATCCGGAAGTGGGATGAACGGGCGAGCTGGAAGGCGACGGGATTGATGCACTCGATGATACGGAATGGTCCCAACTTCTTGTAATCAAGTTTCGCACATGGACGAGTAGTAGAGATGTGTCGACGTAACAACCAAACCATGTCTCCAACGACAAAGTGTGGAGTGGAAGATCGATGGCGATCAGCCTGCTTCTTGTATCGTTCACTAGCAAGACTAAGCTCCAAGGATAAATCATGATGTATTTCTTCCAAAATGCGGGCACGATCCTCCGCCGAAGGGTTCACGGAAGTGGTAGGAAGGGAAATGTTGAAGCGAGGATGTAAACCATAGTCGATGCATGGAGAGAATTATTGTAGGTGAATTCCGCGAGCGAAAGTAAGTTGACCCAATCATCTTGTTGGTAACTAACCGAGCACCGAAGATACTGCTCAAGGATTTGGTTGACACGCTCCGTTTGCCCGTCAGTTTGGGGGTGATAAGCAGAGGACAACTTGACAGAGATGCCTAAAGTTTGTAGTAGGCGCTGCCAGAAGTGAGAGACAAATTGGGGTCCGCGATCCGAGATGACATCATCGGGGAGTCCATGCAAGCGTACCACATTGTTGAGTAGGAGATGCACCATTCCTTCTCCGGAAATGGTTTTGGAGCATGGAGTGAAGTGAGCCATCTTCGTAAACCGATCGACAACGACCAACACTGAGTCATAGCTATTGACCAAGGGTAGATCATGTTGGCCGGTCAGAAGAGCAAGGACAAGTGGGAAGGCGGAATAGTGTTGTCTGTCTGGCCGGACTAGCCTCAACACAGGTGTCTATCCGACACTTCTCCAAAGGGGTGGTAAGGATTGGATGCTAGGTTACAGCCCACCCAACCGGAGGTCGGAGACCAGGCAGGCAAGGAACAGGAACAGGAGGAAGAAGCACCACTTGACACCATCGAGCAGAGTGTGCTCGATATTTTGGAGGAAGACTGAGGCCGGGAGTGGATTCGAAGTGCAAGGCACTTTCCCACGGGCGTGCCATGTGTTGGCCGGTCAGAAGAGCAAGGACAAGTGGGAAGGCGGAATCGGATCGGATAATAGGAAGTAAATAATAGTAGAATTATTATTCGGAGGGACGGATCCGGTACAGTTGTACCGATCCGGATCCGGACCGATTCGGATGTCGGTTGCCTAAGCGCACCGATTGTAACCTTGCCGGATGCCTATAAAAGGATCCGATGATTTGTAAAGTGTGGGGACGGAAGTAATACAATAGTAATTATTGCGTGCTTATCTATATCTCGTATTGTTTACCGTCTGTGCTTAATTGTAATCATCTTACGCGTGTAACCTAGCATCCAATCCTTACCACCCCTTTGGAGAAGTGTCGCATAGACACCTGTGTTGAGGCTAGTCCGGCCAGACAGACAACACTATTTTGGCGACCACGATTCCTGCAAAGTGCAGAGGACAACCGGGGGATGGATGTCTAGACCAAACGACGACCACATCACCGAACGAGGGAGACGATACACCGAACGCGAGCAACGACGGGAAGCCCCGCAGCAAGCCGTCGACAAGATCCGGCGGGATCGGTCATTCTCCAAAACTCTTCGGAGAGTCGCAGAAGAAGCACTGCAGTTCCGGGTTTTGCAAATCCCCGACGAAGGCAGTAGCATAACAAGCCTGCAAGAGGCGGAAACGATACTGCAGACGCTCGCCGCGGGCGACGGGGACTCGGAAGCATTCGCAACACTTGAGGCGGAGTCGGAAAGCGACGGAAGCGTTGCATCCCGGTATAAAAGCAGCCACGACACACCAAACGACCGAGAGGACGAGGGGTCGGAAGACTCAGTAACACCGGCGCCAGAGGAAGAAAGAACCCTGGAATTCGGTGACCGGCAACCGTCGAGGAAGGCTGACTGGATACCGACAACAACCGCGAGGGAACCGAGGGAGCGGATACCGACAACACCCGCGGAGGAACCAACGGAGCGGATACCGACAACACCCGCGGAGGAACCAACGGACCGGACACCGGCAACACCCGCGGAGGAACCAAAGGTTCTCACACCAACGCCAACAACGGACAGAGAGCGGAGGAAACAGGAGAGTCAGTGGGACGACACGATGCCGTACCCATACCCAAAGTACCGGGATGAGGCCGACGCGGAGGCACACGTGTACGCATTCCTCCAAACATGGGAAGCCAACCATATCTCCCAAAGACTGACGGAGCCTGAAGCCGAACGATCCAAAATCGCCGAATTCGGCATAACCTTAGAAGGACCGACGGCCCAATGGCACGCAAAGCACTTACCGGGCAGCTTTGCCACATTCGATGCCTTGAAGGCCAGATTCCTCAGGTTTTTTCACAGACAATTTGAGCAAAGGGAATTGGTCAGGCAGTTCTACACCACCCGGCAGGAAGAGAACGAGACTATGCCACAATTCATCATTCGGTTCCAGACCCTGCACAACCAACTGACAAGAGCACCACCCGAAGACGAAGCCAAAGCAGTCTTTCTGGCCGCACTGAAAGAGCCACTTCGAACAATGTGCGGAGTCCTTGATTTCCAAACTAGCACAATGGACCAAGTTATTGATCGGGTTTTGGAAATGGACAAGACTAGCCCCTTCTTGTCGATGGGGATGTTACACCGGGCACTCCCAAAGGAGGAAGACCTGAGGTTCCGACAGGCCTTACAATGTACAACATGCCTAAATTCGGGGCACTCAATAGTAGACTGCACCCTGCGGACACAATGTGTGATCTGCAACTCTCGAGCCCATACAACGGACCGATGCGAATATAACCTGTTAAATCGGCAGGCAGCACCGGTTCGACACATAGAACCGCGCAATCAGAACCCGGACGAGGATCGATTCCGGAGAGACGACCGCTACCAACGCGAACGCGGTAACAGATATGCTGATAGAAGACGCGACAACTATGACCGAGAGGAGAGACGCAGAGATAGCTACCCCCGGGACCGGTACGACAGAGACGAATCCCCGGAAGACGACCGACGCAGAGAAGAGAGGCGACAAGGATACGCTGATAGAAGACGCGACAACTATGACCGAGAGGAGAGACGCGAAGATAGCTACCCCCGGGACCGGTACGACCGAGACCAAGCCCCGGAATACGACCGACGCAGAGAAGAGAGGCGACAAGGGAACCGAAATTTCCGACGGAATCAGAAGCGTGGATTTTTCCGAAGAGAGGTGCGTCGGGAGGCAGCGAGGAATGACAACCCGGTATCGGTACCGGATAACCGAAAAACCGAAGACGACCACCGGAGCATACCCACCCTCCAAACCGGGGACAAAGGAGAAACGAGCAACAGTCACAAGGTGTACTATTATTACTGCCGCAAGGAAGGCCACTATAGTAACCAATGCCCAAGCAAAAGCTATGACAAGCAGCCGGAAGTCAACATGGTTACAGCCGAAATATCAGAAGTACAGCAGGTCACAACCCGGTCAAAGGGAAAGACCGCCGAGTGGGAAGCCCAGGAGGCAATCAGAAAACAAGCGACACAATGGATCAAGGAGGCCAATGAACAGAATGCGGCAGAAGTAAGAGACCAAAATATGCCAAAAGACGAAGAAATCATACAGCCAGGAGAAAACCCGACGTGGCAAGCGCTACAGGACTGTCAAATCGTGCTGCCGTTAGCACGACTACTACAGTTAGTGCCACGATTTACGGCAGACCTACAAGCATCCGTCAGCAAACCGAATCCGACGCCAGCACCGGCATTCTTCTCCAACCCAGAGGAAGGACCAGCGGTGGTCGATACAAGTAGCCCGGCGATCACGGCAATCGTGAAAGGAAAGGAAATTGCTGGAACGATTATTGATGGAGGCTCCGGGGTAAATGTCATCAGCCAACAGACATCCAACGACCTGGACATCCGGGAATGGGAACCATGCCCCTTCTGGTTACGCATGGCGGATACTAGCTCAGTCCGACCGACCGGGCTTATCCGGGATTTGGAAATAACGATCGGAGGCCACGTATTCCGGATATCGGCCGTGGTGCTGTAGCTGAATGTACAAGGCGCGTACCCCCTACTGCTAGGACGACCATGGCTGCGAACGGCGCATATCAAGCAGAACTGGCAAAAGAACATGATCACATTCCGGCGAGGAAAAACAAAGGTACGAGTAATGACGCAACCACGGGTGATCACCAGTAAGGAAGCAACTCCATTGTATGCGGAAAGCATTAACATGTTGGAGGGATTACCGGACGAGGAAGTCGAGCGGTACCTCGAGGAACACCCACGAATCGTCCCACTATTTGAGGTGGATATCACGACGGCAGTAGAACCGTACATTACGACGCCGGAAGAACCGGACCAAGCGGCGATCCGGGAACTGCGACAAGCGCAGGAATCCCTAGAGAGGGAAATGACGATATCCCAGAGGGTAAAAGCATCCCAACTCAAGGAAGTGGACCTCGGCACAGCAGACAAGCCCCGACCGGTAAATGTTGCAAAGGAATTGCCGAAGGAAGAAAAGAAGGCAATGGTAGCATTATTAACAGACTTCAAGGATGTGTTCGCGTGGTCGTACGAAGACATGCGAGGGCTGGACCCCCAGCTCTATCAGCACCAAATTCACCTAAGTACGGACGCGAAACCAATTGCTCAACGCAGGTACCGGATGAATCCGAATTATGCGGCAAAGGTGAAGGAGGAAATTGATAAGCTCCTCCGGGTCGGATTTATCCGACCGGTCAAGCAGGCAACCTGGCTGAGTCCGATAGTGGTGGTCCCGAAAAAGAACGGCAAAATCCGGGTATGCGTGGACTACCGAAAACTAAATGCCGCAACAGTGACCGATGCGTTTCCACTACCATTTACGGACGGGGTGTTAGATGCGGTAGCCGGCCACGAAGTTTACAGCTTCCTGGATGGATTTAGCGGCTACAACCAAATACGAATGAACCCGGCCGACCAAGAGAAGACAGCGTTCGTGACGGAATGGGGAGTCGTCGCGGTCGTGATGATGTTCGGACTAAAGACGGCTCCGGCGACCTTTCAAAGGATAATAATGGAAATTTTCGGGGAATATATCCCCGGTTTTATGCAGGTACTCCTTGACGATTTCGCGGTCTACAGCCGGCACGGAGAGCATCTCGATCACCTCCGACTGTGCTTGGAGAAGTGCCGCGAGTACCGATTGAGCCTGAACCCGGCCAAGTGCGTCTTTGGAGTGGCAAGCGGAAACTTGTTAGGGCACGTGGTGAGTAAGGAAGGAATCGCGGTAGATCCGGATAAAGTCAAGGCGATTCTCGAGGCACCAGCACCAAGTAACGCAAAGGCTTTAAGCCGGTTCCTGGGCCAAATAAGGTGGCATAGCCGGATGATACGGCACCTCGCGGACTTCGCTACACTGTTACATACCGCCGTACATAGGGTACCCTTCCTATGGGCGGAAACGGAGGAGGAATCCTACAAAGCGTTGAAGGTTATGCTGTCGCAAGCTCCGGTGGTGCAACCGCCGGATTGGAGTAAAAGCTTTCACGTCTTCGTCGACGCGTCAGACGTAGCAATCGGCAGCGTTCTGATGCAACTCACGAAGCCAAAATGGTACCGACCGGTGTACTACGCAAGCCGGAAACTCTCAAAAGCCGAACGGAATTACTCTACGACGGAACGCGAGGCATTGGGAATGGTGTATAGTGTCACAAAGTACAGGCACTATCTGCTCGGAAGGAAGTTTTCCTTCCATGTCGACCATTCGGCACTACTCTACCTGGTCTCGAAGGCATCCCTGACGGGAAAAATTGCACGGTGGACACTGCTGCTACAGGAATTTGAATTCGACATTTTCCACCGACCCGGGGCGCAGCATGCGGTAGCGGACTACCTAAGCAGACTTGAATCCGGAGAAGCAGGGGACGGCGTACAGGATGAGTTCCCCGACGCCGAGTTGTTCCGGATCACGACGGAACCGACAACGGATGCAACGGTAGCCGATGAAGACAAGTGGCTAACCGAGATGCATCAGTTCCTGAGCACCGGAGTACCCCCGGAGAACATGGACCGCGATGAAAGGAAAAGGGTAGCAGTAAGAAGCAGACATTTCTGCTTGGTTGGAGACACACTCTATCACAAGGGGGCAGATGGCATCTGGAGACGAGCAGTGCGGAGCGATGAGAAGGATCTAATCCTCAGGGAAGCCCACTGTGGAATTGCCGGCGGGCATTATGCCGGCGACGCAACCGCTCGGAAAATATGGCAGAGCGGACTGTGGTGGCCGACCACCCTAAAAGATGCCGTGAAGTATAGCAGAGAATGCGATTTGTGTCAACGACTGGGCCAACCCACAGAGCAGGCCCGGATGCCACACCACCCGGTCTTGCCCTTGGAACCGTTTCAAAAGTGGGGGTTGGACTTTGTCGGTCCCTTCAAACCACCGGCAATGCGAACCGGAAATCAGTATGTCATAGTGGCGACTGACTATTGCACCAAATGGGTAGAAGCAAAGGCCTTACGGGACAACACGGCCGCGTCCACGGCAAAGTTCCTGTACGAGTGCATATGGTGCCGGTATGGTTGCCCGATCGAGCTTATAAGTGACCAAGGAGGACATTTTCTCGGACAGGTAGTAGAAAGCCTGACGTCATTTTACGCGGTGGTACATAAAAAGAGTACTCCCTACTACCCTCAAGCCAATGGACTAGCGGAATCAACGAACAAAACTTTGCAGAACATCCTACGGAAAATCGTCAACGAGAACCGGACCGACTGGGATACGAAATTGCAAAGCGCGCTATGGGCGTACCGAACAACGTACAAAACCAGCATCCGGACAACCCCGTTCCGACTAGCATTCGGGTTAGAAGCGGTCATGCCGGTAGAGTTCCAGATCCCCAGCTTACGGATTCAGGTGAAGGAGCGCTTAAGTGAGAACGAGTCCGAACGAATCCGGCTGGCGACGTTGTTGGAATTAGAGGAGAACCGAATAACCAGCTTACTACAACTCGAACTGGAGCAAAGGAAGAGAAAAGCCTTCGTGGACCGACACCGGTGTGGCAATGAAAAGGAGTTCGAGGTCGGGAAACCGGTACTACTATTCCAGACACGGATGGGGAACATGCCGGGAAAGTTGCAGTTTCGATGGACCGGACCGTTCTGGATCACCAAGGAGTACAATGGGTCGTATCAGCTCGGCACGTTGTCTGGAGATGTCATCGGCAAGTGGGCAAATGGATTTCGGCTAAAGCCGTATAAGGGAAATATGCCAGCCAACCCGTTCAAGCGAAACCCGGAAATCCGGCAAGATGAGGAACCGACACTGACAGACGCTGCTGAAGATATCCGGCAAGATGAGGAACCGACACCGACAGACGCTGCTGAAGATATTCGGACCGAGGAAGAACCGACACCGACAGACGCTGCATCCACACGAACCGACCCGAACAAATCGGGGGGGACCAGCAAATGACGTGGTCCAAGCAAAGGAAAAAAAAAATAAAAAAAAAAATAAAAAAAAAAAAATAATAATAAATAAAAAAAATGACGTGGGCAAAATCGACGCGAATCATCGTAATGATGGGGAGATCACAAGAGGTGGGAGCGCCACCATGCAACGAAGAGGCGCCATGCATTAAAGAAGGACGTGCGCGTACTTGCTATTTAAAGCATGGAGCGTGGGCACTCACACGCGGCAAACAAGAAAGGACATACTAATTATGGCGGGAGAGGAACATGCGCGGGAAACGAAAAAGGGCGGCTCGAGGCACAACCCACTATATAAGACACAGGCCTGCGAAGGGCTCACTTTTTACGAATTTTCCTACATACAGGTGCAGAAGCACAGAAGAGCGACCCGACGCACAGAGCACACACAGCGCGATCCCGAACAACAGGCAGCAGAAGAAGAATTCGAAACAATGGTACTGTCGGAAGAGGCACGCCAATGGATGAGGGAGAACGGGTTAAAAGGATTGCTGCGGATCGCCGACGCTCCACCACACGCAGAACCAGAGCAGGCGGCAGCATCGATCGATATATCAGAAGTCACGGAAGGAGCGGTGCAGGCGCTCACGGGGATCAAAGCAGGAGGACTTCAAACAATCGAAAACCCTTCCAGTGAAATCCTGTTTGAATATTTCGGGGAATACTCTATCAGCAGCAAGGCGTACCGAACGCAGGGCGGAGAGAACCTGATGTTCGGAGAAGTGGCCCGCGCTATGATGGAATACGGATTCGTGAATCCCCGTCCCCCAGCCATAGCCAAGTACCGGGCAGCGTTCTTGATAGCAGCGTACGAGGGCTTACAAATAGACTGGCTCCATTTCATAACCGAAGGATTGAAGGAGGCCATCAAAAATCTTGTGGAAGGAAAAAAGCCATGGGCCGGGATAGCACAATGGCTAACGGTGTTAGTCCCACCGGTGCTCCCCATCACACAAAAGAAAAGAGGTCGGCAGGAGACGACGCCGAAAAAGGTCACAAAGCACCGACAGATCTTGGAGAAACACACCCCCGGATGGACCCAGCAAGAAGCAGAACAACAGGGGGAAGGACCATCCCGACAGCAACAGGAACCGGCAACAAAGGCAAAACCGGCAGGTAAAGGCAAAGGGAAAGCGGCCGAGGAGGAACCGGTAGCGCGCAAACCAATCCATATAACGCTGCGACCGCCGGAACCAGAACCAGAGGTCTTTAGACAAAAGGTCGGTCTGGTAACCGCACCGGAGGAGGAAACTGAAATAGAAGACTCATCCGAACCACTGGTAAGACTCCCAGCAAGACAAGGTCGGGAGAAACGGGCGAAAGGACCGGCTCCACCAGTGGACAGAACTCAGCAGAGGGCGCAAGGACCATCTCCAGTAGCCGAGGCGGAAACAGCACCGGAACCCGTACCCAGGGAAGCAGCACCGACACCGGTTGGGCCGGATTTCAGAGAACCGGGTATCCCAGAGAAGAAGAAGGAACAAGCGCCGGAGCCGGAGCCAGAGCCAGAGAAGAGGCCGGAAAATCAGCCCGACTTAAGTGAGCAAGGCCACCCCGACACCGGAAGAACAAAGCCACAATGGCTGAGATGGCTGTCGGAGCAGTTATCGGGAGTAGCGGACCAGTTAGAAAAAGAAGAAACGTGTAGGCAACAGCTGACGCATACAACAACTCAGGAGTTGGTCGCGCTCCGAACACAGATCGAGGAAATGCAAGGGGAGCTGTTGCAGGCAAGGGAAGGAATTCAAGAAGCACAAGTTGTCACCGAGCCGGTCGGGACAACAAGGAAGCAACCAGAACCGGTAGCCTTGCAAACCGGCCCTGAGACCGAAAAAATAATAGAAACCTTACGAGAGGAGTTACAAGCTCAGGAGGCATTAAGGGAAAGAGAAAGGGAGCAGCGGAAAGCGGTGGAGGACGACAGACGAAAAATGGAAGAAGGCCTCCGGAAAGGTCGAGCCGCTAACGACCGACTGCAAGAAGAAAAAGAGAAGTTGCAAAAGGAGAAGGACCGACTACATCGACATGCCGAGCAAGAGATAGAACGACTGCAGGAAGAACTCCGACAACAGAAGGACCGGGACGATCGGTTAAGAGCTCAGGCAACCCGACGCCTGAAGCAGAAGACGGAGGACTTCGACCGTCTCTACCGAGATCACAAGCAGGCCGAGTCGGACAACAAAAAACGAGCAGCAGACTACGACCGGCAAATAGAGAAGCTGAAAGAGCAGCTCAAAGAGACCCGATTAGACCTGGCTAAGGCGATGGATGAGGTCAGTGCCAACAAGGAAGCATTGTCGGCGGAAATAGCCCAAGCAACGGAGAGAAGGAAGGAATTAGAGGCGCTAAGGCGGGAAAAGCTGGACCTGACCAAGATCAGGAATGAAGAAAAGGAAAAATCGACCTTCACGATCAGCAAACTGCAGAGTACCTATGAAAAGCAGAAAGCAGATTACGAGGCCCAGGCTCAGATAATGGCCGACATTATAAAACGGGCAAGGAAGGAAAAGCAGGAAGCTTATGCGCATGCTAAGGCAGGGGTTGACCGGATCAAGCTCATCATGTCAGGATGGAGTACCCGAGCTCAGGCAAGCATCAATGAAAGTACGGAAAAGCTATGGAAGGAGTGGTCACAACAGGCAGCCGAGCTGCAGACACTCCGAGCAGATGCCGAGAATCGGAGGAAGACCGGTGACAAGTTCTACAAGATGGATGAGGAAAGTATCGTCGCCATTCGGGAAGAATTGTCGGAAGATTTCTACACTTTTGCGGAAGAACATCTCAAAGAAATCCGAGGGTTGGTAGAGAGGTTGGATGACGGGCAGCTCGCAACTTAGTTGGAGTTGGAGAGATACGAGTAGGACCGGTTACGACAGGAAGCTAAGGGAAGAACGACGCCAACCACTATTGGTGAGGGAACGCGACCGGCTGAAGATGAACCAACCGACACCGAACAACCCCGACGAGGAATACCCGAAGACGAACTTGACGAAGAGCAGGAGCGGACCGATGCCGGAGAAGAAGAAGAGCTGAGACTGGAAGACACCAGAGCAGAGGAAGGAGGCATATCGAGTCGACCAGTCGAGACCGGAGAAAGCGACACTGGTAACAGAACAGAGCCAGGAACGGAGGGAGAACAGGAAGAACCCGGACGAAGAGGTGAGGAAGCACTGGCACCACAGAATCAAGCAGAGCCGGAGCAACAAATTTTTACGGAACAGCCCACCCAACCGGAGGTCGGAGACCAGGCAGGCAAGGAACAGGAACAGGAGGAAGAAGCACCACTTGACACCATCGAGCAGAGTGTGCTCGATATTTTGGAGGAAGACTGAGGCCGGGAGTGGATTCGAAGTGCAAGGCACTTTCCCACGGGCGTGCCATGTGTTGGCCGGTCAGAAGAGCAAGGACAAGTGGGAAGGCGGAATCGGATCGGATAATAGGAAGTAAATAATAGTAGAATTATTATTCGGAGGGACGGATCCGGTACAGTTGTACCGATCCGGATCCGGACCGATTCGGATGTCGGTTGCCTAAGCGCACCGATTGTAACCTTGCCGGATGCCTATAAAAGGATCCGATGATTTGTAAAGTGTGGGGACGGAAGTAATACAATAGTAATTATTGCGTGCTTATCTGTATCTCGTATTGTTTACCGTCTGTGCTTAATTGTAATCATCTTACGCGTGTAACCTAGCATCCAATCCTTACCACCCCTTTGGAGAAGTGTCGGATAGACACCTGTGTTGAGGCTAGTCCGGCCAGACAGACAACAGATCAGTTATCAGGTCCATAGAGATAGAGGCCCAAGGACGACGAGGACATGGAAGCGGCTGTAGTAAGCCGTATGGCCGATGATGAATGGCTTTGGAGCGAGCACAAACCTCACAACTCTTTATGTATTCTTTGACCAGCTTCCATGGTTGTGGCCACCAATACCCCCGAGAGATTAGCTCGAGGGTTTTCACGACCCCGAAATGACCTGCAAGTGGGTCATTGTGGCATTCCCGCAACACCTGGGTGCGACATGGGCCCTCTGGGACGTATAAGAGATGATCTTGGAACAACAAACCCTCTTGTATGGTGAAGGTGTCAAGATCCTTCCTTTTGGTCGCCTTGGAGGGGTTTTGCAGACTATCTCGAATCTCGTTGGCGAACGCATCGGTCTTGGATGCATCAGTGATTTGTTGGAGTAAAGAATCATCCTACAACATACAAGTGGCAAAAAGATGCAATTGGTTGGGTTTCAACAAACGTCTAGATTGTTGAGCATAAGCAGCATCCCCCGAACCCTAGTCTCCCACAACAACCTAGCCTAGAGCCCGATCTTCTACCAACATCTAGCCTAGCTTCGTCACAGTTTCTTGAGCCTAAGGTTAGCCTCCCAGAAAAATTTGATGGAACGAGGTTGCGTTTCCGAGGGTTCATCAACCAAGTTCGACTTATCATTCGACTACAACCTCAACGTTATGGAGATGGTCTTCGACAAGTCGGCCTTGTGGGCACCCTTCTCTCCGGTCCGGCCCAAGCTTGGTTTGCACCATTGGTAGAAACCTCATCACCTTTATTGGAGGACTTTCCCGCCTTCCTCGCCGAGTTAGAGGCCACATTTGGCGAGACGGACCGACGACGTACAACTCTTAACAAGATTTATGCACTCGAACAAGGTTCACGTGCAGCTTCGGTCTATGCTTCCGAATTTCGACAACTAGCATGCGACGTCAATTGGGATGATCAAGCTTTAGCTAATCACTTTCGGCGCGGTCTTCGAAGCAATGTCAAGAATCTTCTCTTAAACTTTCCGGAGCCCACCTCATTATCCCAAGCGATTTCACAAGCAATCCATTGTGATAATCGTCTTTTCGAATTTCACCAAGAAGAGCGCCGGACTTGGGTTCCACCTCATTCACTTCCACGCCACGCCCCGGTCATATAACCCCAAGCATCCTCACACTCGCCTACTTCGGCAGATGCTCCTGTCCCCATGGAAATTGATTAAGCCTGATTTCGGCCATTGACTGATGCTGAACGACAATTTCGGCGGGCTAATGGCTTGTGCATGTATTGTGGTACCTCCGGTCATGTCATTCGCCATTAGTTAAAGCCATACCTCTGACTCAACTAATTCCAGTTGAAGCCATCGACGGGTGCGTCCTCTCGTCAGGTGCAATTACTCAAGCTACAATCCCATTAGGGCTTCGGGTGGGCTCACACCAAGAGGAGCTCACCTTTTACCTCATCGCATCTCCTCGACATCCGATCGTCTTAGGACTAACGTGGTTGGAGGTGCACAATCCAATAGTGGATTGGTGCAACC
This sequence comes from Azolla caroliniana, assembly GCF_043228905.1. Lineage (NCBI taxonomy): Eukaryota > Viridiplantae > Streptophyta > Polypodiopsida > Salviniales > Salviniaceae > Azolla > Azolla caroliniana. The sequence continues at coordinate 7,595,628 of NW_028230455.1, read as the reverse complement.
ACTCGATCACATTTAGCAAGCCAAGATGCTCGTGCAAAAGTATGAAGGTAAATTCAGTTCCCTATCCTTTGGAGACGGTCGACTCCAAATTGACTACCCCATCATCGGTCCAGGATGGGTTTGTTTGTGGCGCCATTTCTAACACACTCCATGTTATTCCTGAAAAATACCAACACTTCTCCGACGTATTTGAAAAATGTAATGCTGATCGTTTGCCTGAACACCGGCTCTACGACTGTCCGATTGATCTTCAAGAAGGTGCGTGTCCACCCTTTGATCCTCTATATGCGTTGTCTGCACCAGAGTTGAAGGCCCTTCGTGTGTATCTCGATGAGAACCTCGAGAAAAGCTTTATTCAACCTTCTAAGTCACCAGCAGGGGCCCCCATTTTATTTGTGAAGAAGAAGGACGGCTCTCTACGCTTATGCGTCGACTACCGAGGTCTCAACAAACTCACCGTGCGCAACCGTTATCCGCTACCTCTAATCCCCGAACTCCTTGATCGGCTCCGAGTTGCGTGTGTCTTCTCCAAAGTTGATCTGCGTGGAGCGTACAATCTAGTACGCATCAAGCCGGGGGATGAATGGAAAACCGCATTTCGAACACGGTATGGGCATTTCGAATACAAGGTAATGCCTTTTGGTCTTACTAACGCTCCCGTAGTTTTTCAACATATGATGAACGATATTTTCCGGGAATATCTTGATCTTTTTGTTGTCATTTACCTCAATGATATTCTCATTTTCTCGCCAAACATGGAGGAGCACACTCGCCAAGTCCGATTAGTTCTTGCCAAACTTCGCGAGCATGGCCTTTATGCCAAAGGCGAGAAATGCGAGTTCGACCGTACCTCGATCGAATTTCTGGGCTACATCATCTCGCCCACTGGCATCACCATAGATATGAAGAAGGTCTCTGTCATTCAGGCGTGGGCGACTCCAAGGCGACTTAAAGATGTGCAATCCTTCCTCGGCTTCGCGAATTTTTATCGTCGCTTCATCAAGGGGTTTTCCACCCTAGCACAACCTCTTATCGCTCTCACCCATAAAGGCACTCCATTTTTATGGACCTCAGAGGCACAAAATGCGTTCGACTCACTCAAACACGCATTCATCACTGTCACGGATCATAAACTCAAGAGACAAGCAAGAAGATAACCAAATGGACAAGAAGGAAGATAGTATTAAAGGAAAGACTCCATAACTGGTGTTGTTCACCTTGAATTCCTTCAAGGTGAACTCCTCTATTTATACTACATGGCATGCATACTTGTTGCACGCATGTGAATCTACAATAGAGCATGTAGGTATGCATGCATGTGCCAAGTGTAAATACTACAAGGGAGCAACTATGCACATGATGCTAGCAAAATAATAAGGACCAATTACATACATAACTAGTACTAGATATCTTGGTTAACTCATAATACTAGATTATAACATGGTCGTGTCAAGAGTTCGAATCTTGACAGTATGGCTCTTACGTCATCACATCAAGACAACTCGACCGTGCGACAAATTGGATTATCGACAACTCGGTCCTTTCCGTATTACCGACAAGATTAATGATCTCACATTCCGCCTTGATCTTCCTGTTGAGTGGCAAGCTCAATTGGAGCCGGATCGGCTGGATCAGTGAGCCGGTGAGCACCCGGTGAGCTAGGGAGCCGGTTAGCCGGATCCATTAGTAACCGGAAGCCTAGTAGCAGCTAGATTACTAGGGAATTATTACTCTCGTAGTTACTGTCAGATGCTCGAGTGAGCATTGAAGTACACCGTACTTTTGTCAGTCCGTATGGACCTGTATAAAAGTGTTTGCTGAACACATACGATGTACAGAGCGTTGATATAATTTTTTAATAGAGATTCTTGTTCTCTCTCTCTGTCTCTCTCGCGTATTGTTAAGCTCTCCATTAAACCTGTTCTCTATTTTTCTGTTTTTTATTGCTTCCGCACGCTATTTGTTTTGACATGGTATCAGAGCACGAGGGTTGAGAACCTCTGCAGCCGACATTCGCTTTCGCAAGAAGAAAACCTAACCTTTGTAAAGAACAGAAGAAAAAAAAACAATGGATAGAGGAATGGCTAGCTCGCTTCCGGTGGAGAAGCTCGACAGATCCAACTACGCATCTTGGTCATACAAGATGCACCAGTACCTGCTTGGGCATGGTTACTGGAGCTATGTCGACGGAGCTAACGTCACAACACCTGATGCAGCACACAAGAACTTCCCGGTGTGAGAACAATCGGCAAGCAGAGTGATGTACTGCTTTGCGTCTAGTGTCAGAGACCAGCTGTTGAGCCACGTCCGAGATGCCGGGACGCCGAAAGAGGCTTGGGGAAACCTAAAGAAGGTGTTCGCCGCAAGCACCACAGCCTGGAAGCTGCAACTCCGACAAGAGTTGAGCAATGTCCGACAGAAGGACATGTCGGTGGCTGATTACATGACCCGAATGAAAGAAATCTGTGACTTGCTTGCCTCTATCAACGTCACTGTAGAGAAAGACGAGATGGTACAGGTCTGTCTTGGGGGCCTGACGTCTAAGTTCTGAGCTTTTCGGACAACAGTATGTACGAGGGAGAATACACCGTCATTTTTCGACTTACAGTCAATGCTCCTTGTAGAGGAGAACCACGCCGGTGCGTCATAAGTGCACCCACCGACAACCGGATGTTGTACACGGAGACGGATCGGCCCCGTGGGCGTGGTGGACGAGGCGGGTCGGCATGCAATGGAGGCGTCCGGCAAGGGCAAGACCGACGGCACAGAAACTGTGCCGACAACAGTTCCGGGACTTCCACAAGCAAGGGGAGTCAAGGTGGAGCCGGAGGTCGGCAAGACAAATCCGCCACGGAATGTTGGTACTGTGGCAAAAAGGGCCATAGAGAAAGCGAGTGCTGGAAGAAGCGTGCCGATTCGGACATATTTGGATCCGGCAAAACCGGTCGGGAGAACCGGCAAAGCTCACACTACGCACAAGGATTGAGAGGATCCGGAACCGGGAAGACCGGTAAGGGGCCAACCTTGATGATGAAACACGAGGCTAACTCGATGAAGAAAACCACTTCCAAATCGGAGGAAGTGTGGTACGTTGATTCCGGTGCATCAAATCACATGACGAGCCACAAGAGTGGTTCTCGTTCTTGGAGAAACCGGAACAACCGAGAGTTGTCGAAACAGGAGACGACACTCCTCACCCAATCGTGCATGTCGGAGAAGTTCCCCTAAGCCACGCCGGACAGAGGGGGAAGCTGATGAACGTATTACACGTTCCGACTATCACGAAGAACCTGGTGTCAGTCAGACAGATCGTCAACCAGGGAATGCAGGTGCGGTTTACGCACCTCGGGTGCTTCATCGAGGAGGAGGGCCAGATTATTGCGCAAGGGCGCAGAGATGGGAGGATGTTCATCCTTGACACCAATGATGTCAGCACCACCTTGTTCACCAAAGGACAGAAGGTCGAATCGGACATTGACCTGTGGCACAAGAGGATCAACCATGTCAATTACCGGCGGCTTCAAGACTTGCAAACGAAACAAGTTGTTTTTGGTTTGTCGAAGTTTGGTGGTCGGAAGGCCCAAGTATGTGAAGCTTGCCAACTCAGGAAGCAACACTGTCTTCCATTCCCCGCCGAACAAAACCGTAGCCATAACAAGCTCAACCTTATTCATTCAAATGTATGGGGACCGGCACAAAACGTGAGTCTTGGCAGGAGTCGATACTTCGTCTCCTTCATCGATGACTATAGCTGGCACACATGGATCTACCTCATTGAGCGGAAGAGCGAAGTCTTCGACTATATCCGGAACCTCCAGAGCATGGTGGAACGGGAATCAGAGAGGAAGATCAAGTGCTTGCGGTCAGATGGCGGAAAAGAATATTTTTCCGGCCAATTCAACAGTTATCTGCAGCAAACAGGAATTCGGAGAGAGTTCAGCTGCAGATACACACTGAAGCAAAACGGTGTGGCCGAAAGGAAGAACCGGTCGCTTGTCGACGCGGCAAGGGCAATGCTGGACGAGAAGAGCATGCCCCATTTCTACTGGGCGGAGGCGGTCCGGACGACTGTCTACATCCAAAACCGGATCGGTGACAAGGTGTCCGCGCATGAGCTGTATTTCGGGCGCAAGCCAAATTAGAGACACCTTCGGATTTTCCGCAGCATAGCATATGTTCATGTGCCGGATGAGAAGCGGAGGAAGTTGGATGCAAAATCAGAGAAGTGCATCCTCGTTGGCTACTCACATGAGCAAAAGGGGTATAAGTGTTATAACCCTCGGACGAAGCAGGTCCGAGTTAGCCGCGATGTTGAGTTTGATGAGACGGCATCACGGTATGCCTTACCAGCTCCGACTTTTGACCCCAACCCGATACCGGAGGATGAGGCTAGTGAGCTTGAACCGGTCCAGTTAGAAGATGATGAATCTGGGACTCAAGAAAGTCTAGAATCGTTTCGGTTGAGTGGGCCAAACGAGAGACTGGGTCAATCCGACCAGTTAGAAGAAGAACCGGCGAGTAGTGAAGACTCTGCCGAGCTCTCCCTGCGCAAGGAACCGAGGAGACGGTTCACGTGCCAAGAGAAGGGGAAGAAGAAGATGCCTGATTATGGAACCGGTATTAATGAGTCGGATCAGAGTGGATCCGACTCCGGAAAGGAAAATGATGGTTCTTCGGCACCGAAGACTGAACCGGCCAAGAAGGGCCTCAAACTGGGTAACGGTGGGTTACGCCGGTCAACCCACCAGAAGGAACCTGTTAAGCGGTATGGGTACAATGAGTACATGGCGCATTACTATGAGTACATGACCAAGGTGGCGGAAGTGCGTGAGCCGGAGAGCTATGCAGAAGCGGCAAAGGACGCACATTGGCGTGCCGCTATGGAAGAAGAGATGCGGGCACTTGATGCCAACGATACATGGGACCTGGTTGACCCTCCCCGTCACAGTAAACCGATCGGATGAAAGTGGGTGTACAAGGTAAAGTACAACGTCGACGGTTCAGTTAACTGGTACAAGGCCCGGTTAGTGGCAAAGGGATACGCACAAACCCACAGAATCGACTACGACGAGACCTTCGCTCCGGTAGCGAAGATGACGACGGTTCGTGTGGTGCTGGCAGTTGCAATGGCAAGGGGGTGGCATCTTCACCAGATGGATGTGAAGAATGCATTTCTTCAAGGAGATCTTGAAGAAGAGGTCTTTATGATACAACCCCCCGGTTTCCAAACGGAGATGAACAAGTCGGCGGTATGCCGGCTGAAGAAGTCACTTTATGGCCTGAAGCAAGCCCCTCGAGCTTGGAATGTGAAGATCACACACCGGTTGTGTAAGATGGGGTTTGCGGCCTCCAAGTCCGATTCTTCATTGTTCATCCGGCAAGGTCCGAACGGTTCGGTTTGCATCTTGTTGTACGTTGATGATCTGGTCATCACCGGACCCGGACTCGATGAAATCAGCCGAGTCAAGTCTCAGTTGTCGGATGCGTTTGAGATGAAGGACCTGGGGGACCTTCATTATTTTCTTGGGATCGAGGTGATCGGAACCCCCGATGACATATTGCTCTCACAAAGGCACTATGTGTTGAATATGCTGTACAAGTTAAGCATGACGGAATGCCGACCTATCTCTACTCCCCTGGACTGGAACCAGAAGCTTCGTCCCGACTCCGGACCGGCCTACGATGAGAAACGGTTCCGACAAATTGTCGGAAGCCTTATATATTTGACCATCACCCGACCCAACATTAACTATCTGGTCAGTGTGATTAGCCAATTCATGCAGAAGCCGACCGTGGAGCATCTTCAGTGCGCGCACTGAATACTGCGGTATGTGAGCGGCACGAAGAGCTGGTCGGTTACACAAATGCCGACTGGGCCGACGATGCATCAGATCGCCGATCAACCTCCGGTTACATGTTTTCCCTAGGTAGCGCGGCTGTTGCGTGGAGCAACAAAAAGCAGCCAACAGTTGCTTTGTCAAGCACTGAGGATGAGTATCGGGGCGCTACCATTGCCACCTGTGAATCCATTTGGCTTCGACGACTGCTGCAAGACCTATAGATCGAGGTACCGACCCCGATTCTGATATACTGCGACAACATAAGCAGCATGCAGGTCGCTAAGAACCCCGTATTCCATGCTCGCACAAAGCACATAGAAGTGCACTATCACTTTGTGCGTGGGCGTGTCCTGAGCGGTGAGGTCGAACTTCGGTATGTTCACACGGATCGGCAAGTTGCCGACATCTTCACCAAACCGCTCGGATCGGACAAGTTGCAACACTTCACCGAAATGCTTGGTGTTCAAAATTTCGACGTGCCACACTTGAGGAGGAGAACGGGCAAAGACACCGGAACAGGCAAAGGCAAAGAGACTGCCGATTGCGTCGGTGAGGGAAGAACCGACGAAGGGAGACTCAAGAAGAAGAAAGGAGCCGAGTCGACAAAGGAAGTCGACACATCCGAACAAGTCGGAACAAGCGGCAGCGGCGGTAGAGTCAAGAAGGACAAAGCCGACCGGAAGAAGAAGGCCAAGACCCGGACATGGTCCGATGTGGTGAAGGGCCTGGAACCAGAAGACGAATATGGAGCAACCGATTCAGACAAGAGCTGGAACGAATCAGAAACAATTGATTCTGTTCAACAGACAGATTCAGAAGAACCGGATTAATTCAAGGCCAAGAGGATGAGAAGGCAGCGAAAGTCGACGCCAACACGAAGGAATCGGCGAACCGACACGCGCCAAAGTCACAACAACGAGGGAGCTGAACTGGGCCTGTTGAGCAAACAAGCCGACCGAGGAGGTCGAGGTGCGCAAAACAAGAGGGGTTGCGGCAAACAGAACTGGACCGGATGAGGAGCGCGAGCAAGGCGGAGTGACGCCAGAAGGAGCCGGGTAGAAGGACTGGTTGCCACAGACGTTGACACTACGATCGGACCTTAAGTTGAACTTGAGGATGAGTGTTGAGCGGCAAGCTCAATTGGAGCCGGATCGGCTGGATCGGTGAGCCGGTGAGCAAAAGAGCCGGTGAGCTAGGGAGCCGGTTAGCCGGATCCATCAATAACCGGAAGCCTAGTAGCAGCTAGACTACTAGGGAGTTATTACTCTCGTAGTTAGTGTCAAACGCTCGAGTGAGCACTGAAGTACACCGTACTTCTATCAGTCCGTATGGACCTGTATAAAAGTGTTCGTTGAACACATACGATGTACAGAGTGTTGATATAATTTTTGAATAGAGATTCTTGTTCTCTCTCTCTCTATCTCTCACGCGTACTGTTAAGCTCTCCATTAGACCTGTTCTTTGTTTTTCTGTTTTTTATTGCTTCCGCACGCTATTTGTTTTTACACTTCCTCTACACCTTCAGATACATACGGTCTTCCATAGTTCTCTTCTCGAACCTTATTAGGCCAACACTATTCCCGATCATGTTACACCACCGCCGCCCCCGCTTGAGTTGGACACTAACCCGGAGTATGAAGTTGTTGTTGTCATCGACAAAAGACGGTTGACTTGTTGCTTGAGGAAGGTCGAATATTCATCCTCGAGTCGAATGAGGTGAAGTTGGCAATGTTCACGAAAGGCTTCAAAGTTGACACCGACTTGAATGTGTGGCACAAGATAATTGGTCACATTAATCTCCTGAATGTGTTCGGCTTGATTGCTTATGTACATATTCCTGAAAAAAGGCGATAGAAGCTCGATCCTAAGTCAGAGAAATGTATCCTTGTAGGGTACTCACTCGAACAAAAGAGGTACACGTGTTATAATCCATCTACCCAAAAAGTTTGAGTGAGTCGAGACGTCGTTTTCGACAAATCGGCATCATAGTATGAACAAGAGATGACTCCACCCAAACCGATTTCGGCCGATCACGAGATAGAAGAGGATAATTGATTGAGGCATACATTTAAGAAAGTCCAATCTCGACCAGATTGAGTGGACCTCAAGAGCCTCCAAGTGATCAAAGTACATATCGGCCGAGTCCAAAGATGGACAAAGGGAAGGCCAAAATGCCAAAGTACGAAGATTCAGACGACAACAAATTGACTCACTCACTCGATAGTGAGTTCGAAGGTCTTGGTGCTCCAATTATGCGGACGAACTGAGTAAAGAAAGCCATAGCTACAACAAACGAGAAACTTTGTCGCTCAACCCGAGAGAAAAACCCGGTTAGCCGATTCGGCTACGATGACTACATGGCATATCACTATTCCTTTATGATGAAGGTGGCGACCGTCTGAGATCCAGAAAATTTTCCTGAGGCAGCCAAGGATTCACGATAGGTCGAAGCCATGAACAAGGAGATGCAAACACTATGCAAGAATGAGACATGGAATCTCGTTCCCCCCTCACCACTCAAGAAAGTGATCGGCTATAGGCGGATTTACAAGGTAAACCACTACAAAGCATAACTTGTAGCAAAAGGATACACTCAAACGCACATAGTCGATTACGAGGAGACCTTTGCCCCAGTGGCAAAGATGACGATTGTTCAGACAATGATTGCACTCGCAACTACTAGGGGGTGATACCTCCATCAAATGGATGTGAAGAACACCTTTTTTCAAGGTGAATTAGAAGAGGAGGTCTTCATGATTCAACCACCTGGTTTCAAATCAATCAACCACCTGGTTTCAAATCAATCAACCACCTGACCGTACTCTACTAACTCAAGAAGCCGTTGTACGGACTCAAGCACGCACTGCGTGGTTGGCATTCGAAGATTATTCAATATCTTCACCAAATTGGCTTCTAAATGTTGAAATCAGACAACACCCTTACGTAAGAAGCGATTCTGAAAGCTCGATTGTCATCATCCTATACATGGATGATTTGGTCATCGGAGGAGAGAATCTAGCCGACATCAATAAGGTCAAATCCCTCCTATCTGGCAGATTCGAAATGAAAGACATGCAGGAGCTCCATTACTTTCTCAGCATTTAAATAATTCGGACACTAGTCTGGATCATGATCTCCCAACGGCACTACATCCTCAATTTGTTATACAAGTTTGGGATGACTGAATGCAAACCTATGTCAACCTCTCTCGATCGAAACCTAAAGCTCGATGTAGACTTTGGGACAGAAGAGTGCGAGCCGACTCAGTATCATCAGCTAGTCGATAGCTTAATCTATCTTACAATCACACAACCCGACCTCAACTATTTGGTCGGTCTACTTAGCCTATTCATGCAGAAACCTTGGAATATTCATCTGTATTGCACTAAAAGAGTACTCATGTACGTCACTGGGCACAAGAGAATTGGAAACGATTGTTCGATTTGAAGGGTACACAGATGCAGATTGGGCCAGCCACAAGGTCGACAGTCGATCGACCTCAGGATTTTTCTTCTCCCTTGGTAGCAGAGCTACCTCATGGAGCAGCAAAAAGCAGCCGACATTTGCATTGTCTAGCACAAAAGCCGAATATAGGGGCGCGACCATCGCAACATGTGAAGCCGTTTGGCTGAAAAGCATATTGAAGTATCTGGGCATTCCAATCAAGGATCCAATTCTCCTTTACTGTGTCAACATGAGCAGTATTCATCTAGCTCGGAACCCAGTGTTCCATGTGCACACGAAGCATATCGGAGAGCATGTTCAAGCTAGAGATGACAACTTACAACACATCAACACAAACCTTCATATAGCCGACATATTCACAAAAGCCTTAGAAATCGACAAGCTTAGGCAATCCATGTCAAGCCTTGGCCTAAAGATAGCCGCATTACCAAGCTTGAGGGGGAGTACAACACAGTGCAACGCAGCAACCGAATAACAGTCGATCAATCAATCAAAGTCGACCAAAGGAGTAGTCAAAGTAGCAGCACACCCCACCAAGGGCAATCGAATGAATAGATGGACAGAGAGGTAGTCAAACGAAGGAGAACATATAGCAATCGACCAATCGAAGCCAACCCGACTAAACATCCAGACACAAAGCCGAGGAATTCAGATAGCCGAAACGAGCCAAACTGAAAGACGACTTTCCGGCGACCGGAAGTTGTATTTGAAGGGGTGAGTTGAGAGTCAAACCCAACTTCCCTAATGTAGTGGCTTTCACACTAGCAATTGGCTGTACAAAATCAAGTACAATGTCAATGGCACCGTCAACCGATACAAAGCCCGACTTGTAGGAAAAGGTTATGTTCAAATGTCGAGATCAACAATAAAGAGACATTTGCTCCACTAGCAAAGGTGATAACAATACACACCATACTAACGATCACAACAGTGGAAGGTTGCCATCTTCACGAGATGGCCATGAAGAATGCTAACATAAGGTAATATTTAGTGGTATGAAACACCAATGGTAATTTATGTTCGTCACCTCTCCTACTTGGATGATATATCTTAATAACATCTCACTATATACTATGAGTGCACATTTTGCCATATTTAAGGTTAATTGTGCTCTTTTGCATTTCTTTATATAGAGCATCAGCTATTTCATGTGTTCCTCAATCGCTTTGTATGCAATGACATCATCAAGTAATATTTCATTGCTCACAAACTTCAATGTTGACCCCTTGAATATAACCACAAGTGCTCTAAACAAGAAAATCATTCAAACCACCATGAATATCATTAAATATACAAGATATCATATACAATATAGATGACAGAGTCAAGAGTATGCAAGTTTAACGTGTCATGAAGATATTCCCACAATCCAAAGTACATAAGATGACAACATAATCCATTCCCCTCCCCAATCATTTTTTTCTTCGCTTCACAATCGAATCTGTAGGGTACTCTTATTATTACTCATTGTTTTCTTTGCTTTACAATGGGATATATAATGTACTCGTCATACTACATTTTAAGCAAAGGATGGACTTTTGCCATCAATGTTTTTTTTTCCTTGATTGAATAAATAATCACATACCAATAACTTGCTTGTATAAAGCTTCAGCCCTAAACGATATCAAAGAAATTTCCAGCATTGTATATAATCAACAGAATATTGTCACAAAATAATGATCATTGGGCAAGTTCACCATGCTTCACAATGAGCATTATTTGAGTTTGGATAAAAGTTCACCATGATTCGTAATGAGCATTATGACAACAGTGTTCTCAAACTCATTTCAGACTACTTTCAAGTAGCACCCATTTTGCACTAGCTGAAAACAACAGAACACTGGATGCAACAATAACTCAATGTCTTCCTTCACATATGAAGCAAATTACTTTGTTCTTGTGCAGATTGCATCTTCCAACACAAAATTTAAAATTGATGTCTTTTGTAATGAGCATTATGACACCGGCATGCTCAAACTTATTTCAGACTACTTTCAAAAGTAGCACCCATTTTGCATTAGCAAAAAACAACAGAACACAGGATGCACACTTTGTTCTTGTACAGATTGCATCTTCCAATACATAGAAAATTTATAATTTGATTTGTCCTTTGTGATTAAAAGACACCTGTCGATTAAACAAGAATAGGACGTGTGCGATTGCTTGCAACTTCATTGAAATTAGCACAAATTTGCCTCCAGTCATAACTGCACTCAAAAAACAAAATTACATTTTGATGATGGATTTTTCCAGTATAAGCAAATAAGCAAAGTTATTTAACTAGTGGACACAAGACCAATATCCTGGACCAATATAAATTTAACATATCCTGGACCAATATAAGTTTATTGATGTGAGGCAAAAAGAATCACCACCAAACAAATACTGGGTAAAATGATGTCTCACGTGAGGAAATTTGTGACACATTTCAAGATATAGAATTTGCACTAAGATAAATGATGTTATAGCAGCGGAAAAGCTTTACCTTTTCCTACCTTCACAGTTCTAAAAATAGGCTAATATACAACAATGACATACAATGGAAGACTGGAAATCCAAAACATTCTCTAATCTCACCTCTAGCTACAAAACTGTCTCTTAATCATGGAGTAAAAATTTGGTCCATTCGGTTAAAATGGGTTGACTTCTACAAATCTCCTTGCGAAACTAAATGATGGTGACCTTCAATGAAGGATGAGGGGTCTTGGAGAATCTTTTTAGCACGCCAATATATATTTCCAGCAATATCAAGATTTCCAGACTGTTCACAAAAATATATATCAAAAAACGAAGAAGGAACAAGATATAAATTTGCATGAATAGACAGTGAATTATTGACAGAAATCCTAAAAAATTGTCTCTACCTTTATCTCATGAGAGTAATATGCTAGCCATAAATCTGTATCCTGACTATATTTGTCTACAACAGACTGAAACAAGCTCTGCACACACTTTTCAGCTTCCTTGCAGCCCATCTCTGCTATTCGAGACTCAATGGTAATGCAATGCTTATATAATTCTAAGTTTGGGGCTGGGAAAGCCAAAATCCTGAAATTTACAATATGTTTCAAAGTTCAGAAAATCTTAATTGTGATGCTCATGCGGAATATTAATATAACATAGTAGTCGAGCAAAAAACAGTATTCCAATTTTGGAATACTAATATATATTAGCTTCGCAAAACATATAATAAAAAGGATTGCAGAAAGCTAAAAACAAGGTTACCCAAAACCGATTTTTAAACATATAATCATTTCACAATACAAACAAAAGTGAACAAACAATTAAGTAAATAAAAGCCATCGAACAAGATGAAATAAGGAAATCCAAACTGATGAGAATAATCAAGCAAGATCAATTTAAAACATAATGAGCTTCTCTAGTCAAATATATAGTTTTTATCATTCATGCCCTAAAAAAATATGAGGGTCATCTTTCACAACTCACAACTTAAGTGACAAGTTGAACATGTGCAAGTTTATCAATTTCATCACTTGTAAAATGAATGTTCAACTGTTTCACAAATATTATACCCTACCCGGATAGTACACACTTTACACATCATACTCTTCCATATCTATCAGTAAATGAATCTAAAAAACAAGCAAAGAACAAACAAGAGTAAAACATGGGAGTTGAAGTGAAGATCTTACGAACTATAGATTTTGCGTGCCTGTTTGATATCTTGAGTATAAAGAACCCAATCAACAAGAGAGCAAGCAAGCTTGGGGCATGCTGAGTCTCCACTCGAGCTAGCTATTCTCGAAATCATCATATCTATAATTCGATCATAGATGATTTTTTCCCCAAAATATTCCAAGACCTGAACACCAAAACACCAATGAACATTTACTCATTTACTCTCTCTTTTGCTTGCTCAATGTGGTGTATTAGTCAGTTGCAGTTGCAGGGAGATTGATCACTACAGAAACCATGGCCATCAAAGCTACTTAGCTCTATGGTGATAAACCAGGGATGCTCATTGTTTCCTACTCTTTCAGTATTCTGTATCAATGAGGTATCTTCTTACATTGAAGGCATAACTTTCAGGCATACACATGGTAGCAAAAGTTGGGTACTTTGCATGCATGCATTCTCAAAATATTCCAACATCTGAACATCAATTAAAATTTACTCACTCTTTCTTGATCAATGCATTGCATCAATCAGTTGCAGATGCAGGGAGATCGGTCAATACAGACATCAAGGCATCAACTCCATAGGGGTAGTAAACAAGGGATGCCCATTCTTTCCTACTCTATTGGTATTCTATGTCAATAAGATATCCTGTTACATTGAAGAGGGAACACCATTCAGGCATATAAAGATTATTGACAGTTGGATATTTTATATACATACATCTCAAATTTTCACAAAGCCTTTACACCCTCATAAAGAGCTGACTGAATAGTAGTTTTGCATGAACTGAACAGAGGATAATGGCAATAAATGAACTGACTTCCGGATTTATCACAAGTTCACTCTATACCATAAGCGTGAAGGAAGGCAGCCCATTTCTCCAGACTCTTTTGGCCTTTATATCAAAACGTAAGGTTGAAAGGCAATTGGACCCTTGAAAGTTACTATATATTTTGACAATGGACTTATCACAATCTTTCTTGAGGGTATGCAGATATCTTGATGCATAAGATGCAACAAAGAGCTATCAATTATCCTTGGAGAAATCATTGTTTTGGTGGTCAATACAAGGATATCACAAAATCAGGACAAGTTTTCATCTGTGGGCATCACCCCAACTTTCTTTGCATTTCAAGATTGATCGATTAAATTCTATTTCAGAACTTATTTCATTTGTTTCTGGAACAGTAGATAATCAAAAGGAGAAATCCTTGTATTTATTGATTTTCTGATATGCTGATAGATATTCTCCTCTCTTTAAAAAACTGTGTTACTTTGTACAAGTTGATAAAATACATATGGTATTAGCACATTTATGACACTGGAAAATTAATAAAGCAAGTGAAGAGAAGGAAACTTACTATGGCCCAAATATCTTGAGCTTCAGACATGGGTATCTGCTTTAGACAACTCTCGCAAAGATCGGCCAATCTATTTAAACCTGACATTTCTGCCCTCGTTTCTCTTTTCATCTCTAGTACAATCCTCATAGTCCATAATCTCGCACAAGTTCTAAAGTTGCCAGAGCACAATTCTTCTAATACTTGCCTTGCTGTGTCCAGCTTTCCAAGGTTAAGTAAAACATTTACATGACCCTCAGCTAAGCGTGGGCTGAAAACATTTGCTTCTTTAGCTCTAGAATACAACTGTAGCAGAAGTGTTGCTGCTTCGTATCTCTCCTCTTCAGAACGGTTTTGCCTTACATTAGCTGTCTTACTTTTTGAACATTCTACACCTGAAAGTTCCTTCAGAAACTGTGCATAAACCTCATACATATTGATGGACGAGGCTACCTCCAAGGCATTTTCATAGACCTGCACATATTTTACAGAATTTGAATGACCCTCATCTAAGTGTGGAATACAACTGTAGCAAAACAGTTGCAGCTTTCTACCTCTCCTCTTTGGAATGGTTGACTTACATTGGCCATCTTATTTTTTGAACATTCTACAACTCAAAAGTTCCTTCAGAAACCTTGCATAAACCTCATACATATACATGGAAGATGCTACCTCCTAAATCCTTTTGATAGACGTTTGTTAAAATGAAGTTTGATTATTAATGTTTCACCTCATTGACTCAAGTAAACATCTCAGCAAATACTTCTTTATTAATATGGCATAGACCTACATAGTCATTCCTGCCATGCCCTAGCTTCATTCATAGGGTTCACCCTACCTTACCCACACAGGGAACCCTCCATCTGTTTATCACTAGTTCACATTTAAGAATTCAAAGTTCCTTTAATTACATAACATTGGAAACTAGTTTTAAGACATGCATAGCTTCTACCTCTATATTCTCCCCAATACACATGTACATGTGTCATGGTTGCACAAACTCACTACTCTAATCTTCAGAGAGATGCTATCCATCTGTTTACCACTATTTCCCATGTAGGAACCCAAAGTTCTTTTCATTATATAAGTTTGCAAATAAATTTTATCATGTACATTACTTCTACACATCTTTACTCCCTTACCTTAATGGCCTCGTCTTTCTCACCGGTTGTCTCAAAATGAAGCCTTGCTTGCCAGTCCCAGCAATCAGCATCCATTGGAAAGTCTTTCTTTAAACTGTCCAATACCTCATTCTGTAAAGCAGACTTTTGAGAAAATGATGCTTTATGTAATAAACTCATGAAGCTTTTGCGAAATGACAAGTTTGTAGGGATAGCAGAAATAGCATTTTTATAGATGGTGCAAGATAGCTTATATGCTAGCTCATCCACTGTTAAAATTTCCATTTGAGTTTCCTCCACTGTAAGCACTGTCATGTTTTCATCATCCAATTCTTTACTGTCATCCTCTAACCTCAGAATATTATCATCATGTTCTTCATTACCAACATCTTTTTTCACATTCAGAGTTCTCTTTTCCGTCAAATGATTCAATAGTCTTTCTTTCATCTTTTCTGTATATACAAGTTCCATACGGAAGTATTCCAACCATAGTTTTTCTGATTTTGGACACATACGAAGCCCACGTTGCATAAGGGCTCGAGCTGCAGCTATGTCTCCATTATGTTCAAACTCCCAAGCAGCAGAATATATCCAAAGTCCTGGAACTGCTGGATGTAAACGCAGGGCTTTTGTAAGGACCTGAAGCAAAATTTTCAGACATCCACCTTGGTAAGAAAATATCTATTTAAGAAAGTTTCTGCACATTATCGTTTCTCAAAATATGCATTAATAAAAATAGCAGACATGAATTTTAAACAATTATTCCAACACAAACCTATACAAGCTCTAACAAGTAAACCAGAATCGCTACCATCTTGAAAGAGTACTTTTAAATAAATATTTCCCTCTATACGCATCATTATCTCTCACACATTGACCAATGTATTACAGCACAAAAGGAAAAGAGGAACTTTATGTTACCTTACTATCAAAGAATGAGTCATGTCATTTGTAAGGTAGGATATCCATCTTTCAATGCACGTGTAAGTGAACATCGAATGCTTAGTTTCCAATGTAATGCTTGGTTCGATGAAGAATGCAAGACTCAATCAAAATGTTCAAGCTCACCAACAATAAAAATGAAAATGTCCTAACATTTTATCAATATAAAAGAGTGGTGAGGAAAAAGAATAGGCGATGTTTAAACTCAGAAAAAATTTACCATGGAGACAAATCAAGGGCAAAAAGAAAGATATAATCAGCGAGTTCAGTAATAAAGAGATGGAACAATAGGTACATAAGTTTTATATGCACAATGGTATAATGCCTATGACATTCAGTATGGAAAGTCCATATAAAGCAGGTGTATTCATTGAACATGTTAATAAAGGGGCAAAACAATATATCTAATGCAAAGTGGCAGATGCAACTTTGATGACAAGTAAGCTCTTGAAGTCGACAAGTCCACAAACTCACCAATGGATAGCAATATCATGGATAAAGCTACCAAGCAAAGTTTTCCAGAAGATTGGCTCATGAATTGGATTAAACAAATCCATAAAGGAGAAGATAAAAATTTGGTATCTAACTATTCCACCATCATGGTTAGCTCGGTTATGACCAAGTTGAATAGAACTATCACGACACAAAGGACTAGCTTATGGGCTGAACATCGTCACAAAAAAGCAATTGGTCCAGCAGGCTTTAGACCAAAACATTTCATAGTCAATCATTTTATTACACTAAGAGAAATTACAAAAGAAATTCTACTTCAGGGGAGAACACTATATTGTTGTATTGTGAACTACAAGAAAGCCTTTGACCTGAAACAAGAAGTGAGCTTTGAAAAAGAATGATAGAGATCAAAATGCCACAAGAGTATAGAGCAGTTATAACATGACTGTATATGCAGATTGGATGTCAATATAAACTGGATAATGGTTTTTCAATTTCAATGTACTTATTGCGCAACATGGGGATCAAGAAACATGTCCACTCTCTCCCACACTCATAGGTAAGCAAAATCCTCTGATCTGGATAAATGCTCGACGTTATCAAATGGTTTAAGAGATGGGGAGTAAACAATCTAGCTGAGCTCTTAGGTGATGCTATGAAGTATGTGATCTTTGAGGATACATTATTGAGGCAATAAGGTTGAAGTGACAAGATGCTGAAATGTGAAATTTGGAATATTACAATGCAAATAATAACCTCCAATAGTGGCCCAAATACAAGGTAAAAATGTCAAAACATGTTCAATCGAATCTCATTACCCCCAATAGCGTTGACTTTCGGAGAGCCTCAACACTTCTTTGAACTTGCTCACACAAGGTCTTGAGGTAGATTCATATTATCATAACCCAAATATGAAGGTATGCAAGGTATGCCCTAGTGGAGGATGAATATCATTCACTTATCACACGGTCAGAGTATAAGGTAATCGCAAGAAATATGATAACTTGTTATATGTGTATGACACTGTAACTATCATACTCGAATCTCCACCAAAAAAAGTGAGCACATATGTGTGTGCATTATTTTCACAGAGTGTTTACTGCTGAGTAGCAACTCCCGTTCGTAGGAAGGCATAACAGACAAGATGATATGTTGATTTCACCCCATAAGCTCAATGCTGACCTCTTCATGGACAATAAAACATCTATTCTATTCTACTTGGTCTATGCATCCATAAACTAGAAGATTAGTAAACCAGGCTGCAAAAGAAAAAGGATCAGATCGCAAACAACTTATGCAAGAGCTCATTTCTATACAGCTACACGCTTGGGTGTCCAGATATAGAAAATTGAAGTAGCTAACTGAATAAGTGAAAGAAAGAGGAAAAACAAAATAATGCTAGGATTATGTATATTTTAGGTATAGAGCAAAGTACATACTTTGCATCATTCCAATCCCCTGTTTACATTATGGATGCCTAAGTTTAGGAAAGGCTCACATATCAGACTTCACTTGTACTTTCTTGTTTTCCACAGCCTCATAATATTAGAGATTTCAATCTTTTTGTGAGTATCTTCCATCTCAATCCTTTCAACATCAAGACACGAAAGGAGTACCAAACAATACAAAATGCTTGGCAAGCTGTCATGCAATAGGTGTCAAACATAATTTACCAAGTAAGCATCCATGCGTAGCATGTTTTGTAACAATATATCAACTCCACTCTCGTCCTAATGGCTTGTGAATGAAAGCCCTCTCAATTCAAAATAAAAAATAGTCTTCTGTGCTTGGCCCCCAATTTGTTCTGCCACTCAAGGTGGTCAACCAGATGAAACAAAATTAATAATATCCTAAGACAATTTAAGCTACCTTTTCTTTTCTCTATCACATAGGCATTTCTCAAACTGCCAAAATCTTCAAGAAAAACAACACAAAAGGCAGTTATCCTCTCTCTCAATCTGCATTCATCAGCAAAGTACCTCAGTTTTCAATGAATACAACACTATAGGGAAGATTTCTCTCGGACCATGAAATCACCAAACTCCCTTGGTTGATCAAGGAAAACCACAAAAAACAGCACAAAAGATGTTGCTATTATCTCTATTACACAGTTATTCATCCAATTTCTCCTACCCTAAATGAAATAAAACACAAGACAAAACCCCAAGAATTATAAACCTATTGCATTATAAATGTATCAACTCCCACTTAAGCTACTTGTCATTTCATCTATCCCACATATATATAACAAAACATCTTAATCTTCCAGAAAAAATAAAAAGAATCCCGTTCTTTCCTCGATCACACATGCATTCATCAATTTTCCTCCATCTACAAAGACACGAAAAGCAGAAGAATCTCATACCTTTTGCATTCTCCGAGTACCTTGGGACCGACAATACTGAATAAACTGCAACCAGAGGCCAAGATCTCCTTTGAAGCGTGTCACAGCACGTTCATAAATCAACATAATTCTCATGGCACTAGCTCTATCACACAGAGAAGGCTGCCACCCCTTCTTCTTCTCAGATGAAGCATCTTGGAGCTCACGAACGATGGCTTTCTTTCTGATACGTCTAAGCTTCTCAAGCTTTTTTTCGTAGTCTATGTACCTGAGGTAGTCTTCTTTAACCTTTGAGCGGCGCTGGAGGCGGAATTCGAACTCCCGGCGCTGCCTTGCGATCTCTCTGATCTCTGCGACAGAGAAGAGGCCCCTTTCCTTCAGGTCATCGAGCTCTGGGAGCATACGCTCCAGGTGATAGTAGGCGCTGTCCGCCATCGCTGATTCTTTCCTTCCTTCTGCTAAACCCTAATAGCTTTACCACTAATAAAAACCCTTTGTGTGTCTTTTTGTCTTTAACTGTATTTGTTGTTATGCTACTACATAATATGTATATGCAGATGTATATTGCACATATGTATGTACGTATGTATCTTCATATATGTACATACATACATATGTATACAGTATAATGTATGTATGTATGTTATGGGCCTGTCTATTTGCACCGCTCGTGCTATTATATACCAAATCATAAATAGGGTTGGGGAGGGAATCACGGCCACGGACGGACGGTGCAGGTTTCTTAGAGGAAGGCGTGTGCGATCTGCACCATCCGTGGCTACGAAAGAAACGCGCGAAAAAAAATATGTCAGAGGTCGCCCAACTCTGAGTCCTTGGTCGCCCAACCCTATCAGTAGTCCACAAAAAATAATACTAAAAGGTAATGGTTTAGTGGTTGGAGTTTTTTTTTTTTTTTTAAATTTTAAATGAAGCTACTTTCCCATTAGTTAGGAATGATTATTACATAGAGAGTCTACAAGGAGACTTATACACACATCGGGGAGTCTTCCTCCGATCAAGTAAAAGAAGATGAGCCTACTTACAATGCCTTGCGGCCTAACTTAATGTAAGAAGCTACCTATATCTAAGGCGATGCCCTTCAATGTTGCCTAGTACGAGTCGGCTCTTGGGGCCTACAACGAAGAGAGGGTGGCAGGTGAGTAGGAAACAACCAGCGTGGGGGCTGGTAATTCCACATCGGGCCACTCCCGCCTTGCATCACCATAGGTGTGTTCCTCCATTTCTGCCAAAAGCACAACCGGGCAGAGATCACGTCGTTGGAGTGGCTGCAAATCTCTTCCAGTTGCCCTCGTAGGCAGCTGATAATCGCGAACCATATGTCCATGATCCCTTCCTCCGGGGGTCGTACCATAACTTGGAAAACCTTGAGGCAACAAGGTGAAACCTGCGATCAACATCCAGATTTCTGGAAACCTAGGGAATGCGGGCTCCAAGCCTCTTTCGAAACGGATCTTGACGATTTTGCCTCTCATACATAGCACCAACTATCTACATTGACGGTGTCCGTCCACCCTTCGACCGAGTGACCAATTCATGCCGCAGCGCTCCACGAGGCTGTTCCTTCAACTTCACATGCCACAAGGAGGCGAGTCACGCTATCCCAGATCTTTTGAGCTTGAGGGCAATCCCACAGACAATGTCTCATAGTCTCAATAGGTCAAGAGCACAGTGGGCAGCCTAACGGGCCGCCGCGTTTACCTAGCCATTCACCAACGGGCACCACATTATGACCGATCTGCCACAAAAAGAGCTTGATCTTTTCAGGCATGTGGAGGCACCAGAGACCTTTCCAAAAGGTAATGAGCGCCTCATCGGGGATGCCCAATGTTCGCCAGCCATTGCGAAGGGGGCTGTCCAACTGCAATTGCAAAGTCCGACCCAATTTAGTGGTGTAATCGAAGAAGTGATGGAGTCTATCATCATGTTTCCATCTGAAATCCCCTGGGTCCCAATCCAAATCGACAAGGGGGCGACAGCCATATACCCTTAACCTCCAATGGGGTTTCACCTTAGCAACATCCGGGTCTGTCTTCCAGATGTTGTTAACCTGTGCCACCACTCGGATTGGGTGCCAAGAGCCCCTGCTCTGACTGTCCCCAAAAACTGTATCTCTCCCCGATCCGCTCACACCCTTTAGGGACTTGACCATTCCAACCTCGTCAAAGAGACCGAACCATGCAGGTTCTCTCACCTCCCCCATCGGAACCCTGTCAACTGCCTCAACTATCAGTCTCCGCATTTTCGTAGCTCCCTTGAGGGGAGGGAAAAGGTCCTCTTGGGCTCTTCTTGAAACAGCCATGCGTCTCCAATCGTCTATAGATAGGAGGCCTGTTTGTGCCAGCTTTCCCCATGCTAGGCCCTTAAGTTGCCCTAGCATCATGTCGTCACTTGTTCGCACGTGAGGATTCCAGAATAGTGGCTGTCTAGTCCATTCGGTCAATGTCTCCGGGGTGTGTTTGGCCAAATGTTGTCGTAGATGGCACCATGCCCGCAAGATGGAGTTCGCGACCCTGTCCTCCGGATGGCAAGGCTGAATTGGTGCAAGGTTCCAATCTCTTTTCCTCTCTTATTGAGAAGAGGGTTTATTTTGCTTATTGGTCAATTTTGGGGTCATTTAGGTTTTCTTCTTCTTCAATTTCTTTCTTTTTTAGGGTTTCGCCATTTGGTTTTGGGATTTTAGCAACTAGCAATTGATTCTTGCATGTATATTAATGTATTCCTCCCATCAACGAGGAAAGGATTAATATATGATTGATTCAATATGTGAAGCTTATCAATCAATATATGTGCTACATATCAATCACACTATTGGCTATACAACATTTCTTTCTAGTGCACCTTTTCCTTAGATTATGTAGTTTGCAAGAAAAATACAAATGCAAAACCAACTTACTATAATAATGAAATATGTTTCAAATCAAACCACCATTACACCTAAGGTTCAAAACGATGTTTCCAAAAAACAATAATTCATTAGACTAAAGGAAAGTATTGGAAACGGTTCTACATTAGGTTTAGGGTTTACGAAAGTAATGGAAACTATTCTACCTTATTTCACTTAGTGGAATATGTTACTAAACCCCAAAATGAGATCTTCTTTTCATATTTCATCTATCTAGTCAATATTGTAGCTCTTGTTACATGCAAATGAACACAATTTCAATCTTAAGATATATCTAAGTTGGGATTTAAACCTAATAACATTTCTCCTAAGGTAATAAAGTTGACAAAAAATTTACCATGTAGTCAACCTCCATGCTGAAATTTACCAAAATCGACGATCTTCACCATACTTTTCATAAAACAAATAATCATCTTAAAATAGAAAAATTAAAAGTTAAAAAACTTAAAACTTAAAATAGAAAGCAACTTATAATATACTTGAACCCTAAAACTTAAAACATAAATCAACACATGACATCCTTTTAACAGAAATCCACTTTAAACATCGTAAACAAGAATGCACCGATCTGCAAAACCGCTCAAGCTATCTTTATGGCTCATCTGGAGATGATGGCAAGATGCGGCCACAATTCTTGCAACAATCAGTATTCGAGTCCGTTGATCTAAATGTCAAGACATCACGTTTAATTGAAAATTTAAGACAAAGATGTAATTAGCTAGAATATGATTAAGATGTGCCTCTGTAACAATATGAATCAAGTGTGCCTCTGTAATTAATTGGAGGATGAATCAAGTTTGATTACCAATAGGGGGTTTAGGGATTAATGTGACTTAAAATGTGATTAATTTATTCCTTAATATGTTCGTTTTTTGGCCTCTTTTTTTTTTAACAGGTTGGGCGACTTGTTTATGAGGAGAGATGTTTTTTACGAGGGTTGGGAGACCTGATTTGTCCAATAGGGTGACCTAAGTAATAGGTTGGGCGACATGTTTAATAGGTTCGGTGACCATATAAAAACAGGTTAGGTGACTTGTTTATGAGAAGAGATGTTTTTTAAGAGGGTTGGGAGACCTGATTTATACAATAGGGTGACATGAGTAATAGGTTGGGTGACCATATTAAAACAGGTTGGGCAACCTGTTTATGAGAAGAGATGTTTTTGAAGAGGGTTGGGAGACCTAATTTATAAATAGGTTGGGAGACCATATTAAAACAGGTTGGACGACCATATTTAAGAGGGTTGGGTGACTTGGTTTACAATAACGAGTTGCTTTTAAAGAGGTTGTGCAACCTGTTTATGAGAAGAGATGTTTTTTACAAGGGTTGGGAGACCTGATTTATACAACAGGGTGACTTGAGTAATAGGTTGGGCGACCATATTTAAGAGGGTTGGGTGACCTGGTTTACGATAACGAGTTGCTTTTAAAGAGGTCGCGCAACTTGTTTATGAGAAGAGATGTTTTTTATGAGGGTTGGGAGACCTGATTTATACAACAAGGTGGCTTGAGTAATAGGTTGGGCGACCATATTTAAGAGGGTTGGGTGACCTGGTTTACGATAATGAGTTGTTTTTATAGAGGTTGCGCAACCTGTTTATGAGAAGAGATGTTTTTTACGAGGGTTGGGAGACCTGATTTATACAACAGGGGTGATTTGAGTAATAGGTTGGGCGACCAATTTTTAAGAGGGTTGGGCGACCATATTAAAACATGTTGGGTGACTGGTTTACGAGAAGATATATTTTTTAAACAGGTTAGACGACCATATTTAAGAGGGTTGGGTGACCTGAATAGTTATGAAATAACATATGTATGAAAACAACATATCTTTGAAAAACAACAAACACAAATCACACTATGAGTGAGAAATCAACATATCTTTGAAAAACAGGTTTAGGGGCTAGAGAGCAACACTTGAGATAAACAACTTTTCCATTAATAAGAATTTTCGATATACAATGAGTCGCTGCTCGCTATACAAAAAGTGGTGACCATATTACAACATCCGTTAATAACAAAATATAAGACCACATTTACAACATCCACTCCGGTACAAATAACATGACGATATTTACAATATTTGTCGTATACATAATATCCATTATATGACAACCAAGGTCTAATATCTATGGCCATGATAGCCATGACAAAATTTCTATAGCCAATCCAAAATTTACAATATGGGGCTACCAGTCCCAGGTGCAAACCCCACTACCCTTCGTGCCCACGCGTGCACATGAATTCGAAGTGAATCCACTTCGTGTTTGGTGAACCACATCTTTGTGCCCTGTCACCAAATATGTATAAGAACATAGCTATACAAAAACCACATGAATAAGACATTTCCGGATGCACTTACAAAAGCCGGAGATACCCATCCTCGTTAGAACTCCTTGACCAACATCTACATAGTCTTCATCTCGTTGTTGTGAGGATTCACGACCACGGTGCGAAAACCGAGGTTGTAGGGATATTGGCGAAGTGCATCGTGTGCACTTACTCTTGTAAAAGATGTACAAAGGTAGCGGGTTCCTTTAAGGCGCCGAATAGGAGTTAAGTTGGGATAGAGAATCCCATGTAATACGGGATTTATCCCACATTGTTACACACCTCCCTCCTTGTGCTATAAAAGGAAGGGAGGGTCCCTTGGAAAAGGGTTGCCCATTTTGAGTTAAGAGGTATACCACTTAGGTCGAAGGTGTGTTAGTTTTCTCTTCTCCTTACTTTAGGGTTTCTTTTAGCTCTTCTTTGTGTCTGTTTAGGGTTTAGTCTGGTCGGGAGCCCGCATGTACTAGTGGTTTCGTTTTTGCTTTGTCTCCTATGCAAGACCCCGCTCGGTGCGACGAGCCCGAGAACTCCCCGACCGACGGCTTGGCAGCAGACAACTGTCGTAACCTGATCTACCTAGGTTTGGCTCAGAGTCGGAGATGTATCATGTTGTCTTGTAAATATAGATATAAAAGGTTGTGCATATTTGTGTCTTTGTTGGTGTCGGGTGCGTTTCTTTCTTTTGTTTCCTATACATAAGAGGTGTGCATTGAGTCGGTGTTGCACACGTTCTCTCTCTCTCTCTCTCTCTCTCTCTCTCTCTCGTGTTCGGTAGACTTCGGTACGCTTTTGGAATCGTTCCGGTTTGCGCCACAGCCGGTGCAGCTGATACTGGAGAGAGTTGGTCTCCTGACATCCATCTCTTCCTCGTCCGAGACCCCCGTGGTTCCGCTCCTTTTGACACGAACTCGCGGATTTCCATGACAACGTAAAAGCCACAATCCTAACCATTTGGCTGAGTTGGGATATGCAATACGTGATGTCGAACGTTGGACATGTGGTCTGATAGTTCAGATGAAATGGTATGAATCACGATTTCTGCAAGACTCTGCACGTTGCTAGTCGTCGCGTTGTCGTAGTGCAGTCCGCACACTACATGAAAAATGTTAAAATAATATATCCGATTTAAGTACATATATATAAATAAAAGAAAATATTAAAATATTTATTATATGCATAGGGCAAGATTCGAATCTTGTACCTCCATGTAAACAAACCAAAACTTTACCATTGTATTAACTTATCATAAGTGTTATAAATATAGATTTAATAGCTATAAGACTTTTATTTATGCCTACCTTTATTAAAAGGTAAATCATGCATTTTTAGAGTGCGTAAATACTTTATTTACAAGAAAAATATAAACCAATACTCGTGCACATCTAGCGTGCATGAGCACTATATTTAGGAAATAAAAGCATAGTGGAAAAAGGCAACTCATGCACATTTAGTGTGCATGAACACTTGAGAAAAGGCAGGAAGCTATGCTTAGTCTCTCCCATCCTTATATAAGGAGGAGAGAAAGATGTATAGGGTTGTTGATTATTTTGTAAGGATTGACCAATATAATATATTTGTGAGATTCACGAATTGTCATCTAAATTGTCTCTTACTATCTAAATATTGATTAAATACACTAAACTCGTGGGATTCACGAGATTCATAACTTACCTCTTTCTACCTATTCATTATAAGGAGGAGAGAAAGATGTATAGGGTTGTTGATTATTTTGTAAGGATTGACCAATATAATATACTTGTGAGATTCACGAATTATCATCTAAATTGTCTCTTACTATCTAAATATTGATTAAATACACTAAACTCGTGGGATTCACGAGATTCATAACTTACCTCTCTTTCTACCTTTTCATTACTAGCCTTATCTCATATTCTTCTTTTTCTTAGTCCAAAACCTCAGTGGTTCCCACCCGACTCACGCAACGATCCAAAGCCGAAAGGCACGACACAAGTGGTGAACCCGGCGTGAAACCGGGTGGCAAGGAGATGGAAATTCAACCAGAGGCTAACAACATGATGGCGATGTTCGAGCGGATGCTACAAGAACAACGCGCGATGTCGGAGATTGTGGCGGCAGTAGAGCAGCTAGTGCAACAAAACGAGGATTTCAATGGGAAAGATGTGTCACGGTATTTATGAGATTACAAGGTGGAAATGCTACGGTGCGGAATTTCGGAAGGATTACAAGTGACATCCTTCAACCGGGTGGCGATTGACGGTCTTCAAGGGAGTATCCACGGGATACGACAACAGAATCCGACATGGGAAGCATTTGAAGAGGCCCTAAAGACCACGTTCGCCATCGAGGACTCCTCCAAGGCAATGAAGAGAGGATTCGAAGATTGGGTGGAAACGCTGGACAAGGGGATGAAGGTCCTCGATGTGTTTTCGGCATTCAAAAGTCGGTTCGGGTGGTTGTCCATGAGAGATCAAGCTATCCTCGCACCGGACAAAGTGATCATGTTCCTACGAGCTGTGGACATCCGGGACCAGAAAGACCTTGGAGTGCTTCTAGAGGACACGACCACCGAGAGTGGCCTCACCGATACATGGGATAACGTGCGAGATATCGTCGCACGATACACAAAGAGGGGGCAATGGCTTGCTAACAAAGAAAAGAGGGTTTCGGAACCGATTCCGAAATCGAGATCTGGATTGGAAGACCATCAACTGTGGACTCGGGAGTCTACGACCGAGAAGGGAATCAACGCAACCACGGTGGAGAGTTGCTGAAGGAGATGGAGAATCTAAAAATCGCGATGGTGAAGAAGTCGGATGACCGTCCCACAAGTTCCAAGTATATGGACCGTCGGTGTATATGGTGTGATAGCACCGAAGATGATCGGAGGGATTGTGACGAGCACAAGGAGGCATGACAACGAGATCTTATCTACTACGAGGGAAATCAGATTCATTCGATGGACTCTCGGAAGGCACCCCAACCAAACTTCCGGAAAGGCGGCATGA
Organism: Azolla caroliniana; assembly: GCF_043228905.1. Lineage (NCBI taxonomy): Eukaryota > Viridiplantae > Streptophyta > Polypodiopsida > Salviniales > Salviniaceae > Azolla > Azolla caroliniana. The sequence goes on along the minus strand of NW_028230455.1, from coordinate 7,568,244 downwards.
AGAAGATCCTAGAGGAGGAAATAACGGCGAAAGGTAATTATGCGACAATTGCGGGAATAAGTGTGGGTGAGTCATCGGGAGCAAAGGCGTCTTTTTGGCCGGATGTGCTAGAAGACCCCGAGAAAACCGACTCCAATGAGATCTGAAGCACCGCGGAAGGCATCCGTGAAGCTACGGGATGGGAGTGCCCCGTCGATAAGAATAGCGTGTACGCCTTATGTCAATTGCATGAAGTGTATATAGACGAGAAACGATGGCGCACGGATGATGCAGCCGGACCATCGAAGACACCGGAAAGTTGGAACTCCGGAGGGAAGGGAAAAGAAAAGGCAATTCCGGCATTCAAGCTCGCCTCGAACATCGAACAACAAACGGACTTGAAAAAGGTGTTCGAGGAGAGAATCCTCGATAGCCGGGTAGAATTTTCGCTTCGGGAATTACTCGGAATAGCGAAGGAGTTCCACGATCTTCTTGTGGATCTTGTGAAGAGGAAAAGACAAAGTACGGAGGAAAATGCTCTAAGGGTGAATGCAAATACCGTTTTAATGAATGACACCGAATTGGAGGACGAAATTCCGAACTCCCACTACATAAGGCCACATTGGGCACGTGCAACTACGAAGACTCTGGTTCGAATTGGCAACATCAAAGAGCCCATGCTAGCATTGATTGATCACGGATCGGAGATCAACTTGATGTCCAAGGAGTTCTACTGGATGGGGAAGTGGCCTATTAATACTAATCATGGATGGAAGATTCGGGCAGCCACTAAAGCAACATAAGACCTATTTGTGGCTTGTCTGGATGTGACAGTGAAGATCGGAGATGTGGAGATAGACCAAAATTTCTTCGTGCAAGATGAGGTCTCACACTCCATGATCCTCGGGCAACCCTTTATCACGGCATCACGGATGGAGACGAAGGTGCTCGATAGCAGTGCGGCTTTCGCACGAATTCAGAGTCAAAGCGGAGGGAAATCCGTCCAATTCCTAACTATGCCTGTGAATCATGAAAGGAACAAGAGGGAGCTCTTGTCCCAAACAAAGATGGATTTTTAGAGTGGTTTGTTGCGGAGTGGGGAAGTGATAGTCCAAGAAGCCCTGATACCCCACATAGGAAGAAAACTCTCGGAGCAAAACAAGTACGAATCGGTCCGGATGGGGCATCCACTTACACGGCCGTAACTGGAGGAATGAAGAAAGAATACCGAAAAGTAGAGGATAAGTTACACGGTCGGAACAATAATAAAAGAAGACGAAGAAATCATGGGAGTAGTCGAAGAAGTGTTCTATGGGAGCACGCTACAACGGCTTGAAGAGCTTGCAAAAGAAAATAGCCAGGGAGACTGGGTAGTTCCGGTGGAATCGGTCGAGATGTACAAGATCATTGCGAAAATGGGGTCGGATGCGCTCCGCAAAGAAGAAGCAATGGTAAGTACGAAATACAAGACTGTGGAGAAGAAAGTGAAACTGGTCGCGGGACCGCTACCCGCCGATAGCGAGCAAAAGAGGAAAGAAGTCTCGGGACATCCTGTTGGGAAACAAGGCCGTCAATGTGGAAGTGCAAGCAACATTCGTGATGAAGAAGAACCTGTGTATGCACATGAGCAAGATAGACAGAGAGAGAGAGAGAGAGAGAGAGAGATAGGCACAAAGAAGACGTTTTATTTCTTAGCAACAGTTACAACAACGACCACCAACAACACCAACTAAAGGTTACAAAGTTACTTTATATAGTGATTGTCCTAGGGCAACTACCCTTTATGCTATTTACAGAAATAACCCAAACTTGGGTTGTCCAAAGGGACAGTGTGAATACGGCCATTATACACTCATATTCGACACTCCCCCGTAATGGGCGTATACATGGGTTATCTAAAGAATTCAGGTATATACAAGGTTTCTCGAACAGATCGATTTTGTTAGAGTCGACAAGATCCGAAGACAGAAGACCGAGCCGGTCGGGTCGGAAGAGCTAAAGACGATCCTCAGAGAACCGATGTCGGTGGTCCGAAACCATCCTATGTTGTGTGTCCGACTTTAACCGGACTGATTTTTCGTTACGCCCATCTGGTGCCGAAGGGACCGGATACGATCCGTCGAAAGACACTTGGTCATTCCATCTACGATATTATCGATTGTGGATATCTTCTCTAGACCGATTTTCCCTGAAATGACGCAGTCCCGAACGAAGTGATATCGAACGTTGATATGCTTGGAGGCGTTGTGGTGAACCGGATTCTTTGACAAAGCAACAACACCCTGACTGTTGCTGTAGACAACTGGAGCCGAGTCGGAGTCGACTTGTCGAAACGTGTGCGCCAGGCGACCGAGCCATAAGGCTTCTTTTGCCGCGTCGGACACGGCTTCATATTCTGCTTCGGTCGTTGAGGTGGCTGTGCACTCCTGGAGTTTCGACTTCCACGAGATTGTTTCGTTGCCGAATTTGAAGCAATTTCCAGTTGTTGATTTCCGACTGTCCACACAACTGGCGAAGTTCGAGTCGGTGTAACCGACTACGCCTGAGGTTGGGTTCGGGCCAAACAGGATGCCGTGGTCTTTTGTGCCAGCTAGATATTTAAACAAATGCTTGACTGCGTTCCAGTGCAATCGGCCTGGGTTGTGCATGAATCTGCTGACGACTCCTACGACGTGAGAAATATCAGGCCGTGTCGCAACCATCGCGTACATAAGGGGGCCGACTTCCGGTGCATACGGTACCGACTTCATATCTAACCCCCTCCAGACCGGATGTTGGGCAGTCTTGCTGAGAAAGCCGAAGGTTAATGTGAAGCGGGGTCGAAGCAGACTTGGCCGAGTGCATGTTGAAGCGTTCCAAGACACGTCCGATGTAATCGGTTTGAGACAAGAAAAGTTGTCGTTTATCGCGATGCCGACTAATCTTCATACCGAGTATGTGTCTTGTCGGACCGAGGTTCTTCATGGCAAACTTCAACCGCAGTTTCCGAACGAGTTCAGTGAGCTCTTCGGCATGTCGGCTGGAGAGGAGCCTGTTGTCCATGTAAATGATGAGGAAGACGGGAGACCCGTCTTGAGCTGTTTTGGTGAAGAGACAGTGGTCCTCATTGCTCTTGGAGAAGCCGACCGACTGGATGAAGTCGTTGAACTTCTTGTACCACTGTCGGGGTGCCTGTTTCAGGCCGTAGAGACTCTTCCTGAGTCGGCAGACTAGATGTTCCTAGCCGGATGCCACAAAGCCTTTCGGCTGCTCCATATAGATTTCCTCCTGTAGGTCACCATGGAGGAATGTCGTTTTTACATCTAGTTGAATCAGCTCCAAGTTGTCGGCGGCCACGACGCCGAACATGAAACGAAGGGTTGTTATTTTCACCATTGGTGAAAAGATTTCGTTGAAGTCGACACCATATTCTTGTCAAAATCTCTTCGAAACTAATTTGGCCTTGTACTTTGGGGTGGTCGAGTCGGACGTCTCTTTTAGTTGATAGACCCACTTACACGGAAGAGCATGTCGATTCTTCGGTAATTCGACCAAGTCCCAAGTCTTGTTTGCGCGAATGGAGTGCATTTTCGACTCCATCGCCAGATGCCAGGTGGTTGAGTCAGCGGATGCCGATGCTTCTTCGTAAGACGTGGGTTCACCGGCGTCGGTGAAGAAGATTCCCGGCGAGGTATGACTGGACTAGTCGCACCGGGTGTCGACGTCGGATGGTCGGAAGCCGAGCCACTCGGCTGTGCTGAATCGGTGGATTCAGTGCGGGAGGTGTCGGTTACCTGTGAAACCGATCTCGTGTTGTGGGCTGGGCCTTCATGAAGGGTTGACACTTCGGAAAATATTACCCTTCGAACTTCAATAGGCCTTTCAACCGTTTTATGCATAGCCGAACTTCAGACGATTTGTCTGTGCTTAGGGTCCTAGAGTCGGTATCTGATCTCGTCGTCGGGTCCATACCCAAGGAAAACGGATTTCCTTGATCTTAGTTTGAGTTTCCGGCGATCTTCTTTCGGTATGAGGGCGTATGCCTCGCAACCGACGATCCTCAGCTTGTCATAATTCGGCTTACTACCGGTCCATATTTCCTGAGGTATTTGAAGTCCTCGAGGTTTACTTGCCGACATATTTATTATGTGTACTGCTGTAAGTAGAGCCTCCGCCCAAAAGCCATCCGACAGTACGGAGTGTTGGAGCATGGATACTGCGTGTTCTTGAATCGTCCGATTCATGCATTCTGCAATTCCGTTCTACTCCAGACTGTTGGCCGGTCAGAGAAGGCAAATGGGAAAGCAAGGTCGGATCGGATAAATATAGAAATAGGAATAGAATTATTAGGAGGGACGGATCCGGTAGTTGTAACCGATCCGGATCCGAACCGATTCGGTTTCGGTTAACGGTTGCCTACCGAGCACCGATTGTAATCTGGCCGGATGCCTATAAAAGGATCCGATGTTTTGTAATGAAAGCGCGAAGAATTAATATAGTTTTGCTTATGCTGATTAATCTTGTCTTCGTCTGTGCTTAAGTGTAATTATCATACGCGTGTATTAACATCCTATCCCTACCACCCCTTTGGAGAAGTGTCGGATAGACACCTGTGTTGCGGCTAGTCCAGCCAAACATACAACACTATTTTGGCGACCACGATTCCTGCAGAGTGCAGAGGACAACCGGGGGATGGATGTCTAGACAAAATAACGACCACATCACCGAAAGAGGGAGACGCCACGCCGAACGGCAGCGACGACGGGAAGCCTTGCAGCAAGCCGTCGACGAGATCCGGAGCGATCGGTCATTCTCAACAACGCTTCGGCAAATCGCAGAAAACGCACTGCAGTTCCAAGTTCTACAAGCTTCCGACGAAGGCAGTAGCATAACCAGCCTCCAAGAAGCGGAGACACTACTACAGACTCTCGCTGGCGGCGACGGGGACGCAGCGGCATTTGCAACATTAGAGGCGGATTCGGATAGCGGGGAAAGCGTGGGATCCCGCTATAAAAGCAGACACGGGAACAACCCCTTTGAGTCGGATCACTCAGCAACATCGGAGCCAGAGGAGGAACTAACTCTGGAGTTCGGTGACCGGCAATCGCCGAGGAGGGAGGAGCGGATACCAACACCACCCGCGGAGGAACCGCAGGAGCGGTTATCAACACCACCCGCGGAGGAACCGCAGGAGCGGATACCAACACCACCCGCGGAGGAACCGCAGGAGCGGATACCAACACCACCTGCGGAGGAACCGCAGGAGCGGAGACCGACATCGGAGGAACCAGCGCAGGAGAATCAGTGGGACGACACGATGCCGTATCCGTACCCAAAGTATCGGGATGAGCCCGACGGAGAGGCACATGTGTATGCATTCCTGCGAACATGGGAAGCCAACCACGTGTCCCAGAGACTGACGGAGGCCGAGGCCGACCGATCCAAAGTCGCCGAATTCGGCATGACATTAGAAGGACCGGCGGCCCGGTGGCACGACAAGCACTTACCAGGCAGCTTCGCCACGTTCGAGGCATTGAAAACCCAGTTTTTACGCTTGTTTCATAGACGAGTGGAACAAAGGGAATTGGTCGGACAATTCTACACCACTCGGTAGGGAGAAAACGAGACGGTCCCACAATTTATCATTCGTTTCCAGACCTTGCACAGTCAATTAGCAAGAGCACCACCCGAAGAGGAGGCCAAGGCAGTCTTTTTGGCTGCGTTAAAAGACCCACTTCGAGCGATGTGTGGAATCATCGATTTCAGCACCAGCACAATGGACCAAGTCATTGATCGGGTCCTAGAAATGGACAACACGAGCCCCTTCTTGCCGATGGGGGCGTTACACCAGGCGCTTCCGAAGGAGGAGGACCTCCGGTTCCGACAAGCCCTACAATGCACAACATGCCTAAATTCGGGGCACTCGACCGTTGACTGCACCCTGCGCGCACAGTGCATGATATGCAATTCTCGCGCCCACACAACGAACCAATGCGAGTATAACCTGTTAACTCGACAAGCGGCACCGGTCCGACACATAGAACCGCGCAATCGGGACCCGGAAGAGGATCGATTCCGGAGGGACGACCGCTACCGACGAGAACGCGGCGACAGATACCCCGATAGAAGACGCGACAGCTATGACCGAGAGGAGAACCGAAGGGATAGCTACCCCCGGGACCGGTACGACCGAGAGGAGAACCGAAGGGATAGCTACCCCCGGGACCGGTATGACCGAGACGAATCCCCGGAATACGAGCGACGCAGAGAAGAAAGGCGGCCAGGGAACCGGAATTTCCGACGGAACCAAAGGCGTGGATTCTTCCGTAGAGAGGAGCATCGGGAGGCAACAAGGAATGACAAACCAGTAGCGGCACCGGAGAACCAAAAAACCGTGGACAACCGCCGGGGAATGCCCCTCCCCCAAACATGGGAAAAAGGAGAATCCAGCAACACGCACAGGGTGTACTGTTATTACTGCCGAAAAGAAGGGCATTACAGTAATCAATGCCCAAGCAAAACAGCCGACAAGCAGCCAGCAGTCAACATGGTGACAGCCGAAGTACAGCAGGTTACCACGCGGTCGAAGGGGAAAGCCGCCGAATGGGAAGCCCAGGAAGCAATCAGAAAACAAGCGGCACAATGGATCAAAGAAGCCAACGAACAAGGTGCGGCGGAAGTAAGAAACCAAAATATGCCAAGGGAGGAGGAAATCGTACAGCCAGGAGAAAACCCGACATGGCAAGCACTACAAGATTGTCAGATCGTGCTGCCGTTGGCGCGGTTACTGCAGTTGGTGCCGCGGTTCACAGCAGACTTACAAGCCGCAGTGAGCAAACCGACGCCGACGCCAGCACCGGCATTTTTCTCCAACCCGGAGGAAGGCCCAGCGGTGGTTGATACCAGTAGCCCAGCAATCACGACAATCGTCAAAGGAAAGGAGATTCCAGGAACAATTATTGACGGAGGCTCCGGGGTGAACGTCATTAGTCGACAGACATGCGACGACCTAGGCATCCAGGAGTGGGAACCATGCCCCTTCTGGTTACGCATGGCGGATACAAGCTCAGTCCGCCCAACTGGTCTTATCCGGGACTTGGAAGTAACAATAGGAGGCCACGTATTCCGAATATCGGCCGTGGTACTAGAGCTGAATGTACAAGGCGCATATCCCCTACTGTTAGGACGACCATGGCTGCGAACGGCGCATATCAAGCAAAATTGGCAAAAGAATATGATCACGTTCCGACGAGGGAAAACAAAGGTACGGGTAGCCACGCAACCACGGGTGCTCACTAGCAAGGAGGCAACCCCTTTATATGCCGAAAGCATCAACATGTTGCAGGGCTTACCGGATGAGGAAGTTGATCGGTACCTCGAGGAACACCCACAGATCGTCCCACTTTTTGAGGTGGATATCACGGCAGCAGTAGAGCCGTACATCACAATGCCGGACGAGCCGGACAAAGTGGCGATCCAGGAACTACGCCAAGCACAGGAAGCCCTAGAAAGAGAAATGACGATATCCCAAAGGGTGAAAGCATCCCAACTCGAAGAGGTGGACCTCGGCACAACAGAACAACCCCGACCGGTAAAAGTCGCGAAGGAATTGCCAAAGGAGGAAAAACAGGCAATGGTAGCACTGTTAACGGAATTCAAGGACGTGTTCGCATGGTCATACGAAGACATGCGAGGGTTGGACCCCCAACTCTACCAGCACCAAATTCATCTAAGTACTGACGCGAAACCCATCGCTCAACGTCGGTACCGGATGAATCCAAACTATGCGGCAAAGGTGAAGGAGGAAATAGACAAGCTTCTCCGGGTCGGATTTATCCGACCAGTCAAGCAGGCAACCTGGCTAAGCCCGATAGTGGTGGTCCCGAAAAAGAACGGCAAAATCCGGGTATGTGTGGACTACAGGAAACTAAATGCCGCGACAGTGACCGACGCTTTTCCACTACCATTCACGGACGGAGTGCTAGATGCGGTGGCCGGCCACGAAGTTTACAGCTTCCTGGACGGATTCAGCGGCTACAACCAAATCCGAATGAACCCGGCCGACCAAGAAAAAACAGCGTTCGTGACGGAATGGGGAGTGTTCGTCGCGGTCGTGATGATGTTCGGATTAAAGACAGCCCCTGCAACATTTCAAAGGATAATTATGGAAATCTTCGGTGATTTTATTCCCGGTTTTATGCAGGTCTTCCTAGACGATTTCGCCGTCTACAGCCGACACGGAGAGCATTTCGATCACCTACGAATATGCTTAGAAAAGTGCCGCGAGTACCGATTAAGTCTGAACCCGGCTAAGTGCGTCTTCGGAGTCGCAAGCGGCAATTTGTTAGGCCACGTGGTGAGTCGAGAAGGAATCGCGGTAGATCCGGATAAGGTAAAAGCAATTCTCGACGCACCGGCACCGAATAGCGCAAAAGCTTTAAGCCGATTCCTTGGTCAAATAAGGTGGCATAGTCGGATGATACGGCACCTTGCCGACTTTGCGACACCATTGCATGCTGCTGTACATAGAGTACCTTTCCAATGGACAGAAATGGAGGAGGCAGCCTACCAAGCATTGAAGGTCATGCTGTCACAAGCTCCGGTGGTGCAGCCGCCGGACTGGAGTAAAAGCTTTCACGTTTTCGTCGACGCGTCGGACGTAGCAATCGGCAGCGTTTTGATGCAACTCACGAAACCGAAATGGTATCGGCCGGTGTACTACGCAAGCAGGAAACTCTCGAAAGCCGAACGGAACTACTCTACAACGGAACGAGAGGCATTAGGAATGGTGTACAGTGTCACAAAGTACAGGCACTATCTGCTCGGACGAAAGTTCTCTTTCCACGTTGACCACTCGGCACTACTCTACCTGGTCTCAAAGGCAGCCCTGACAGGAAAACTCGCACGGTGGACGCTGCTATTACAGGAATTCGAATTCGACATTTTCCACCGACCCGGGGCGCAGCATGCGGTAGCAGACTACCTGAGCAGACTAGAATCCGGAGAATCAGGGGACGGCGTACAGGACGAATTTCCCGACGCCGAGCTGTTTAAGGTCACGACGGCACCGGCAACGGAGACCACAGTAGCGGACGAAGACAAATGGTTAACCGAAATGCATCAGTTCCTGAGCACCGGAGTTCCCCCGGAAAACCTGGACCGAGACGAACGGAAGAGGATGGCAGTACGGAGCAGACATTTCTGCTTGGTAGGAGACACCCTCTATCACAAGGGGGCAGATGGCGTATGGAGGCGAGCAGTGCGGAGCGATGAAAAGGATCTGATCCTGAGGGAAGCCCACTGTGGAATTGCAGGCGGGCATTATGCCGGCGAAACAACAGCCCGGAAGATATGGCAGAGCGGACTATGGTGGTCTACTACCATGAGAGATGCCGTTAAGTATAGCAGGGAATGCGACCTCTGTCAACGACTGGGCCAACCCACGGAGCAGGCCCGGATGCCACATCACCCGGTCTTGCCATTAGAACCATTCCAAAAGTGGGGCTTGGACTTTGTCGGCCCCTTTAAGCCACCGTCAATGCGGACCGGAAATCGGTATATAATAGTGGCTACCGACTACTGCACCAAATGGGTAGAAGCAAAGGCACTACGGGACAACACGGCGGCATCCACGGCCAAATTTTTATATGAATACATATGGTGTCGGTACGGATGCCCGATTGAGCTGATCAGTGACCAGGGAGGACATTTCCTCGGGCAGGTGGTGGAAAGTTTGACATCATTCTATGCGGTAGTACACAAACGAAGCACTCCCTACTACCCTCAAGCCAACGGATTAGCGGAATCAACAAACAAAACGCTACAGAACATCCTTAGAAAAATCGTCAATGAGAACCGGACCGACTGGGACACGAAGTTGCAGAGCGTGCTGTGGGCGTACCGAACGGCGTACAAGACTAGCATCCGGACGACCCCGTTCCGACTGGCATTCGGCTTGGAAGCAGTCATGCCAGTAGAATTCCAAATTCCTAGCTTAAGAATACAGGTTAAGGAGCGGTTAAGCGAGAAGGAATCCGAACGAATCCGGCTGAAGATGCTGTTAGAACTGGAAGAAAATCGAATAGCCAGCCTGCTACAGCTAGAACTAGAGCAAAGGAGGAGGAAAGCCTTTGTAGACCGACACCGGCGCGGTAACGAAAAGGAATTCCAGATCGGGAAACCGGTATTACTGTTCCAGACAAGGATGGGGAGCATGCCAGGGAAATTGCGATTTCGGTGGACCGGACCATTCTGGATCACAAAGGAATACAATGGGTCTTACCAGCTCGGGACGTTGTCAGGAGAAGTTGTGGGCAAATGGGCAAATGGTTTTCGCCTAAAACCGTATAAGGGGCACATGCCAGCTAACCCCTTCAAGCAAGACCCGGAAAGCCCGAATGGCGAGGAACCGACACCGACGCGTAACAACGACGAGGAACCGACAACAGTGCGCACCGACCCGAACACATCGGGGGGAACCGAACAATGATGCGGCATATGTAAAAAAAAAAAAAAAAAAAAAAAAAAAAAGAAAAAAAGAAAAAAAAAAAAAAAGAAAAAAAAAAAAAAAAAGATGACGTGGTGCTACGGTCAAGAAAATTCAAGACAAGAAGATCAAGAAAATCATGGTAATGATGAAGGAGGTAGTTACAACCGTCACACGGATGCACGAGCTATTTAAAGCAGAACGTGGGGGGCCGATGTACAGAATTTAAAACGCGCGTCAATTAAGGAGTCATAATGACAGACACGTAGGAGATTCGACACACGCGGCAAAGAAACGCAAGCATGACACGCGGCAGCAAAGGACAGACATACTATTCATGACACAGCAGGCGCAGGCGCCAAAAATAGGCAGAAAACGTGCAGCCGTCAGAATTAAAAAGTTACATGCTAATTATGGCAGAACACGTGTAGCCGTCAAAAATTAAAGAGTGACATGCTAATTATGGCAGGGGACGCGCGAAAAAGAGGAAAAGGCGGCTCGAGGGAAACGCCACTATATAAAGGAAGAACCGGGGAAGGGTTCACTTTTTACGAATTTTCCCACAAGCAAACGCAGGCTCAAGACAGCAAGATCCGACGCGCAGAACACCTACACCCCGACCTCAGACCACAGGCAGCAGCAGACGAAGAAGAAGCGATGGCACTGTCGGACGGAGCGCGACAATGGCTGACAGAGAACGGATTAGGAGGGCTGCTGCGGGTTGCTGACGCTCCACCACACAAGGAACCAGAGCAGGCGGCAACAGCGGTGGACTTAGCAGAGGTCACTGAAGGAGCGGTACAAGCGCTCACAGGGATTTCGGAGGGAGGACTTCAGACGATAGAGCTACCCTCGAGCCAAATATTCTTCGAGTATTTCGGCGAATACTCCCTTAGCAGCAAGGCGTATCGCACACAGGGCGGAGAAAACCTGCTGTTCGGAGAGGTGGCCCGCGCCCTGATGGAGTACGGGTTCGTGAACCCTCGTCCGGCAGCCATAGCCAAATACCGGGCAGCGATCGTCATCGCGACATTCGAAGGCCTGCAGGTGGACTGGCTCCACTTCATCACCGAAGGACTGAAAGAGGCGATAAAGCACTTGGTGGAAGGGAAGAAGCCATGGGCCGGAATATCCCAATGGTTAACAGTGTTGGTCCCACCAGTGTCCCCCATCAAGCACAAGCAAAGAAGTCGGCAGGAGACTACCCCGAAGCAAACCATGAAGCGCCGACGAATACTAGAGAAACACACCCCAGGATGGACACAGGAAGAAGAAGCGCCGCGGGAAGAAGGATCATCCCGACAGCCACGGAAAGAAGGCTCATCTCGACAACCGAGGGAAGAAGACTCCTCCCGACAGCAACGGGAGGAAGGCTCATCACGGCAGCCACAGAAACAGCAACAGCAACCGACCATGAAGAAGAAAAAGGCGGAAAAGGGCAAGGAGAAGGTGGCAAAGAAGACCAGCAAGAGGCAAACCGACACCGAACCAGTAACGCTCGAATCGGAACCGGTACCAGTAAAGGAACCAATAGTGGCACCGACGGAGGACGCTGAAACAGAGGAAGACTCATCCGAACCGATGTTAATACTACCACCCAGGCAAGGAAAGGAGAAACGAGCGACAAGACCGACCCCAACAGCGGACGGAACTCAGCAAAGGGCAAAAGAACCGCCTCCAGTAACCGGAACAGAAGCGACACAGGATGAAGGTCCGTCTGCACCAGAGACGGCAGTACCGGAACCGACGGCGGCGGAGTTCGAGGAACAAAGAAAGGAACAAGCGCCGGAACAAGAGAAGAGGCCGGAGAAACAGTCGGAAAAACAGCCGGAGCTAGGCACGCCTGCTGACACCAACGAAGGCAGAACAAAGGCACAATGGCTAAGGTGGTTGTCAGGGCAGTTGTCGGGAGTAGCAGACCAGATGGAGAAGGAGGAGGAGCAAAGAGAAGAAGTGACTAGGACGATGACTAAGGATATGGTCATGCTCCGGGCACAATTAAATGAGCTGCAGGAAGAGATAGCACAGGCAAAAGAAGGCAGCCGACAAGCACAAGATGGCACCGAGCCGGTCGGGACATCAGAAAAGCAAGCCGAACCACAAACGGAGAAGGCCTTGCAAACCGGCCCTGAGACCGAGAAGTTAATAGAAACTTTGAAAGAAGAATTACAGGCTCAGGAGGCATTGAGAGATAACGAAAGAGAACAGCGGAAGTTGGCAGAAGACGACAGACGGCGAATGGAGGAAGGCCTTCGCCGAAGCAAAGCCACCAATGACCGACTACAAGAAGAAAACGGGACACTGCAAAAGGAAAAAGATAGGCTGCGCCGACGAATGGAGCAAGAAATCGAGCGGTTGCGAGAGGAACTCCGACAACAAAAGGACCGGGATGATCAGTTGCGAGCTCAGGCGAACCGACGCCTAAAACAGAAGACGGAGGAATTCGACAGACTATGTAAGGATTATAAACAGGCCACGTCGGACATCAAGAATCAGGCAGCAACGTACGACCGACAGATAGAAAAGCTGAAAGAGCAGCTCAAGGAAAACCGCTTGGAATTGTCCAAAGCAAGGGAGGAAGTATCGGTGGAGAAGACCTTGACGTCGGAACAAAGAAAAGAGATGGAAGTACTTCGGCAGAAAGTAGGGGAGCTGACAAAGAGTTGGAACGAGGAAAAAGTGAAGTCGACTTTCGAAATCAACAAATGGCGGAGTACCTGTGACAAGCAAAAAGTCGACTCGGAAGCTCAAGCTCAGTTAATGGCCGACATCATCAAACGGATAAGGAAGGAAAAACAAGCAGCTTCGGAACAGGCTAAAGCAGGGGTTGACCGAATTAAGTTCATCATGTCAAGCTGGAGTACCCGAGCTCAGGCCAGCATAAATGAAAGCACGGAGAAACTCTGGAAGGAATGGGCACAACAGGCAGCTGAACTGCAGATACTCCGAGCTGATGCAGAAAATCGGAAGAAAAACGGAGATGGGTTCTATAAAATGGACGAAGAAAGTATCGTCAACATCCGGGAAGAATTGTCGGAGGATTTCTATGCCCTAGCAGAAGAGCATCTCAAGGAAATCCGAGGGTTAGTAGAGAGGTTGGATGACGGGCAGCTCGAAACCCAACTGGAATTGGAAGGGTACGAGAAGGACCGACTGCGACAGGAAGCCGAGGGACGCACAACGCCGATCTCCATCAGTGAGGGCGAGCGATCGGCTGAAAAGAACCCAACCGACAACGCACCCCGACAAGAATTACCCGAGGAAGAACTTCCGGAGCAAGAACAGGTTGATGCCGGGGATGATGCAGAGTGGAGACAGAGAAGTACCGAATCCGGGGAGGAAAGGACACAACCAGTGGAAACCGGAGAGAGCGATACCGGGAACGGAACGGAGGTGGAGCAGGACAGACCCGGACAAGATACCGAAGAAACACCGGTACTACCGGTAGAAGCAGAGTCGGAGCAGCAAGATGCGGAAAGGCAACCAATCCAATCGGACGTCGGAGACGGCACAGGCAAAACAACACTTGAAACCTCGGAGCGGAGTTTGCCTGATAATTTGGAGGAAGACTGAAGCCGGCTGTGGGTTCGAAGAGCAATGCACTTTCCCACGGGCGTGCCATGTGTTGGCCGGTCAGAGAAGGCAAATGGGAAAGCAAGGTCGGATCGGATAAATATAGAAATAGGAATAGAATTATTAGGAGGGACGGATCCGGTAGTTGTAACCGATCCGGATCCGAACCGATTCGGTTTCGGTTAACGGTTGCCTACCGAGCACCGATTGTAATCTGGCCGGATGCCTATAAAAGGATCCGATGTTTTGTAATGAAAGCGCGAAGAATTAATATAGTTTTGCTTATGCTGATTAATCTTGTCTTCGTCTGTGCTTAAGTGTAATTATCATACGCGTGTATTAACATCCTATCCCTACCACCCCTTTGGAGAAGTGTCGGATAGACACCTGTGTTGCGGCTAGTCCAGCCAAACATACAACACAGACTATAAGGGACTGTGTATTCACGTCGGATGCCACATTCCCGGCAAAATTTGACGAATTCTTCAGACTTGAATTCTCCTACGTTGTTGGTTCGGAGACATTTCAGTTTCCGACCGGTCTGATTTTCGACCATTGCAATCCATTCGGAGAAGATCGAGAACACCCGATCTTTGGTTCTAATGGGGTAAGCCCACACCTTCCGAGTCGAGTCGTCGATGAAACTAACAAAGTCCGAAGCACCACTGAGAGATTGATGTGGCATCGGGCGGTAGATGTCCGAGTGGACCAAATCGAGGGGATTCGATTCTCTTGGTGCTGATGTCGGGTGAGATGCGGCTACCTGTTTGCCGTACTAGCAATGCTCGCAGAATTGGTGATCCGAGAAGGAGAGCTTGGGGATGTAACCGGCTCTGGATAGGTGCGTTATGCCGGCCTTGCTGAGGTGTCCAAGTCGTCCGTGCCATAACGATGACACGGGGATATCAACTAGATGTCAGGAACTACACGCTCCTGATGAACAACGCTCGGCCACAACCGAGTCCAAAATCAAACACAGAAAACGGGTAATGAAATGCACGACACAAAGGAGAGAAGAGTACACAGGATATTTAACGTGGAAAACCCTGAGAGGGAAAAATCACATGAGTCCACAAACTCCAAACTATCACTATATCACAATGATTACAACAGTGAGCTCACGGAGGCAACGACCTCGTGCTCATGATCTTCGCCACAGGCGGCGGTTACAACAGAGGCAACAACCTCTTCCTCTCTCTCTCTCTCTCTCTCTCTCTCTATACACTGTTGCGCGCTCTCTAGTCTTGCACCAACAAGAATGACAACAACCCTCACTAAGTTTGCCCTAAGTCATATTTATAGTAATATGACTTTTCAGCTATTTACAAATATAGCCCCGATGGACTCTCAGAAACATATTTACGAATATGTCCCTTCATCCGGCGAGCACTCCTCACCAGGCTTGCATCATCCGGCTCTTGCCGGGCACTTGTCATCCGGTTCTCACCGGGTCTTCACCATCCGGCTCTTGCTGGGTACTTCTCATCCGGTTCTCACCGGGTCTTCACCATCCGGCTCTTGCCGGGTACTCGTCATATGGTTCTCACCGGGTCTTCCGTTGCCGGGTACTCCACATCCGGTTTCGGCCTCAGCCGAGTTTGCTCATCAGTACTGTTCTTCTCACTTCCCATCCGGAGGGACCTGTTTCCTAACAAACTCCCCCTTCACTCTGGCATGGGATGTCTTACTAGTTCGATCCGCTTTCGGCATGCATCCAGCTTGTCGGGTATCAGTACTTTGGTCAGCATATCTAACCCGTTCTCGGCCGTGTGGATCTTCGTCAACGCGAACTCCTGGTCATCTACTCTTTCCCGGATCCAGTGATACCTTCGCTGGATATGCTTCGTCTGGGAATGGTAGGCTGCATTCTTAGCAAGGTGGATGGCACTTTGACTATCGCAATAGAGCTGGTATTCATCTTGCCAGATACCGAGCTCTCCGATGAAGTCCTTCATCCATAATATTTCCTTGCCGACTTCCACAGCCGCAATGTACTCTGCCTCCGTGGTTGATAACGCAACCGTCTTTTGCAGCCTCGACTGCCACGAAACAGCTCCCCCTGCATATGTCATTACATACCCGGATGTAGACCGGCTGGTATCCACATCAGCTGACATGTCCGAATTGGTAAAACCGTCAAGTTGAGGTTTACCAGAGCCGAATTGGAGACACATATTTGAAGTGCCCTTCATGTACCGAAGTATCCATTTGACCGCGTTCCAGTGCTCCTTGCCGGGATTGCTCATAAACTGGCTCACCACTCCGACTGCGTGTCCTATATCCGGTCGGGTACACACCATTGCGTACATCAAGCTCCCGACGGCAGAGGCATATGGAACCTTCATCATATCAGCCTTCTCTGCTTTCGTATTCGGGATTTGCTTACCGGATCACCTGCAGTTTGCCGGAAGTGTCGATCCGACCGGTTTCGCATCTGACATGTTGAACCGCTGAAGCACCTTTGTCATGTACTTCTCTTGTGACAGCCACAATTGCTTCATTGACCGGTTCCGGATAATATGCATCCCCAACATCTGTCTTGCCAGACCCAAATCTTTCATTGAGAAGGTTCGGTTGAGAGCCTTCTTCAGCATCTGTATTTTGGCTTGGTCCCGTCCGACGATCAACATGTCATCCACGTACAGAAGGAGTATCAGGAAGTCGCCTCCTTCAAACTTCTTCACAAACACGCAATGATCGGCCTGCGTCTTGTGGTACCCTTGATCGGTCATGAAGGAGTCGAACTTCCGGTACCATTGTCGGGGAGCCTGCTTCAGTCCGTACAAGCTCTTCTTCAACCGGCATACCAGGTGCTCCTTCCCTTTCTCCACGAATCCTTCCGGTTGCTGCATGTAGATCTCCTCTTCGAGGTCGCCGTGAAGGAATGTCGTCTTCACGTCCAACTGCTCTACCTCGAGGTCCATGCTTGCCGCTATACTTAGCACCGTCCAGATGGAGGTCATCTTTACTACCGGGGAAAATATCTCGTCGAAGTCCACGCCCTTCTTCTATTGGAACCCCTTCACCACGATCCTGGCTTTGTATCTCGGGGGGTTGCCGGCATCTCCCGGTTTCAACTTGTACACCCACTTGTTTCGGAGTGCCCGCTTTCCTTTTGGCAACTCCACCAATTCGTACGTATGGTTATCATGTAGGGAATCCATCTCATCTTGCATGGCACTTAACCATTTGCGGCTATGGGCGTCACTTTTAGCTTCCTCGAAGCTTTTTGGTTCCCCCTCATCGGTCAACAGTACATGCTCTGCATCCGGAAATCTCTGGGGGGCCCTTCTCTCTCTGAAAGGATATCTCCGTCTTTGGGTTTCGGTAACCGGCTCCTCCATTTGCTCTTCATCCGAATCCGATTCGGGGTCTTGGCCGGTTCCGGTTTCAGCTTCCTCTACTTCTTCTTTTGTCGGTTCGGTATCCTCACCGTAACCGGCTGTTTCCTCGAGTGTTAACCGGTCTCTTGTCGGTTGGGTCTGCTCATCGTAGAATCGATCCTTACCGGTCGACTCGGAGTTCATTATCTTCTTCTCCGACTCCCAGTCGGCGAGTGTCTTGTCCTCCATGAAGATAATATCTCGACTCCGGAATACCTTCTTTTCGACCAGGTCCCACACTTGGTAGCCGAACTCATTGTCGCTGTAACCGAGGAATATGCATGGTCGGGTCTTCGGATCTAGTTTTCCTCTCCGGTCCTTAGCTACATGCACATACGCAAGACACCCGAATACCTTCAGATGCCGGTAGGATACTTCCTTACCGGTCCATACTCTCTGTGGCGTGTCTCCGTCCAAGGGTACCGAGGGTGATCTTTTTATCACATATATCGCCGTCAACAGTGCCTCAACCCAAAACTTCTTGGGTAGATTTGCATGCGCCAACATACTCCGGACCCTCTTCATTATGGTCAGGTTCATCCTCTCGGCCAGCCCGTTTAGTTCCGGCGTCTTCGGCACGGTAAATTTGAGCCGGATTCCCTTCGAGTGACAGTACTCCTCGAACTGCCCCCGGTATTCACCTCCGTTATCTGCTCGAACCGCCTTCAGCTTCCAATCGGTTTCTCTTTCCAGTCTCGCATGGAGCTCTTTGAAGACGGATAGCACCTGATCCTTCGTCTTCAATGGTGTGGCCCACAGCTTCCGGCTGTGGTCATCTATGAACGTCACGAAGTATTGCGATCCTGCATGTGACTTCATGTTCACTTGACACACATCAGTATGCACCAACTCCAGTGGTGCATTACGTCTCATCGGTGGCCTTGGTCGGAAGGAGGTCCGGTTTTGCTTACCGGCCAGACAATCAGTGCACTTCTCCTAGTGCACGTTCTTCACTGGAATGAGGTTGTCATCTGCAAGCCTCTTCATCCCCTTCTCGCTCATGTGACACAGTCTTTTGTGGCACAGCTCACCGGCAATGTCGGATGCCATGTTCACTTCCTACGGACATAACCGGGCATTCATCAGGTACAACGTGTTTACCTTCCGGGCCCGAGCCATAATCAGGCTCCCTTTGCTGAACTTCATAACGCCATTCCGGATGCTACCCGTGTAGCCTTCATTATCTAGCCGACCGACTGATATCAGGTTCAGACGAACCTCTGGAACGTGTCAGACATCCTTCAGCAACAACTTGCATCCGGTTGGTGTTTCCAGCCACACGTCTCTTATGCCGACAATTCGGCATGTACCTTCATTCCCCATCCAGACACAGCCGTGATCACCGACTGAGTAGGATGAGAAGCATTTCCGGTCCGGGGTAAGGTGGACCGACGCTCCGGAGTCGATCGCCCAGGTCATCTCGTCGCCGGCAAGGTTTAGCTCACTCTCCTCGGTGATGAGCATCAACTCTTCTTCACTTGCCGCGATTGCCGTCGTTCCCTTCCGGTCCGTTCCCCTCCGGTCTTTACCGTTCCGGTCCGGTGTCCACTTCAAATCAGTACCGTTGGTTTCCTTGTCTTTTCGGAAATGCCGATAGTTCTTTTGGAAGTGTCCCGGCTTGCCGCAATAGAAGCAAGTAGGCCTCCCCCTTGACTTTGACCGTGTCCCCGACTTTTCCCGGTTCTGGGGACTATGGTTCCTTTGTCTTCCGCGTTCCAATTCGGTAAGGAGCGCTTTGGAGTCGGAGCTCGTATCCTTGTCTTTCCGACGCGCCTCCTCATCTAGCAAGCTCGACTTCACTCTTGCTAGGGATAACCGTTTCCCTTCCGGCCCGATGTTTCCCAAAGTGACAACCAACGTCTTCTAGCTATCTGGGAGGGAACCGAGTAGGAGTAGTGCTAGTACCTCATCGGCGAGAGGCACTTCCAATGATGTTGCCTGGTGGATCAGCCCCAGGAAGGCATTCATGTGCTCCGCCATGCTGGAGCCATCTTGTTACCGTAGTCTTACTAGCTTCCGGAATACCGAAACCTGATTAAGAGCATTTTTGTTTTGAAACATAATGCCAATCTTCTCCCAGAGCTCATGAGCCTTGCTCTCTTCATTAAAGTTGTTGTATAGGCTCATGTTGATGAAGCACCGTATGTACGTTGTTGTCTTCATGTGCATCACCTCCCACATTGCGGTGTCTATTTTGTCCGGTCTCTTGTCCCCGAACTGAACCGGCCGCCAAAGGTCTTTAACCACGAGCATGTCCCTCCTCTTTGACTTCCACACCGAATAGTTGGAGCCGGTGAGCTTGAACATGCCTCCTAATGAATCATCCATTTTTCTGTGTTGCCTCGCTCTGATACCACTTTGTCAGGAACTACACGCTCCCGATGAACAACGCTCGGCCACAACCGAGTCCAAAATCAAACACAGAAAATGGGTAATGAAACACACGACACAAAGGAGAGAAGAGTACACAGGATGTTTAACATGGAAAACCCTGAGAGGGGAAAACCACGGGAGTCCACAGACTCCAAACTATCACTATATCACAATGATTACAACAGTGAGCTCATAGAGGCAACGACCTCGTGCTCACGATCTTCGCCACAGGCGGCGGTTACAACAGAGGCAACGGCCTCTTCCTCTCTCTCTCTCTCTCTCTCTCTCTCTCTCTCTGTACACGGTTGCGCACTCTCTAGTCTTGCACCAACAAGAATGACAACAACCCTCACTAAGTTTGCCCTAAGTCATATTTATAGTAATATGACTTTTCGGCTATTTACAAATATAGCCCCGATGGACTCTCAGAAACATATTTATGAATATGTCCCTTCATCCGGCGATCACTCCTCACCGGGCTTGCATCATCCGGCTCTTGCCGGGCACTTGTCATCCGGTTCTCACTGGGTCTTCTGTTGCCACGTACTCCACATCCGGTTTTGGCCTCCGCCTATCGGCCTCGGCCGAGTTTGCTCATAAGTACTGTTCTTCTCACTTCCCATCCGGAGGGACCTGTTTCCTAACACTAGAAATAAGTCACCCTCTTTGAGCGTGACATATAAAGGGTACAAAGAGTGTACCTTTGGTCCTCGAGCAAGTAGGAGGTTCCCTTTGTGGAGTGTCCACCCTCCTGATGAGAACCCGACATGGATGTTGGCTTCGTCAAGTTGTCCGATTGAGATCAAGGGTCTTGAAAGCTCAGGAACATGTCAGACGTTGTGTAGTACGAGTGTAGAGCCCCCCGGAAAGTTGAGCTGTACAGTGTTGATTCCAATTATAGCACAATGCTGCGAGTTTCCGACTCGAACTGAGTCGGAGTCTCGGTTCGAGTATTGCCAAAACTGAGATTGGTGAGGTGTCACATGATACAACGCGCCCGAGTCTAGGAGCCATGTGCTCGATTCCTCAGTCGTAAGTAGAACTTCTGATTCGATTGGGTTCTCTATGGACAATATGTTCGGGTCGGTCGTCAAAATTTCGGCTGAAGAGCCGACGTAGTTGACCTCCTCATGCCGGCTACACTTCTGATCCTCTCTCTGAGCTTTGTCGGTTTTTGCTTTGAGTGCCCAACAGTCAACTTTGATGTGTCCCGGTTTCTTGCAGTTGTTGCAGATTCGGTTGTCCCGGGACTTGCTCCGGCTTCGCTGATTGTTCGGCGGTCGGGAAGAACTTCTTCCCCGGTTGTTCGATCGGTTGGGCAAACCTTGTAGTACGTAAGCTTCATCTGCCGAGTCTTTGGCGAAAGACTTTCTCCGAGTTGCTTCAGTCAGTATTACGCTCGTGACTTCGGAGTACTTAACGATAGTTGTTGAAGCATTGCACACGGTTGTAACGAAAGTTTCCCATGAAGAGGGGAGATTACTCATGAGTATCATTGCTCTGAGTTCATCCTCGATTGCCGTCCCCTAAGACGAGATTTGGGAGCTTATGCTTTTGTACTCGTTGAGGTGTGCCTGAACCGAATCGGATTTTTTCATCCGCAAGTTGTAGAGGTGCTGGATTAGATACATCTTCGTTGCGGTGACCTTCTTTTCATAAGTTTCCGATAGTGTTTTCCAAAGTTCAAAAGCTGTCGTGCATGTTTGCACTGTGAAGTACACTGACTCCGATAAGTGCATTCGAATCGTGGTGTGGACGATTCTGTCCAGCTTTAGCCATTCGTTTGCCTTGTATGCTTCTGGTGAATTTTCATTCTCAATTGGGTCTATTTGACCCTTGACTATGAGATAGTCCTGCATTTGTTCCTTCCAGAAGTTGAAGTTCGAACCATCGAACTTCCTTAGACTCATCTTCGATGAGCCGGATGTTGATGCCATCTACTTCGGTTTCGGTTGTTAAGACTCGGTTCGGAGTTGACTACGAACCTTAGTGGGGTGCAGCCGATCGGCTCACCCAATTTCGTTCTAGTCGGTTTTGAACCCGAGTCAGTTTGGTTTCGGATACTTGTTGCTGAACTTGCTCCGAGTGACTCCGGTAACTTGAGGGACAGAACCAGCTGGTCTTCTCGAATGTTGTCGAGTTGGAGTGAGCTCGGTTAGCTTCCGATTGTATGTCGAATACCGATTGCGAGAAACCGATTGTTTAGGCCGATTCTGCTTCGGATGACTATAGCGATGAGAGGGATAGATCCAACTGATCCTCTCGAATGTCAATCAGCCGAGTGAAGCACGAAGTGGTTGTTGCCAGGAGACCAATCTGAAGCAGGTGGTTACAACAAGCGAGTGAATAGCGTCCAGTGACCTATTCGGATGTCGTTTAACTGAATGAAGCACGATTGGGTCGGGTGTTGCACAGGGAGCTTGCCTCAACTGGTTACAATCACAGGAACAGAGTACAACCGGCTAGCTTACTCCAATTTGCGATTTAACATAGTGAGACGGCCGGTAGCGGGTTGAAGAACCTCCAACGCTCTCATACCAAATGTTGGGAAACAAGGTCGTCAATGCGGAAGTGCAAGCAACATTCATGATGAAGAAGAACCTGTCTTGTGTATGCGCATGAGCAAGATAGACATAGAGAGAGAGAGAGAGAGAGAGAGAGAGAGAGAGAGAGAGAGAGAGATAGGCACATAGAAGACGTTTTATTTCTTAGCAACAGTTACAACAACGATCACCAACAACAAGCAACTAAAGGTTACAAAGTCACTTTATATAGTGACTGTCCTAGGGCAACTGTCTTTTATGCTATTTACAGAAATAGCCCAAAGGGACAATGTGAATACGGCCATTATACACTCGTATTCGACAGATCCGACAGTTCGAAAGTCCATGGATATCAGACATGCCTTCACGGATGAGACCCGGGAAAAACTTTGGATTGGTGGAGGTGGTTTCCTCTTACAAAAAGAAGAAGAACGGTTTCGTGAGATGTTGGAACAACATGGAAAAGCATTTGCATTCACATCGAAGGAGATAGGGTACGTTGATCCAAAGATAATGGAGCCGATGGTGATCTTCACAATTGATCATGTGCCGTGGAACCTGAAACCGATTCCGGTGCCATGGGCGCATATTCTGAAAGTCATCGACTTGCTCAAGGAGAAGGTGGCAATGGGGATTCTAGAGCCATCAAACGCTCCATACTCAAATCGATGGTTTACGGTTCCGAAGAAGAATGGGTCACTCCGGTTTATTCAAGACTTGCAACCGGTGAACAACGTCAGGATCCGGAACTCCGGAGTTGGTTCGATAGTGGACGAATTTGTGGAAGCATTTTCCGGACGCGCGATATACTCCATCGGAGACCTATACACCGGGTATGACCAATTCCAACTAGCTGTGGAGAGTCGAGACATCACTACCATGCGAACACCGATAGGATTAGTCCGTATGTGCACACTACCACAAGGCGCAACGAACTCGGTCGCACATATGATGAATGCAATGAACAAGGTGCTTCGAGACTGCATTCTGGAGATAATGATGCCGTTCCTAGATGACATTCCGATGAAAGGATGCGCGGTGGAAGAAAAAGATGAGACTATGGATGATCAGGGATGCCGACAGTTCGTAGTCGACCATATTCGCGATTGTGAGAAAGTGCTACGAAAGTTAGAAGATGTGCACCTAACACTTTCTGGAGAGAAATCGGCATTCAGACAAGAAGAAATATTTGTAGTCGGACATCTATGTGGGCCCTACGGCCAAAGACCGTCACCAATCAAGATCGATGCGATTCAAGCTATGAAAGAAGTATGAGAGTCACAATCCGAAGTCTGAAGGTTTCTTGGAGCATGTGCATTCTATCACATATGGATTCCGCACTATGCACATATTGCAGACCCACTCTATCACTTGTTGCAGAAGGGTAAGAAGTTCAAAGGGAGACCGGAACATACCAAAGCCATGAAGAAGCTTAAGAAAACACTACGGAGGGCGGAATCACTTAAGAAGCCGAGCTATGACCGACTGATCATAGTAACGGTTGACAGAAGTCTAACCGGAATCGGATGGGTCATCAATCAAGCCGACTCGGATGGTTCGTGATATCCGATCCGATTTGGAGCAAAGGTTCTCAACGAAAGGCAATGCAGGTATGCACAAGTCAAAAGAGAATTATGGGGAGTCGTGTCAGCAATCAAATTGGATCGAGATTATTTAATCGGAACTGAAGTAGTGATCGAAACAGATTGTCTTTTGATACTTGGGATGATGCAGTGTTGCACTATACTGGAGGTGGCTATGCTAAGGTGGATTGCATATGTTAAGTCACTTAATCCGGAGGTACGACACATCTCCGGAAAAGACAATGCGGTAGCAGATATGCTATCAAGGGCACGGTTCGGAGACGACATAACCGAATCCGATAATGAAGAAGTTTCGGAAGACTACTTTGCTTCGGAGCACATATGTCGGGTGAACGTAATCCGAGAATTCTGGGAAGAAGAATACGAGGGAGAAAGCTTGCTGATTGGGAAAGTGTTACAAGAAATTGAGGAATCATCGGACAATAACGAGAAGAGAGCCAAGATCCGAAGTTAGAAGCAGCCGAAAGTTCTTCTTGAAAAATAGATAAATATGGAGGGAGCCGAAAAGACCGGATGGCATACCACTTCGAGTAGTCGAGACAAAAGAGCAACGAAACCAGATAATGTCCGAATTTCACGAATCCGATTGGGTTGGACATCGGGGAACATGGGCAACATTTGTGAAGATCAAGCAAAGATATTGGTGGAAGAATATGTACAAAGATGTCGCGGAGTTCACGGAAAGCTGTGAGAAATGCCAAGTCTACTCCGGGGTTCCACACCGAGATGAGTTACATCCGACATTCTCACTGACAATCAACTTCAAATGGATGGTCGACATTGTAGCCATGCCAACCGGGATCAAACAAAAGAAGTACTTGGTGTTAGCTCGGGAAGATCTCACAAACCAAGCAGAAGGTTGAGCGCTATGGAGGAAAACGTGTTCTGCAGTATGCCAATTTCTTTTGGAAGAAGTGTTTTGTAGGTACGGGTGCGTAGGACAAGTGATTGCGGATCGGGGAGAACTCGACTCTGATAAAGCCAGGGAATTCTTCACCAAACATGGAATTCGGTTAACATTAACAACGACATACAATCCAGAAGCCAAAGGGAAGATCGAACGAGGACATAGTCCAATCGTCAAAGCACTTGCAAAAGCATGCAACAGAAGGGTGAAGGATTGGCCGCAGATGCTCCCCTATGCACTATGGGCGGATCGTACGACGCATAGTTCCGTGACTGGTTTTATGCCGGCCGAACTCATGACCGGACAAGCACTGGTAATGCAGACGGAAACCGCAATTGAGACATGAACAGTGCTGCCGTGGAAGGAAGAGATGAGCCGGGAAGAACTACTAACGGTCCGGATACGACAACTGGAGGGAGACCGGAAGACATAACGGAAGCAACATGCCGACAATAGGAAGCGCGGTTCCGGAACAAAAGCCGATTCCACACAAAGCATCGACTACGACCGCGGAAGATTGAAGAAGGAGGTTGGGTGATTGTCTATGACAGTAGTCTGGATCATCAACATACAACGATATGGAAGTTCGCGAAAAGGTGGTTCGGGCCATACGAGGTTCGGAAAGTTTTCGACAACGGAACTTACCGACTATGCGAGTTGGATGGACCAGTTCTACGGGTGCCTATAGCGGGGAAACGGGTGAAGATTTTCAAGAAGCG
Organism: Azolla caroliniana; assembly: GCF_043228905.1. Classification (NCBI taxonomy): domain Eukaryota; kingdom Viridiplantae; phylum Streptophyta; class Polypodiopsida; order Salviniales; family Salviniaceae; genus Azolla; species Azolla caroliniana. The sequence goes on along the minus strand of NW_028230455.1, from coordinate 7,542,698 downwards.
GACTGACGAAGAACCCTATGTAACCCTAGACAAGACCAACATTGAGGAACAACTAGACAAAGATCGTGGTGATACGGAAAGCGAAGAAAGTGCACTACAAATCGTAGTCGACATAAGGGGAGAATTGGAGAGTGCTACGGATGAAGACGAATAACATGCATCAGGAACTTCAGCACATACCGGAGGATGTGCGGGTTCAGAGGGGGCGAGTGTTGTAGTGTATTTTGCACACTACATGAAAAATGTAAAAATAATATATCCGATTTAAGTACATATATATAAATAAAAGAAAATATTAAAATATTTATTACATGCTTAGGGCAAGATTCAAATCCTATACCTTCATGTAAATAAACCAGAACTTTACCATTGTATTAACTTATCATAAGTGTTATAAATATAGATTTAATAGCTATAAGACTTTTATTTATGCCTACCTTTATTAAAATGTAAATCATGCATTTTTAGAGTGCGTGAATACTTTATTTATAAGAAAAATATAAACCAATACTCGTGCACATCTAGCGTGCATGAGCACTATATTTAGGAAATAAAAGCATAGTGGAAAAAGGCAACTCATGCACATTTAGTGTGCATGAACACTTGAGAAAAGGCAGGAAGCTATGCTTAGTCTCTCCCATCCTTATATAAGGAGAGAGAAAGATGTATAGGGTTGTGACGGAAACTGCATGCTCCCTATACGCAACGCTCGGCCACAACCGAGCTTAGAATCATACACAGAAAACGGGAAATAAAGAATGCACGACACGAAGAAGAGAAGAGTACACAGGATGTTTACGTGGAAAACCCAAACTAAGGGAAAAACCACGGCAGCCCACAGGCTGCAAACTATCACTATGTTAGAATGTAAAACAGTGAGTTCACGGAGGCAACGACCTCGTGCTCACGATCTTCGCCACAGGCGGCGGTTACAACTGAGGCAATGACCTCTTCCTCTCTCTCACTCTCTCTATACATAGTTACGCGCTCTGATCTCGCGCAGACAACAATAACAACAACAACAGCTAAAAGTTTGCCCTAAGTCATATTTATACTAATATGACTTTTCGGCTATTTACAAATATAGCCATGATGGACTCTCAGAAACATATTTACGAATATGTCTCTTCATCCGGTGAACACTCCTCACCGGGTCTGCACCATCCGGCTCTCCGTAGCCGGGTACTCCTCATCCGGTTCTCACCGGGTCTGCACCATCTGACTCTCCGTAGCCGGGTACTCCTCATCCGGTTCTCACCGGGTCTGCAACATCCGGCTCTCCGTAGCCGGGTACTCCTCATCCGGTTCTCACCGGGTCTGCACCATCCGGCTCTCCGTAGCCGGTTACTCCTCATCCGGTTTCGGCCTCGGCCGAGTTTGTTCATCAACATTGTTCTTCTCCCTTCCCATCCGGAGGGACCTATCTCCCAACAGGTTGTTGATTATTTTGTAAGGATTGACCAATATAATATATTCGTGAGATTCACGAATTGTCATCTAAATTGTCTTTTACTATCTAAATATTGATTAAATACACTAAACTCGTGGGATTCACGAGATTCATAACTTACCTCTCTTTCTGCCTATTCATTACTAGCCTTATCTCATATTCTTCTTTCTCCTAGTCCAAAACCTCAATGGTTCCCACCCGACTCACGCAACGATCTGGAGCCGAAAGGCACAACAACGTTGCTTAGTGGATTGTGGAAGACTACTTTGCTGGTTAGCTTAGAAACTTTTTGCCGTGTCTTTGTCCACAACACCCAATGTCCCTAACCATGATTGGAATGAAGATAAAATCATGTTCGGCCACCTTCCCAAGGATGACTTGCCCCTTCGCTGTTTGCTTGTGTAGTTGCACCCATAGTGGGTGGACGATGGTGAACCGTTTTGTCACCTCGGTTAGCAGCAAGTACTCCATAAACAACATGAATAATGTCATCGTCCATGTTGATGCCATTTCTCCATCCTTGCACATGGTTTGAAGATCTATAACGTCAATGGCCATATCGAGTCGTTGGCAGGTCAATTGGTACCTATATGCATATAAACATGTAGATTGAATAGAAATCTCACACTCAATATTGGTTAGTAGGATACAAAATTATATTTCACGAAAAAACTACCTAGAAAAGTGTTTGCCCGGTGTTTGGATCTACATTCTAACGGCCTTGGCGTGCTCAATTTGTATTGTGGCCACATCCGATGTAGTGTCATCTGAATATGGTGTTAGGGGGACAACATCAATGTTTGACTCGACCTCCTTCCGTCTAACTTGCATTTTCGGCGGTCTCCGTCTTGGTGGCATGGACACATCAAATGGGTTTAGAGCCTCACACACATCAATGGACACACCGCCCTCTTCGGTGGATATCCCCATCTTTTTACATTGTTTCACCACAATAAGACACATGTTATTATCTGAATTCTACCAATAAACCCTCCAATATATATCAAGAATGAAACCCTCATACATACTTACACAAGAATCTAAACCAGATGCAATCTTCTTCTTCAACATCTCCAACCACTCATCCTTTTTGGAGCCGTAGATCGCCATCCTGTGGTCGATAAATCACACCACAAACTCCACCTCCGTGTCAAGTCGGAGTTCAATTGGAATAGAGTTGAACCTCTAAACAACCCTAACCTTCAACTTCCAGATGTACGATTGTCGATTTCTATGGTACTTGAGTTCGGGGTCCATGAATCTTTTGAGTGATCTCTGATGCTCATAATTATTGAAGCATGTCCCCAGAGTACCCTCCTCTATTCGCATCCCTCATGGTAGAACTATGTCAATTCCATGTGCCCTGCGTAAATGTGTTTCCATGTAGCAATTTTTGCGATACCACCTTGGCGAGGGGTGGCAATACTCAGCCACGACACATGGACGAGCCTTGTCCCCATTTGCGTCTCTTCCAACCTTATACAATGAGTCTAAGCTAGGAGCATCTATTGTTTTTGTACGTGTTAGATATGCCAGACCATTTGTTACATAAAGATTTATCAATAAGCTAAACATGTTCTAAACCTTCTCCTTAACATTTTAATAACAAGACATAATATCAATCTAATATCAACTATAAACCATTAATAATCAATATCAAGATAATATCATAATATCAACCGTAAACCATTAACATTATAATATCAAGCATTAAACCATAAACCATCACACATCTAGACTAATGATCAATAACCTACTATATCAAGCTAATATCATAATATCAACCAAAACCTTCTCCCGAACCCTAATCCCTCGACATGAAAACCATTAACATTCTAATATCAAGTATTACTATCATAATATCAACCGTAAACCATTAATAATCAATATCAAGCTAATATCATAATATCAACCGTAAACCATTAACATTATAATATCAAGCATTAAAATGTAAACCATCATACATCTCTAATGATCAATAACCTAAACATGTTCTAAACCATCACACTTGCTTCCTAACATTCTAATCTCACGTCATTATATCAAGCTAATATCATAATATCAACCAAAATCTCCTCCCGGACCCTAATCCATCGACATGAAAAAGCCAACCACTTAAAAAATAAATAGCAGAAAATGTAGAGACAAACACAAATACATACTTGGGAAATAGTAGGGTGGCTATGGCAAATGTGATTGTTGGAAATGTCAATTGTAGGCCGCGTAATTTTTTTTTCACTTTCTCGGCAAAAATACCTATCAATCTCGTTTGAAAAAATGAGAGATAATGACAGGTTTTAGGGTTTTATGGTCGTCGATTAGGAAACCTGCTTCATCGGTTGGGCGACCAACTTATTTTGAATAATGTAGGTTCGATGACCACATATGTTAGAGGTTGGGTGACCACTTTAGTTAGGTTGGGCGACAACAATAGGTAGGTTGGGAAACTACAATTTGTAGGTTGGGCGACCACAATAGGTAGTTGGGCGACCTCTGATAGGGTTGGGCGTTTTTTTATTATCCAAATCAGACGATGCATATCACACGTGCCTTCCTCTGAGTGACCTGCACCGTCTGTGGCTGCAATTCCCTCCCCAACCCTATTTATGATTTGTTGCATAATAGACACGTCGATTTGCACCTAAATCATAAATAGGCTTGACAAGGGAATCACAACCACAGACGATGTAGGTTGTGCAGCTGAGGGCACATGCGATTGGCACCATCTGATGTGGATAAAAAAAACGCGCCAAATATAAAAGCCGTGAGTAGTCGCCCAACTCTGACACCCTTAGTGACCTGACTACTCGTGAGTCGCCCAACTATCACCAACTCGATCGCCCAACCAAGTGTGGTCACCCAACCAAATGGGTCATCCGACCAAATGTGGTCGCCCAACTAATACTTGACGTTGTATAAAGCCCTGAAACCTGTCATTTTGTCACATTTTTTAAACGAGACTATTAGAGTTTGGTGGAGAGAAAACAAAATCAATCAACCAGCCGATGACATGCATTTGGAACAACATCTTCATCGCCACTTGATTACTTCATAGGTTGGTATTTTATTTGTTTCTACTTTTTCTACAATTTGTTTATGCTAGAAATCATATATTTCGTGAAAATGGTTCTGAAACCATGAATCTAGTTTTTTTGTGTGAAAATGGTATTCCAAAATCTTCCAAGTTTCGGTGCAAAAGTGCATTGTGAATGTGGACAGGAATAAACATTGTTACTTTGTTTTGCATATTCTTACTATGTGTGAGATTCACAAGGGAAGAAGTGTCGGCCATGTATCGTGCTTGAGTCTTGCCGACATGAGCGAAGATGGTATTGAAAGAAATCAGACATGGAGGCACACTTGCAAAAGACACATGGCATTGACATAGTGTTGCCGCGAGGTATGCGGATAGAGGGTACTCTAGGGGCATGCTTCAACAAATGTGAGCGTCAAAGGTAACTAAAGCCTTTCATGGACCCCAAGATAAAGTACCACAGAAATTGGCAATCACACATATGGAAGCTAAAGATAAGAGCCATGTTGAAGTTCCACTCCACTCTTGTTGAACTCCGACATGACAACGAGGCAAATTTTGTGGCCATATTTATTGATTAGGAGATGGCCATCTACAACTTGAAAAAGCAAGAACGGATGGAGATGCTAAAGAATAAGATTGCAATTGGATTGATTTCATATGTAAGTATGAACCTTTCATGCTTTTTTAGCATGTGATATATAATCTTTTTTTTTTGTACATAAGATGTGTTTATTTCGATGTATCACAATGTAAAAAGGTTGGGATATCCACCGGAGATGGTGGTTTCTCAACCAAGATATATGTGTCCCATCACCCATCCAATGAGACAACACTCTCTAGACGGAGGCATCCCAAAAGTTAAGTTAGAAGGAAAAGGTGGAGTTGGTGACAATTACGGTGCAATTAACATCAAATTCAGATGATGTAGCATAGAGTGTGGCCAGGGTCAATATTGGGTATGACAAGGCCATTAGATTGTGGATACTAACACCGGACAAACAGTTTGCTAGGTATTTGATTTGTGTTTTAAGATTTGGAAACTTCCAGCTTTAAGTGTGGCTCAATTTAAATTGCGTTTCTTCTTTGAAACAAGTACCAACTTGCATGCCGAAGGCTCGATCTCACTATTGACATGGCAAAGTTTGATCTTCAAATGATGTGCAAGGTAGGAGAAATGGCATCCACATGGACCATGCCATTATTTAGCATGTGGATGGCGTACTCATTGCCCCAAGGACATCCTTGGATGTGTGTCCGAGAGCGATTTCGTCTTCATTCCGATCGTGGTATCAGGCCATTCGGTGTTGTGGACAAAGTTGTGGCACAACCCACATGGCATGGATTCTACTAAGGTGACCAACACAATAGTCTTCTACAATCCACTCAATAATGAGGCGACTAGCACTGTAAAAAGTCTTGCAAATATCGCGATTCGGACAATATGTAGTGCACCGAACAACCATTGCATTGTGTTGGAGGGTCGACATCATGTAATGCACATCCCAACATAGCCAAATGGTTGGGATTGTGGCTTTTACATGATGAAGACCATACAAATGTTGCTAGAGTTTATTCTTGGGTGGACATCTCCAGATTTTTTAAGTATGATTGGATTTGGATATCAGATGTGGATTTTATAGATCTTGGCTCTTGTACGTATTTTGTTCCAAAGCATAAAGAATTGGTTCGGATATTGTAAAAGGAATAACGTGCGGAAGCAATAGAAGACCAAACAAAGAAACACAGGTTTAATGGAGAGCTTGAATATGCATAGTACGCGGGAGAGATAGAGAAAGAGCAGAACGTTAAAATTCTATTGCAAAACAATAATAGTTCTTTGTATCTACAACATGCTCAACAACACTATTTATACAAGTCCTAAGAGGACTAACAGAAGTACGGTGTACTTCAATGCTCATACAAGCGTCTGACACTAACTACGAGTCATTAACTACCTAGTAGTCTAGGCTGCTACTAGGCTTCCGGTTACTACAGGATCCGGTTAACGGGCTCCCCAGCTCGCCGGCTCACTTGCTTATCGGCTCATCCTTCTAGATGCCGATCCGGCTCAGGTTTATTCAGCCGATCCGGATCCGGTTGAGCTTGCTGCTCAACACTCCCCCTCAAGCTCAACTTGAGGTCGGATCGTAGTGTCAGTTTCCATGGCAGTCAGTCCTTCTGGCGTCACTCCGCCTCGCTCGCGCTCCTCGTCCGGTCCGGTCCTGTTTGCCATGACCCTTCTGATTCTGCGCACCTCGACCTCCTCGGTCGGCTTGTCTGCTCAACAGGCCCAATTCAGCTCCCTCGCTGCTGTGACTTTGGCGCTTACCGATTCGCCGATTCCTCCGTGTTGGCGTTGACTTTCGCTGCCTTCTCGTCCTCTTGGCCTTGAATTGATCCGGTTCTTCCGAATCCGTCTGTTGAACCGAATCAACTGTCTCCGATTCATTCCAGATCTTGTCCGAATCAGTCGCTCCCGATTTGTCTTCCGGTTCTAGGCCCGTCACCACATCGAACCATGTTTGGGTCTTGGCCTTCTTCTTCCGGTCGGCTTTGTCCTTCTTGACTCTAACGCCGCTACCGCTTGTTCCGACTTGTTCAGATGTGTCAACTTCCTTTGTTGACTCAGCTCCTTTCTTCTTCTTGTCTCCCCCTTTGTCGGTTCTTCCCTCACCGACGCAATCGGCAGTTTCTTTGCCTTTGCTTGTTCCGGTGTCTTTGCTCGTTCTCCCACTCAAGTGTGGCAAGTCGAGATGCTGAACACCAAGCATTTCGATGAAGTGCTGTAACTTGTCCGATCCGAGTGGTTTGGTAAAGATGTCAGCAACTTGCCGATCCGTATGAACATACTGAAGTTCGACTCCATTGCTCGCTCACGCGAGCATGAAATACGAGGTTTTTGGCAAGCTACATGCTGCTTATATTGTTGCAGTAGATCAAGATCGGGGTTGGCACCTCGACCCGTAGGTCTTGTAGCAGTCGCCGAAGCCAAATGGCTTCACAGGTGGCAATGGTAGCGCCCCGGTATTCAGCCTTAGTGCTCGAAAGGGCCACTGTTGGCTACTTTTTGCTGCTCCACGCAACAACCGCGCTACCAAGGGAAAACATATAGCCGGAGGTGGATCGGCGATCCGAAGTATCGTCGGCCCAGTTGGCATCGGTGTAGCTGACTAGCTCTTCGGTTATACCATGCCGATATAATAGTCCTCGTTCCTTCGTGCCGCTCACATATCGCAAAATCCGATGCGTGGTCAGAAGGTGCTCCACGGTCGGCTTCTGCATATATTGGCTGATCACGCCAACTGAATAACTGATGTCGGGTTGGGTGATTGTCAAATATATAAGGCTTCTGACGATTTGTCGGAACCGCTTCTCATCGCCTGCTGGTTCGGAGTTGGGACGAAGCTTGTGGTTCCGGTCGAGGGGTGTGGAGATCGGTCGGCATTCCGTCATGCCGAACTTGTACAACATATTCAACACATAGTGTCTTTGTGAGAGCAATATGCTGTCGGGGGTTCGGATCACCTCGATCCCAAGGAAATAGTGAAGGTCCCCTAGGTCCTTCATCTCAAATGCGTCCGACAGCTAGGACTTGACTCGGCTGATTTCATCGAGTCCGGGTCCAGTGATGACTAGATCATCAACATACAACAATATGCAAACCGGGCCGTCTGGACCTTGCTGGTTGAACAATGAAGAGTTATACTTGGAGGCCGCAAACCCCATCTTACGCAACCGATGCGTGATCTTCGCATTCCAAGCTCGAGGGTCTTGGTTCAGGCCATAAAGTGACTTCTTCAGCCGGCACACTGCCGACTTGTTCATCTCCGACTGGAAGCCGGGGGGTTGGGTCATAAAGACCTCTTCTTCAAGATCTCCTTGAAGAAATGCATTCTTCACGTATATTTGGTGAAGATGCCATCCCCTTGCCGCAGCAACCGCCAGCACCACACGAACCGTCGTCATCTTCGCTATCGAAGCGAAGGTCTCGTCGTAGTCGATGCCGTGGGTCTGTGCATATCCCTTCACCACTAACCTGGCCTTGTACTGGTTAACCGAACCGTCAACATTGTACTTTACCTTGTACACCCACTTACATCCGATCGGTTTACAGTGTCGGGGAGGGTCAACTAGGTCCCATGTGTCGTTCGCATCAAGTGCCCGCATTTCTTCCTCCATAGCGGCATGCCAATTTGCGTCCTTAGCCGCTTCTGCGTAGCTCTCCGGCTCACGCACTTCCGCCACCTTGGTCATGTACGCGTAGTGATGCGCCATGTACTCATTGTACCCATACCGCTTCACGGGGTTCTTTTGGCTGGAAGACCGGCGTAACTTGTCGTTACCCAGTTTGTGGCCCTTCTTGGCCGGTTTGGACTTCGTTCCCAAGGATCCACCTTCATCCTTTCCGGAGTCGGATTTGCTCCGATCCGACTCAATGTTGCCGGTTTCGTATTCCGACATCTTCTTCTTCCCCTTCTCTTTGTGTGTGAACCGTCTCCTCGGTTCCTTGTGCGGGGAGAGCACGACAGAGTCTCCACTACTTGATGGTTCCTCATCCGACTGGTCATCCCGACTCAACCGCTCGTTCGGCCCGCTCAACCAAAATGATTCTGAACTTACATTTAGAGTCTCAAACCCTTCATCTTCTAACTGGACTGGTTTCGTATTATGGCATCTTCTTCTTCCCCTTCTCTTTGAGTGTGAACCGTCTCCTCGGTTCCTTGCGCGGGGAGAGCACGACAGAGTCTCCACTACTCGCCAGTTCCTCATCCGATTGGTCATCCCGACTCAACTGCTCGTTCGGCCCGCTCAACCGAAAGGATTCCGGACTCTCATTTAGAGTCTCAAACCCTTCGTCTTCTAACTGGACCGGTTCAAGCTCACTAGCCTCATCCTTCGATATCGGGTAAGGGTCGAAAGTGGAATCCGGTAAGGCATACCATGATGCCGTCTCATCAAACTCAACATCCCTGCTAACTCGGACCTACTTCGTTTGGGGGTTATAACACTTATACCCCTTTTGCTCGTGCAAGTAATCGACTAAGATGCACTTCTCCGACTTTGCATCCAACTTGCTCTGCTTTTCATCTGGCACATGCACATATGCAATGCTACCGAATATCCGAAGGTGTATCAAATTCGGCTTGTGCCCGAAATACAACTCATGCCCGGACACCTTGTCACCGATCAGGTTTTGGATGTAGATGACCGTCCAGACCGCCTCAGCCCGGTAGAATTTGGGCATGCTCTTCTCCTCCAACATCGCCCTTGCCAAGTTGATAAGTGATTGGTTCCTCCTCTCGGCCAAACCATTTTGCTCTAGTGTGTATCTGCAGCCGAACTCTCTCCGAATTCCTTTTCGCTGTAGATAACTGTTGAATTGACTGGAAAAATATTCTTTTTCGCCATCCGACTGCAGGCACTTGATCGTCCTCTCCGGTTCCCGTTCAACCAGGCTTTGCAGGTTCCGGAAACACTCAAAGACTTCGCTCTTCCGCTCGATGAGGTAGATCCATGTGTGCCGGCTATAGTCGTCAATGAAGGAGACGAAGTATCGACTCCCGCCAAGACTCACATTCTGTGTCGGTTCCCATACATCTGAATGAATAAGGTCGAGCTTGTTACGGCTCCAGTTTCGTTCAGTGGGGAATGGAAGCCGGTGTTGCCTCCCGAGTTGGCAGGCTTCACATATTTGGACCTTCCGACCACTGAACTTCAGCAAACCGAAAACAACTTGTTTCGTTTGTAGGTCTTGAAGCCTCCGGTAATTGACGTGACCAATCCGCTTGTGCCAGAGATCAATATCCGATTCAATCTTCTGTCCTTTGGCAAACAAAGCGATGCCGACGTCATTGGTGTCGAGGATGAACATCCTGCCATCTCTGCGTCCTTGCACAATAATCTGGTCCTCTTCCTTGATGAAGCACCCAAGGTGCGTAAACCGCACCTGCATCCCCTGGTAAACGATCTGACCAACTGACACCATGTTCTTCGTGATAGTCAGAACGTGTAATACGTTCATCAGCTTCCCCCTATGTCCGACGTGGCTCAAAGGGACTTTTCCGACATGCACGATTGGGTGAGGAGTGTCGTCTCTGGTTTCGACGACTCCCGGTTGTTCCGGTTTCTCCAAGAAGGAGAACCACTCTTTGTGGGTCTTCATGTGATTCGACGCACCAGAATCAACGTACCACACTTCCTTCAATTTGGAAGTGGTCTTCTTCATCGAGTTAGCCTCATGTTTCATCACCAAAGCTGGCCCTTTATCGACTTTTCCGGTTTTGGATCCTTCCGATCCTTCTGCGTAGTGCGAGTATTGCCGGTTCTCTCTGTTGGCCTTGCCGGATTCGGATCTGTCCGAATCGGCACGCTTCTAGCACTCGCTCTCTCTATGGACCTTTTTACCACAGTACCAACATTCCGTGTCGATCTTTGCTTGCCGGCCTCTGGCGCCGCCTTGACTCCCCCTGCTTGTGGAGGGTCCGGAACTGCTATCGGCACGTTCTTTGTGCCTTCGGTCTTGCTCTTGCCGGTCGCTACCATTGCGAGCCGATTCACCTTGTCCACCATGCCCACGGGGCCTTTTCGCCTCTGTGTACAACATCTGGTTGTCGGTGGGTGCACTTGTTGATGCACTGGCGTGGTTCTCCTCTACAAGGAGCATCGATTGTAAGTCGAAAAATGATGGCGTATTCTCCCTTGTACATACCGCCGTTCGGAACGCTCTGAACTTAGACACTAGGCCCCCAAGACAGATCTGCACCATCTCATCTTCCTCTATAGTGATGTTGACAGAGGCAAATGAGTCAGAGATCTCTTTGATTCGGGTCGTGTAATCAGCTACCGACATGTCCTTCTGTCGGACATTGCTCAACTCTTGTCGGAGTTGTAGCTTCCGAGCCGTAGTGCTTGCCGCAAAAACCTTCTTCAGGTTTCCCCAAGCTTCTTTTGGCGTCTTGGCATCTCAGACATGGCTCAACAGCTGGTCTCCGACACTGGACGCAAAGCAGTACATCCCTCTGCTTGCCGCTTGTTCCCACACTAGGAAGTCCTTGTGTGCCGCATTAGGTGTTGTGTCGTTAGCTCCGTCGACATAGCTCCAGTAACCATGCCCAAGCAGGCACTGGTGCATCTTGTAAGACCAAGATGCGTAGTTGGATCTGTCGAGCCTCTCCACCGGGAGCGAGCTAGCCATTCCTCTGTCCATCACTTCTCTTTTTGTTCTTACCGGGTCTTAGGGTTTGTCTTCAGATGCTGATGTTGGCTGCAGAGGTTCTCAACCCTCGCGCTCTGATACCATGTAAAAGGAATAGCACGCGGATGCAATAGAAGACCAAACACAGAAACGTAGGTTTAATGGAGAGCTTGAATATGCTAAGTACGTGGGAGAGACAGAGAAAGAGCAAAATGTTAAAATTCTATTGCAAAACAATAATAGTTCTCTATATCTACAACGTGCTCAACATCACTATTTATACAAGTCCTAAGAGGACTAACAGAAGTACGGTGTACTTCAATGCTCATACGAGCGTCTGACACTAACTAGGAGCCATTAACTACCTAGTAGTCTAGGCTGCTACTAGGCTTTCGGTTACTGCAGGATCCGGTTAACCGGCTCCCCAACTCGCCGGCTCACTTGCTCACCGGCTCACCGATCCGGCTCAGGCTTATTCAGCCGATCCGGATCCGGTTGAGCTTGCCGCTCAATAGATACGAAGACGTGCAACGACCTCGGATCAATATTGCTTGGTGGGCACCTTCGATGCAATATTGCTTTACATTGTATATTGTAACATTTGGTATTTTGGACATCGCCTTTACCTTGTACAAAGAATCATTTTGTATATTGGTTTCTTACCATACATTGTATATCAAATACCCTTATTAATGGAATAGCTTTATTTTTTTTTATCTTGTCAATCATGTTTTACCATCGATGCAATATTGGTTTACATTGTATAGTGTAACATTTTGTATTTTGGACATCGCCCATACCTTGAACAAAGAATCATTTTGTATATTAGTTGCTTGCCATACATTGTATATCGAATACCGTTATTAATGGAATAACTTTCATTTTTTATCTTGTCAGTCATTTTTTACCTTTAATGCAATATTGGTTTACATTGTATATTGTAACATTTTGTATTTTGGATATCGCCCATACCTTGTACAAAGAATAATTTTGTATATTGGTTGCTTGCCATACATTGTATACCAAATACCCTTATTAATGGAATAACTTTCATTTTTTATCTTGTCGGTCATATTGGTTAAAGGTTATAAGTTATAAGTTGATTTGTTATTTGAATCTTCCAACGTTAAGTTTGTGTATTTTTTGAAGTATTAAGTATTAAGTTGATTTGTTATTTTAAGTTCTAAGTTTTAAGTATGGTGTAATTCGGCTATTTTCGAAGTTTTAATGTTTCAGTTCATGGTAAATTGATATGTTATTTTAAATTTTAAGTTTTACGTTTAGAGTGATTGAAAGATTTGGTGGAAATGATGCATATTGGTGAAAATGGTGTCAGAATTTTCTTAGGACTTACGATTTTGAGCGATTCATTTGAGTTGAGTGACTGATTTAAGTGGGGGGCCTAATTTGAATGGGGTGACTGTTTGAGTTGGGTGACCATATTTGATTGGCCAACCATGTTTAGACTTGCTACAACTAGTTGGGCGATTGTCTTATGATAGTTGGGTGACTCACGAGTAGTCGGCTGACTAAGGTTGTCAAAGCCAAGCAATTATTAACAATTTTTTATTTGGCACGGTTTTTTTATCCACACCAGACGATGTAGATCACACCCTTCTTCGGTTGAGCGATTGCATCATCCGTGGTCGCGGTTTCCTCACCAGGCCGATTTATGATTTAGGTGCAAATAGACACAAGTGTATGTTATGTATGTATTTACCTACATATGTATGTGTGTATGTGTATATTTGTGAATGTATGCTTGGGACTATTTGCTATCAAATCATAAATAGGCCTTGTGAGGGAATCACAGTCATGGACGGTGCAAGGTGCCTTGACCCCTATGGTTGGCTTGTCTCTCGTTAGGCCCTTGTCAAGCTCCCTCGCTGTTATGGCTTTGGCACTCCTCGACTAGTTTACTCCTTTGTTTCGGTGTTAGCTTCGGCTTCCTTCTTGTCCTCCTGGCCTTCATATGATTTGGCTCTCCCGAAACGGCCGTCTCCGATTCGTCTTTTGTCTTGTTTGAATCAGATGTCTCAGATTCACCTTTCTTCTGGCCTTTGACCACATCTGCCCATGTCCTGGTCCTAGCCTTCGTCTTTTAGTTAGCTTTGTCCTTCTTGCCTTTGCCGCCTCTGCCGCCTACTCTAGCTCTACTGGATTTTTCGACTTCCTCAGTCGATTCAGCTTCTTCTTTGGCTCTCCTATTGCCTTTGGCTAGTTCTTTCTCTAGCTTGTTACCTTTGTTCTCCTCTCCAGCTGTCCCACATGTTCTAACTATCCCACTTGTTGTGCCACCTCTCCCCCTCAAGTGCAGCACGTCGAAATGCTGAAGCCTAAGCATCTCCGAAAAGTGTTGCAACTTGTCCAATCCGAGCGCCTTGGTGAAAGTGTCGACAACTTGTCGATTAGTTCTAACATACTAGAGATCGACTTCACCACTAAGGACCCGCTCGCACAGAAAGTGGTAATGCACTTCTATGTGCTTTGTGTGAGCCTGGAATACGGGGTTCTTGGCTAGCTGCATGTTGTTGATGTTGTCACAGTAGATCAGGATCGGATCGGGAAAGTCGACTTGCAGATCCTGTGATAGTTGCTTGAGCCATATAACCTCACACGCTACGACAATGGCCCCTTTGTACTCAACCTCGGTGCTTGACAGGGCAACTGTCAGCTGCTTCTTATTGCTCTATGCTATCGCTGCACTCCCAAGGGAGCACATAAAGCCTAATGTCGACCGACGATCCATGGCGTCTCCGGTCCAATCGGCATCTGTGTAGCTGACCAACTATTCGGCTATGCTGTGGTGATATAGTAGTTGGGTGAAAGCATGGGAGTGGAAACAATTAGCTATGCAAAACGCTACCAGTGATAACTAGTCATTTTTGCACCATGAATGAAAACATTAGAATGTTTTAATTATATAAATGAACACCATAAATGTGCAACATAAACGTGCACCATAAATGGAAATGTGCACCATAAATTAAATACCAAATTCCTAGGCCCATTATGCATGATCCATTGCCATATCACATTGGCCATCACTTTGTGACTATTCAAGCTTAGATTACTACCACTGTTTGCTCCTATTGATTTTACTCCTCCATTGCTGTCATTCTACACTCAGTTGCCGCCAATGTTCGGTCGTGGATTGCTACCACAGTTCGATTCGACGGAGTTCACTCCTCCATTGCCGCCATTCTACACTCAGTTGCAACCACTGTTCAGTCCTGGATTGTTGCCACTGTTCGATCCTACAGGGTTCACTCCTCCATTGTCACCATTGTACTCTAAGTTGCCACCACTGTTTGATTCTGGATTGTTGCCATTGTTCGATCCAATGGAGTTCACTCCTCCATTGTCCCCATTGTACTCTCAATTGCTGCCATTGTTCGATCATGGATTGCAATAATTGTTCGCTCTGATTGGTAGCCATTGCATCTACATCTTCATTTGTTGATTATCTTGTGTATAATCATCGTCTGTCAATAACCGGTTTGCATGTGGTTTAGTAACTAGCTACGTGTCTTTTTTTTGTTTCAATTTACTAATGAATATGTCTAGGCAGTAAAAAAGGAAACATGGTCAAATATTGAAGTATAAGAATGACACATTCACTAAAGGTAAGGATAGTATTGGTTGTGATGTAGGGTTGAATACCACTGAGAATGGAAGCAATGAGATTACTATCATAGAGAGAAAGGTTGTAGACTATTTCAATGTTTAGACCAAGCACATCAGCAATGAAGACAAAAAGGTAGTGCTTTATGGAATATTAAATGATCCATCAATAAAGGAGTTAATTGATTGTGATGGTCGTAATGCAAACATAACATTTGCACTAGTAAATAATCTCCGTATCGTCAAATGTTGAAGGATAAGAAAGACACATTCACTAATGGTAAGGATAATATTGGTCGTGATGTAGGTCTGAAAACCACTGAGAATGGAAGTAATGAGACTACTTGTTAGGAATCGACCGGCCACAACCGGTTGCATGTTCGAGTTCATGTGCAGAAACCAAGAACTAGTACACAAACAAAAAAAACGTGAAGACACAGAGACACCGATATTTTACGTGGAAAACCCGAAATGGGAAAAACCACGGGGGTTCACCAACCCCGAGAAAACAGATCACTATAGTAGAGAGGAAGTACAAATACGGAACTCGGAGGCAACAACCTCGAGTTCTCCTTTGTTTGACAGACGGCTACAGAGTTACACTCTCACTCTCTCACTCACGGTTACAGAAGCAACTACCTCGTTCTAACTTTTCAATAATGATCAACCACACATTACTGAAGTTTGCCCTAGTTGCTTATAAACAAAAGCAACTTTTTGGCTATTTACAAGTATAGCCCACAAGGGGCATTTTAGACTATTTACAATTATAGTCTTCCAAAGCGATTTCGGTTTTCAATTTCAATTTCAATTTCGGTTTCGGCCTCAGCTGAGATACTCACCAACACGATACTTCTCTTCCCATCTGGAGGGACATATTACCCAACAAACCCCCCCTTCACTCCGGCATGGGGTACTTCACCAAACCAACTCTTTGTCGGCACATGTTTAGCTTTTCAGCTGATAGCACCTTCGTCAGCATATCCGATCCATTTTCGGTCGTGTGGATCTTCTCTAGAGCACTCCTTTTCTTCTACTCACTCTAAGAGCCAATGATATCTTCTTTGCATGTGTTTGGTCCTCGAGTGGTAGGAGGCATTTTTCGCAAGGTGGATGGCACTCTGGTTATCGCAATGGAGTCGGAATTCCTCCTGCCGAATTCCCAGCTCATCAATAAACTCCGCCATCCATATGATTTCCTTCCCAACTTCCGTTGTGGCCATATATTTGGCTTCCATGTTCAACAACGCCACAACCTTTTGCAATCTCGACTACCACGAAACAACACCCCCTACATAAGTCATTACGTACCCGGACATGGATCGGCTGTTATCCACATCAGCCAAGATGTCTGAGTCAGTATAACCTTCCAGTGTGGGGTTACTTGAACCAAAACGAAGACACACGTTCGAAATGCCTTTTAGGTACCGAAATATCCACTTCATGGTAGCCCAATCCTCTCTTCCAGGGTTGCTCATGTATCGGCTAACCACACCGACTGCGTATCCTATCTCCGGCCTAGTACATAGCATCGCATACATCAGGCTTCCAACCGCCGAGGCATAAGGAACTTTTGACATCTCGGCCTTCTCGGTTTTTAATTTCGGACATTGGTCTTTGCTTAGCTTGCAGTTCGTGAGCAGTGTCGAGCCGACCGGTTTCACACTTTCCATCCCGAGTCTTTGGAGCACCTTTGTCACGTATTTTTCTTGTGACAGCCACACCAATTTCTTTGTTCGATCCCGAACAATGTGCATCCCCAAGATTTGCTTTGTTGGACCCATATCCTTCCTGGAGAACGATTTGCTCAAAGCCTTCTTCAACACTCGGATCTTCGTATGGTCCCGTCGGACAATCAACATGTCATCCATGTACAATAGGAGGATAAGGAAATCTCCTCCGTCGAATTTCTTCACAAATATGCAGTGATCGGCCTACGTTTTGTGGTACCCGTTGTCGATCATGAAGGATTCGAATTTTCGGTAACATTGCCGAGGAGCTTGCTTCAACCTGTACAAGATCTTCCTCAATCGGCATACCGGATTTTGTTTACATTTTTCTACGAATCCTTCCACCTGGTGCATGTATATCTCTTCCTCCAAATCTCCATGGAGGATGTCAGTCTTGACGTCCAGTTGTTAGACTTCGAGGTCCATGCTGGCCGCGATGCTCAACACGGTTCGGATTGACATCATCTTTACGACCGGGGCAAATATTTCGTTGAAATCGACACCCTTCTTCTGCTGAAAGCCTTTCACAACGATTATTGTTTTGTACCTAGGTGGATTCCCGCCATCTCCCGGTTTCAACTTGTATACCCATTTATTCCGAAGTGCCTTCTTTCCTCTCGGCAGTTTGGTCAGTTCATATGTGTGGTTTTCATGCAAGGAATCCATCTCCTCTTGCATGGCACTCAACAAATTTCGGCCTTGGGTATCTTCCTTAGCTTCTTCAAAGCTTTCCGGCTCCCCCTCATCGGTTCGCAGTACATGCTCTTCATCGGGAAATCTTCGGGGGGCCCTCCTTTCTCTTAGGGGGTATCTTCGGCCTCCATTCGGCACGGTTGGTTCCTCTTCGACTTCTTTCGCGGATTCGAATTCGGTTCCTTGTTCGGCTGTTTCCCCTCGCTCTTCAGTCAATTCTCGATTTTGCTGAGTATTAACTTGATAGACTGGCTCAGATTCGATTTTGATCGAATCGGCTTCTACTCTATTCAGCCAAGCGTCGACTTGGTGTTATAGGTTTTAGGGTTAATGATGATAATGATAAAGATAGGAATAGAGTTAACAATCATGGTAGATTGATAATGTATGTGTGATGATGATGGTGAGAGATCATGACGTGCATCAAGAATCATTGCCCATCGTTGTGATGATGGAGATAAGCATTGTGGAATGGTGGGGATGGTGAATGGTATGATGGTGAGAGAGAACATATAGAGAAGCATTGCGGGGTGGGGGGTGGTGCCTAGAATGGCTCCAACCCCCTCCCAAGGGGGTTCAACGTTGAGGGGGAGAGAGAGAGAGAGAGAGAGAGAGAGAGAGATGAAAAGAGAGATAGAGAGAAATGTTCATTCATATTTCATTCATTCCCCATAAGGGGTTAAATAGTACAAGAGGGGGTAGATACATAGGGGTGTAAGCCCCCTCGAGCATTCATACTGGACACTCATTCACACCTCCTCGTATCCATCCACATGCACACACGTGTGCATGTGTTCACATACGTATAGACTCACAACTATATTTATACCCCCTACACATACACAACATCATGATAACATTCGACCCTCGCTCATCACACTTGACTCTCCATACATCTCGTACGGGGTAACACTTGGTTCGATTCGGTAGTTGGAGACTTATTCTTAATCTCCCAGTCGACTATTGTCTTTTCCTCAATGAAGACAATGTCGCAGATTCTAATCACTTTCTTCTTTGCTAAGTCCCATAGCCGATAGCCAAATTCATCATTGCCGTAGCTGCGAAATATGCATGGCCGAGATTTTGGGTCCAACTTCCCGCTCTAGTTCTTTGCCAAATGCACATAAGCAAGACAACCGAACACCCTCAAATGTCAGTATGATACGTCTTTGCCACTCCACACCCTTTGTGGAATATCATCGTCCAAGGGTACTGAGGGTGATTGGTTTATCACATACGCTGCCGTTACCAACGCCTCAACCCAGAACGTCTTCGGTAACTTAGCATGCGCAAGCATACTTCGGACCCTTTCCATTACGGTCTAGTTCATTCTCTCGGCCAACCCATTAAGCTCTGGTGTCTTCGGCACAGTATACTCGAGCTGGATTCCTTGATTTCGGCAGTATTCCTCGAACAGTCCACGATACTCTCCGCCATTGTCCGCTGAGACTGCCTTTAGTTTTCGGCCAGTTTCTCTCTTAGCCCTCGCTTGGAACTCTTTGAAGATAGATAACACTTGATCCTTCGTATTTAGCACGGAAGCCCACAACTTCTGACTAGAGTCATCAATGAAGGTCACAAAATATTTTGAACCACAATGCGACTTCGTGTCCACATAGCATACGTCTGTATGCACGAGTTCCAACGACATTTTCTTCCTCATTGGGGGCCTCGTTCGGAAAGATGTTCGATTCTGCTTGCCGGCCAAGAAATCAGTGCACTTCTCAAGTTGCACGTTCTTCACCTCCGGAATGAGGTTGTCCTCAGCAAGCTTTCGCATCCCCTTCTGGCTCATATGGCACAACCTCTTGTGCCACAGTTCACCGAATGTGTCGGCTACCACGTTTGCTTCCCCTCGGCATATTTGAGCATCCATTATGTATAGTGTGTTGGTTTTCCGGGCTTGAGCCACAATCAGACTTCCTTTGCAAAACTTCATGACACCGTTCCTGATGCTACCCCTGTAGCCTTCATCATCTAGCCGCCCAACTGATAGGTTCAATAGAACCTCTGGAACATGTCGTGCATCTCTCAACATGAGTTTGCACCCAGTTGATGTCTCCAAACACACATCTCCAATGCCGACATTTCCCATCTCTATGGATTCGAGATCTTCGGCTTTGTAGGATGAGAAGAACTTTCGGTTAGGGGTTAGGTGGAATGACGCACCCGAATTGACCACCCATGTCGATTCTTCGCCGGTGAGATGAACTTCGTTTTGCTCACTGATGAGCAACAACTCCTTACTCGTGGCGATTGCTGAGGTGTTCTTTTTGTCTGGGATTTTCTTCAACTCTACACCATCAACTCCCCCTTTCTCCTTTCGAAAGTGTCGGCAGTTTTTTTGGAAGTTCCACGGCTTCCCACAATAGAAGCACGTGGGCCTCCCCCTCGACTTCGACCTGGTCCTCAACTTATCTCGGTTCTGGGGACTTCCATTTCGACGTCTTCCCCGAATCGTGTCACCTTCCGTGACTAAGGCCTTCTAGTTGGTATTGGATTGATGGTCCTTCTGGCGAGCTTCTTCATTTAGCAAGCTCGACTTCACTTGCTCTAAGGATAAATGCTTCCCTTTCGGCCCGACGTTGCCCAAAGTGACAACGAGCGTCTCCCGGCTGTCCCGAAGGGATCCCAACAACAATAACGCTAATACCTCGTCGACCAGAGGTACTTCTAGAGAGGTGGTTTGGTTCATCAATCCTTGGAAGGCATTGATGTGCTCTGCCATACTGGAGCCATCGTGATACCAGAGCCTCACGATTTTTCGAAATACTGAGACTCGGTTCACAACGTTCTTGTTTTCGAACATGATGCCGATCTTCTTCCATAGGATGTCTGCTTCTGTTTCTTCGCCAAAGTTGTTGTATAGACTCATGTCTATAAAATACCTTATATATGTGGCCGCCATCAGATGCAACACTCCCCAAGTCGAGTATGTCTCTCATCTTCGACTTCCACACTGAGTAGTTGGAGTTGGATAGCTTAAACATGCCACCAAACGATTCTTCCATTGCTTTGATACCACTTTGTTAGGAATCGACCGACCACATCCGGTTGCACGTTCGAGTTCGTGTGCAGAAACCAAGAACTAGTACACAAACAAAAAAAACGTGAAGACACAGAGACACCAATATTTTACGTTGAAAACCCAAAATGGGAAAAACCACAGGGGTCCACAAACCCCGAGAAAACAGATCCCTATAGTAGAGAGGAAGTACAAACACGGAACTCAGAGGCAACGACCTTGAGTTCTCCTTCGTTTGACAGACGACTACAAAGTTACACTCTCACTCTCTCACTCTCTCACTCACGGTTACAGAGGCAACTACCTCGTTCTAACTTTTCAATAATTATCAACTACACATTACTAAAGTTTGCCCTAGTTGCTTATAAACAAAAGAAAATTTCTAACTATTTACAAGTATAGCCCACAAGGGGCATTTTAGACTATTTACAATTATAGTCTTCCTAAACGATTTCAATTTCGGTTTCGGTTTCGGTTTCAGCCGAGATACTCACCAACACGATACTTCTCTTCCCATCCAGAGGGACATATTTCCCAACACTACTATCATAGAGAGAAAGGTTGTAGACTAATTCAATGTTCAGACCAAACACATTAGCAATGAAGACAAGAAGGTACTGCTTTATGGAATATTAAATGATCCATGAATAAAGGAGTTAGTTGATTGTGATGATCTTAATGCAAACATAACATCTGCGCTAGTAAATAATCTCCGTAATAGTTTTGCATCCATGAGCAGGTCAGAAGATGATCTTATCTTAAAAAGGTCTATTCTAATGATGTTACTTAATAGATAGTGTTGTTGACGATCTTAACATCAGTGAGCAATCTAAGGTAATCGGTGTTAGTAGAAAAAGTGTCTATAATACAATGAACCGGATTATTTCAAGTGGTGAAGGAACTAGTCTACTAAAGCTAACAACAAGATGTAAGCCAATGACACCCATACCATCAAAAATCAAGGATATAATCATCATATTTTGGACTAATGAGAGTAGGGTTTCAGCCAATAAGAAGGATTCATGCAAGAAATGTGTTGGAAGGAATCAATAAGAGGAACATCCCATTCATCTTCTTGATGTACCTTAGGTATTTACATTTATCTCAACTTTTGTTTTGATTTTTGAGTTTTTTGCCACAAGTCTATACACTATTGAGATTACATTTACTAGGTAATTAGCTACATCAGGATCGTACATAGCTAATTAGCGACATACGGTATTGGCCATAGCTAATTTGCTACATTTGGTAGGGGCATAGCTAGTTAACAACATCAGGTTTAGATAGCTATGTCTTCTACTTAACTACATAATCGGTTTAGCTAATTGTGTCTCCTACTAGCTACTGGTAATAGCTAATTAGCTACAACTGTTGCTAATTAGCATCAGAATATGACCATAGCTAACTAGCTACTAGTAATAGCTAAATAGCCATTGCCAATAGCTAACTAGATATTATTAGCTAATTAGCTACCACAATACCTAATTAGCTACATCAGAATTGTTAATCCTTAGGGTCGGACAACAACCTAACACAGGGTGTCCACTTAAGACACTTCACCAAAGGGTTTTCCAGCGAGATAACTTACGACATAACGCTTAATTGGACCTTAATCGGTTACTTAGCAATACATCATTAACACACGTAAGATATACAATAAGCACAGAACGGTGAACAATACTCAATGATTAAACAAAAGGTTTATATTACTCTCCGTTCATGACTACATTATAACCGGGCCTTTATATAGGTCACCGGTGCGAAGTACAAAACGGTGCCAACCGACACCTTTTCGGGATTGGTCCGGATCCGGATCGGCATACCGATTCCGGTCCGTCCGTCCACATCTTCTCATATATTAATATATTAAGATTATTAATTACAACAGATTCCTAAATAACAATTCCCATTTTCACACCCTGGTCTTGGCGTCCTTAGCTTCTTTGCCGGCCGGGTAACACATGGCACACCCGTGGGACAGTACCTTGTACGTCGAATCCCACACCGGCCCCTTACTCTTCGTCCAAGATATCCATGATGCTTTCCTCCAGGGTCTCCAGTGGTTCTACGGGAATCTGTTGTGGCTGTTGTTGCTGCGGTTTCTCCGATTGTGGCTGGGGTTGCTTGTCAGTTTGTGGCTCCGACTCTGACTGCGGCTCCGATGGTTGCTCTGGCACCAACATTTCCTTCGTTGTTTCCTCCGTCAGAGTTGTCTCTGGTTGACTTACCCCGGCCTGGTCTCCGTCTGGTCCTTATATCGGCGACGGTTCCTCATCACTGAGGTTGACCGTTGCCACCTGCCTTACTTTTTCTTCCCTAAGCCGGGACCGCTCATAGCTCTCAAACTGGATTTGAGCATCCATCCGATCGTCATCCAGTTGAGCTATGAGTTGCCGGACCTGCACCAATTGCTCATTCTCCAGAGCTGTGAAATCTTTTGCTAGCTCATCCTTTATGGCGGTGAAGTCCTCCGATGTGAGCATGTAACAGTCGTCACCTTCCTTCCGTCGGTTTTCGGCGTCCGCCCTGAGCAACTGGAGTTCAGCCGTATTCTGCACCCATTTCGTCCACCATCGCATAGAGCTCTCGTCAATCAAGCATTTGGTCTTGTTGAGCCATGCCCGGAGGATGCATTGGATCCGTTCGGCTCCCATCCATGATTTGTTCTCCGCGGTTTGTCGCTCCTCTTTCAATTGCTTGATGATTCTGACCGTGTCCGCCTCTTGCTCCCTATAATGCGACAATTGACTTTGATAGGTTGTTTGCAACCTCTGTAACACCATTGTCGCCCTTTCCATTTCTTCATGGTTCTGCTTGTGGAGCTCCATCCAGTCCCTCGCCGCTTCCTCCAATAGCTTTGTATTCTCAGCTCGTTCGTCGGCCGTGCCGTTGTGGCCCTATCAACTTCCTGCCGGAGCTCGGCCATCCTTTCCTGTTGTTGCTTATACTCCATGTCTAAGCTCTTAAAGTTCCGGTGCAAGTGGTCGAAGTCCTCTGTCTTCTACTTCAGCCTCTGGTTGATTTGCTGGCGAGCGCGGTCTTCCAGGTCCTTTTGTTGACGGAGTTGTTCTTTCAGCCTTTCTATTTCCGTTTCCGCCATCCGTCGTAGCTTGTTCTTCTCCTACAACAATTTTTCTTTTTCCTCCTTTAGCCGGTCGTAAGCTTGATGGCCTTTCCGCAGATTTTCTTCTGCCCGGCAGAGGTTTTCAACAGTTTTCCTTAACTCCTCTTCTGTTGCTTTCTTTAAATCTCGTTCGCAACTCCGTAGTGCTTCTTGTGCGGCAAGTTCGTCCCTTAATTTGGCAAGCTCTTGGGCTTGCGCCACATCTTTCTTCGGGACAGTTTCTGTCTCCGGGGTCTTATTCATATGTACATCCACCGGAGTCACCGGTGCTTGGATCTGTGTTGCGGTTAAGGCCATTTTGGCCATGTCTTCTGTGACCCGATCCAAGTCTTGTTCGAGGGACCGGATCCTTGACCGGGCCGTCTCTAGTTCATCGGTTGTGACTAGCAACCATTCCATCTGCGCTCGTTCTTCTGCCTCTACATACAGTAACACTCTGGCAACCTGCTCTCATATCCACCGGAGTCATTGGCTGCCGGTGCCCTGTTGTTGCGTCTGCACGGAGGGTTGGCTGGTGGGTTCACTTGCCGGTGGCTGGTCCCGCCTTATTGTGTCGAGCTGCAATTCCGGCTCTGCTTGTTCAGGTTCCGGTTGTGTTTCAGTTGGTCGCACTTGTTCTAGATACTTATTCTTGGCCGGTTGAGGAAGGTGGCACCTGCATTACCGGCGCTTGCATTTCGGGGCTTGCCATTCCCTGACCCACCGATATTGCTTGATGTGCAGGGGCTTCTGAGACCGGTTCCATCCGAACCGGTTCTGGTTCCTTCCTTGGCGTGGGCTTCTCAGTGTGGGGTAAAGTTGTTCCATCCTTCTGTGGGTCTGAACGCTTCCCGGCTAATTCTGCGGTGCTCTTCATCGGCCGTCGCTGGAGGTGCTCCGTAAGTTCTTCCTCTGTTTCCTCCTCCTGAGTCCCGATATTCATTCTTGCTGCCAAGGTGTCCGTGTCTTGCTGCACCGGTCGGTGGAGTGTGCTCTTCACGGGCCGTGCCGGTGTCTCCTCGTGCATCTCCGTCAGCTGCTTCCGGATGGCGCGCTCCTTCGCCGCCTGCTCCGTGTCGGCTGTCTTCCCCTTAGTGGTCTTGGTGGCCAACAACTGCTGTCGTTTTGAAGCAGCTTTCAGGGTGCCGTCCGATATTCTTCCCCGCTTCTTGGTCTGGACGGGCTCGATCGGTGGCGCCAGTAGGGTGAGCTATTGCGCCACCGCATGCCATATTTTCTGGCCTTCTTTGGCTTCCGTACCTCTTACGGTGTCAATAGCCGCACATAATCCGTCGGCGATCAACACCGGCCAATCCACCTTGACCCCTTCATATGTTGCAATGATCAAGCCTGCTCGGTTTTGAGGCATGACAGGGGGGTCGAGGGTATACGTGGCTGAACTCATGGAGTACACGGGCAATTTCTCGGAATAACATATCTTCTCCGCCTTGTGTCCTGTAGCCCTTGCTGGCCAGAGAATACTCGCCGAAGTATTTGATGAGCCGTTCAGAAGTAGGGTTGTCAATGGTATAGATGCCCCCCTTCGGAAGGCCTGTTAGTGCCCGGATCGCTTCCTCCGTGATCAGCTCGGTGTCAATGTCTTTGATGATCTTGTCGGCTTCTCTGTGTGGTGGTGCGTCCATGATTGTGAGGAACGCCTCCAATCCGTGTTGTCGTAGCCATTTCTTGGCGGCCTCAGAGAGAGTCTGGCAGTCCATGTCTGCGTCGAGGTCAGACAACGTTGGTGAGGGCTGTGTATGAGGAAGCTCTGTGTGAGGAAGCTTTGTGTGTGTGCGTCTGTCCTCCTTGGTTTGCGAAAGAAGAAGGTCTCGATGTGGGGGGCGTTTTCTCTCTACATCTTGGCGTCTTTTTCGAGCCTACGCATGTGCAAGTCGTGTACTATAATAGCATTACGTGCCATGTGGCGGTGGTTTAATGCCCTTTTCATAGCCTCCTCGTACCTTTTCGAAGTGCCTCTTTACTCCTCATTTGCATGGCCGTTCCCACAACTCCTTTGCATGATTTCTTTGATTCGTTTCGATTTTTTAAAAAATTTAATTTAATTTAATTTAATTTAATTTTTAATATTTGATTATTAGGTTAATTCGCCTCCGGTCCTACCGGACCCTTACCCGAATGAGGAATCTTGCTGGCCTCGTGACGGTTTGCCGTCCTCTTATCCAACCCGTGTGCCGACTCTTTGTCCCCCTTACCTGCTTCGTTGTTGCCGATTGCTAATCGAGTTGCCGTTGTTTCCGGTATTTCGGTATCTGGTTCGGCATCGACCTTTCCTTGTTCAAATGGGTTCCTCGGCATGGGTCCCTTGTATGGCTTTAGTCGAAATTCGTTGACCCACTTACCCAGGACTTCGCCGGCAAGTGTCCCTAACTGGTAGGATCCATTGAACTCGCGTGTGATCCAATACGGTCCGGTCCACCGAAACCATAGTTTCCCCGGCATCTTTCCCATCCGGGTCTGGAACACTAGTACCGGCTTGCCGATTCCAAACATCTTTTCATTTCCTTTCCGGTGGCGATCCACAAACGCCTTTCTTCGCCGCTGCTCCAATTCTAGGTGCATGATACTCGCTAATCGGTGTTCTTCTAGTTCACACAGAGCCGCTAACCAAATTGCCTCCGATTCCTTTTCGTTTAACCGTTCCCTAATCTGAATCCGTAAGCTCGGGACCTAGAACTCTACCGGCATCACGGCCTCCAACCCGAATGCTAGCCGGAAAGGTGTGGTTTGGATGCTTGTTTTGTAGGCTGTCCGGTAAGCTCAGAGTGCGCTGTGCAACTTTGTATCCCAGTTTGTCCGGTTTTCGTTGACGATTTTCCAAAGGATATTCTGGAGCGTTTTGTTTGTCGACTTGGCTAACCCGTTTGCTTGCGGATAGTATGGCGTGCTCCGTTTATGCACCACGGCATAGAACGACGTCAAGCTTTCCACCACTTGGCCGAGGATGTGCCCTCCTTGGTCACTTATTAGCTCGATCGGGCATCCATACCTGCACCAGATGTATTCATACAAGAATTTCGCCGTCGACGCCGCGGTGTTGTCATGCAAGGGTTTGGCTTCTACCCATTTCGTGCAGTAATCCGTTGCGACAATTACATAACGGTTTCCAGTTCTCATCAACGGTGGTTTGAATGGACCCACAAAATCCAGCCCCCATTTCTAAAATGGTTCTAGCGGCAGTACCGTCTGGTGCAGCATCCTAGCTTGTTCGGTTGGCTGGCCCATTCGCTAACATAGATCGCATTCTTTAGCATACCGGACGACGTCTTTCAATGTTGTCGGCCACCATAGGCCACTTTGTCATATCTTCCTTGCCGTAGCATCTCCGACGTAATGGCCTCCGGCGACTCCGCAGTGTGCTTCTCGTAGTATTATATCCTTCTCGTAGCTGCGCACCGCCCATCGCCATATACCGTCTGCGCCTTTGTGGTATAGCATGTCCCGTAATAAACAGAAGTGCCGGCTTTGTACCGCCAGGTGTTTCCTCTCGTCCCGGTTCATCTCATCCAGAGGCAATCCGGTGCTCAGAAATTGTTGCATATTCGTTAGCCATTTATCTTCTTGTGCCACTGTTTCATTTGTTGTCATTTCCGTGGTGACTCGAAATAGCTCAGCATCCGGAAACTTGTCCGGGACTCCGTCACCAGTCTCGCCGGAATCCAACCGGCTCAAATAGTCTGCTACTGCGTGTTGTATGCCGGGTCGGTGGAATATTTCGAACTCAAATTCCTGCAACAATAACGTCCATCGTGCCAACTTACTGGTTAGTGACGCTTTGGAAACTAAATAGAGGAGTGCCGAATGATCTACGTGGAAGGAAAATTTCCTTCCCAGCAAATAATGTCTGAATTTCATCACGTTGTATATCATGCCCAAAGCTTCCCTTTCCGTGGTGGAATAATTTCGTTCGGCTTGGGATAACTTTCGGCTTGCGTAATATACGGGCTGGTACCACCTTGGTTCCGTAAGTTGCATCAGCGCACTTCCGATTGCAATGTCGGACGCATCCACAAACACATGAAACTCCTTAGCCCAATCCGGGGGTTGCACTACCGGCGCTTGCGACAATAGTACTTTGAGTGCCCAGTACGCCTTGTCTTCGGTGTCTGTCCACTGGAACGGTGTTTTGTGTACCGCAATATGCAGTGGTGTAGCTAGGTCCGCCCGATACCGGAGCATTCGACTATGCCACCGGATTTGGCCTAAGAAACGGCTTAATGCTTTGGTCGTTGTTGGTGCCGGTGCCTCCAAGATTGCTTTTACTTTGTCCGGGTCTATGACAATTCCTTCCTTGCTCACAATGTGTCCTAATAGCACCCCGCTTGACACTCTGAATACACACTTTGCCGGATTCAATCTTAGCCGGTAAGCCCGACATTTCTCTAGACACAGTCGGAGGTGTTGAAAGTGATCTCCGTCCCAGCTATAGACGGCGAAGTCATCCAGAAACACCTGCATAAATGCCAGTATAAATTCTCCGAATATTTCCATGATGATCCTTTGGAACGTTGCCGGTGCCGTTTTTAGTCCGAACATCATTACTACGGCCAGAAACACTCCCCATTCGGTGACGAAAGCCGTTTTCTCCTGGTCATCGGGGTGCATCCGTATCTGGTTGTATCCGCTGAATCTGTCTAAGAAACTGTATACCTCATGGCCGGTGACTGCATCCAAAACTCCATCCGTAAATGGGAGTGGGAATGCATCTGTTACCGTCGCCGCATTAAGCTTACGGTAGTCGACACAAACTCTAATTTTGCCGTTTTTCTTTGGTACGACTACTATTGGGCTCAGCCATGTAGATTTCGTTACTAGGCGGATAAAGCCAACCCTCAGCAACTTGTCGATTTCCTCCTTGACTTTGGCGGTGTAATTTGGATTCATCCGGTACCGCCGTTGTGCTACCGGTTTGGCGTCTTTGCTCAAATGTATCTGATGCTGATATAGCTGAGGATCGAGCCCTTGCATATCCTCGTAAGATTAGGCAAACACGTCCCGAAATTCCTTGAGAAGTGTAATCATCGCCGTTTTGTTCTCCGGAGTCATTTCCTTGGCGATGTGCACCGGTCTCGCGTCTTCCGTAGTTCCTAAATTTACCTCCTCTAGTTGGGATGCTTTAACCTGTTGCGATACGGTCATTTATCTTTCCAGCGCCTCTTGTGCTTGCCGTAGCTCCCGGATCACTTCTTTATTTGGTTCCTCGTCGGCTCCGTCCGGTGGCAGTATGTATGGTGATACGGCTTCGGCTACGTCGATTTCGAACAGAGGTACGATCTTCAGATTATCCTGCAATTATTGATCTACCTCTTCGTCTGCTAATCCGTCCAGCATATTGACGCATTCAGCATATAGGGGTGTCAATTCCTTACCGGTACCCATCCGTGCTTGTGTCAATACCCGTACTTTTGCTTTTCCCCGCCGGAAGGTGATTATATTCTTCCTCCAGTTTTGTTTAATGTGCGCCGTTTTCAACCACGGCCGCCCCAACAATAGTGGGTAAGCTCCTTGTGCCTGTAGTTGTAGCACTACTGCCGAAATGTGAAATGTGTGGCCGCCAATCATTACTTCCAAATCTCGTATAAAGCCGGTCGGTCGCGCTGAGCTTGTATCCGCCATCCACAGCCAGAATGGGCATGGTTCCCACTCTTGGATTCCCAAGGTTTTGCACGTTCGGAGGCTAATCACATTGACGCCGGATCCTCCATCTATTACTGTTCCGGGTAACTCTTTTCCCTTCACGATGGCTGTGATTGCCAGATTGTTTGTGTCTACTACCGCCGGTCCCTCCTCCGGATTGGAGAAGAATGTTGGAGCCGGTGGTGTTTCTCCTACCGTCATGCCTGTCTTTAGTCCTTCTGTGAATCTGGGCACTAGTTGCAGGAGCCGTCCTAATGGCAACATGATTTGGCATTCCTGCAATGCCTGCCATGTCGCATTTTCGGGCTGACTACCGCCGGCGAGCTCTTCAGTATTTTGCTTTTGCTGCGCAAGCTCTGCCATGTTTCGCACATTCGCCTTTTCTACGCATTTCGTTGCTTGCTTGCAGATGGCCTCTTGCGCCTCCCATTCCGTCGCCTTACCCTTCGATCTTGTGGTTACCTGCTACAGGTCTGCGGCTTCGACGACTACCATGTTCACCGCCGGTCGTTTATCCTAGTTCATTGCCGAGGATTGATTACTATAATGTCCTTCTTGTCGGCAATAGTAGCAATATGTTTTCCGGGTAGTGTTGGATTCGGCGTTGTTTCCTGCCCCCGGTGGAGGACCTGTGGTAACGGTGGGGCTTTGATCCAGTTGGTTGCTTGAGGCGCCCTTCTCCGGTTCCCGTAGGTAACCCCTTTTCTTGAAATGGCGTTTCTTTTTGTTTCGATACTCTTGACGGGGTTGGTCATCATGTCTCCCGTAGGCTTCCCGTCGTTGGTTGTGACCGGGGGATTGGTCCTGATTGTATCTCTCATACCGTCCATTATAATCCCGGTACCGATCATATCTCTCATATCGGTCATAGTTGTCCCTGTACCAAACATCTTGTGCCGGTCGGTACCGCTCTTCTCACCTCCAACATTCTTCTTCCTCCTCCTTGGTACTCCGTGGTTCGATTTGCCGAACCGGTGGTGCTTGGCGATTCAACAAATTGTACTCGCACTGCTCCATTGTGTGGTTCCTGGAATGGCACAGTAGACATTGCGACCTCATGGTACATTCTAGTGCTGAGTGTTCGGCATTTAGGCATGTTGTGCATTGAATGGCCTGTCAAAACCAGAGATCCTCATCGGTTGGTAACGCTCGTTGGAGTGCTCCCATTGTTAGCCAAGAGCTTGTTTTCTCCATTTCTCTAACCCAGTTGATGACCTGGTCGACGGTACTTGTGCGAAAGTCGATGACCGTGCATACCGTTCGTAGAGGTTCCCAGAGCGCGGCTAAGAATATAGCCCATGTTTCTTCCTCCGGAGGTGTTCGGGTAAGCTGACTGTGCATCCGTTGAAATCCGATGACAAACTGCGGAATGCTCTCCCTAGGGTCCTGCCGGATGGTATAAAATAGGCCCACCATTTCTCTTTGGTCCACCTCCTTCTGAAAGAAGTGCAAGAATTTATCTTTCAGGTCCGCAAAGGTGGTGATGGTGCTGGGGTCCTGCGTCCAGTGCCATCTGGCGGCCGGTCCTTCCAATGTCACACCAAATTTGGCTATCTTAGATCGTTCCTCTTCGGCTGTGGTTAACCGTTGTGACACATCATTCGCCTCCCATGTTTGTTGAAAAGCGTGAACATGAGCCTCCGCGTCCGGGTCATCCCTATACTTGGGGTACTGGAACGGCATGTCGTCGTCCAGTGTCGGTACGCGAGCTGGCGGTGTCAGTGGTCTTTCTTGCTGTTGCGTCGGCGTCGGAGGTCATTGCTGGTCCTTTGTTGGAGTTGGAGGTCTTTGCCGGTCTTCCTTCAGTGTTGCCGGCTCGACTTCCGGTGTTGGAGGTCTTTCTTTGTCTTCTTCTGTCTCCGGAGGTTTCTCCACGTCTAGTGCCGGAGGTTCCCGGTCTGACAATTCTGGTTCCAGTGTCGGTAATGTATCCGACTCCTTGTCCTCCGGTCCTCCTGGGGTGTCGTTACTGCTGCGATAGTTCGTGTGCGCGTTGTAACCCCCTTCTGAATCCGATTCCAGTGCTGAAAATGCTTTGGATTCGCCGTCTCTTCCGGCCAAGGCCTAGAGAAGGGATTCCACTTCCTGGAGACTGCTTAAGCTGCTTCCTTCGTCTGGGTAGGCGTTTTTTTGCAGACTAAGCGACTCCTCCGCCACTTTCCGGATCACTTTGGAAAATGATCGATCCGATCAGATTTCTTTGGAAAATGATTGATCCGAAAGCCTCTCGCCGCCTTCGCCGTTCACAAATCTTCGTGCTCTCTCCGTAACTGGGTCGTCTGTTGGCCTAGTCATCCATTCCCGCCGCTGTTCACTACGATTGTGCAGGAATCGTGGTTGCCAAAAACTGTGTTAATCCTTAGGGCCGGACAACAGCCTAACATAGGGTGTCCACTTAAGACACTTCACCAAAGGGTGTTACAGTGAGATAACTTACGACACAACGCTTAATTGGACCTTAATCGGTTACTTAGCAATACATCATTAACACGCGTAAGATATACAATAAGCACAGAACGGTGAACAATACTCAATGATGTCGCAATACAATAGTTGCTCAGATTTATACACAGTTAGTGCTAATGTGCATGAATCTATTTACAACAACAGTTAGTCTCTAGAACTAGTGTGGGGAGAGCTCGTCTTCGAGCAACCACCTTGTTGTCATTGTCCATAGCCACCTCCACCTCGACGCCGCTATCTGTGGCTATATCTTCCTCTCCGTCCTCGATCTTGCAAGCTTCGATTATGCTTGCATACTCTTCGCTCCATGTTTTGGACTACCGCATCCCGAAACATCCATCCACCCCCGAAGTGGCGCTCGTCGCTACAAAGCCCCCAGCTAGGTGGTTGTCGTTGTCCATAGCCACCGACACCTCGACGCATCTATTTGTGGCTATCTCTTCCTCTCGGTCCTCGATCTTGCAAGCTTCGATTATGCTTGCATACTCTTCGCTCCATGTTTTGGACTACCGCATCCCGAAACATCCACCGACCCCCGAAGTGGTGCTCGTCACTCCAAAGCCCCTAGCCTTATCCTTGGCCATTGTTTCTCCACAAGATGAGAGGGTGGCTTGCTCCACACCCTCTCCCGTGGTACCATCCTTCGGCCTCGTCATAGGCCCTATCATAGATATATGGGTCACGGAGAAAGGTAGGGATTGAACCCAAGACCTCATGGTCTCTATTGGGCAACCCTACCAATTGAGCCACATATGCATCCTTGTACCAAATCCAACTTCATGTAATGTAGATTGAACATTGGAAGTTCCTAGCTTGCATGCAGCCTCATTTCTAGCTTGCACACATTCTCATGCATTCTCTATTGCATGCATACTCATGCATACTCTATTTCTAGCTGGCTTACATAGCCCTACCTTCTTGTATAAATACTCAGGTGCACCTGGATTCTAATCAAGTTGAACAACACCAGTTACGGATTCTATAAGTTAAGTTCTTGTTCTTTTCCTCTCTCTTGTTTTCTAGTCTTGTCTTCGCTCTGCTCTATTATATTTTTCTATGACAGTTTGTTCACCTTCACCCTTTTCTTGCTACCATATCCGGCTCCGTTGACAACCTAAACCAAGTCATGGCAGCCTTGCAACAACTTCAACTAGAGAATGAAATCCTTTAGGAATCATTACGAGAGTTGCAATCCGGCACTTCAAGAAAACCACCATCCCCTAAGTCACAACCATCGTCGGCACCTAGTTCAACCACGTCCTCTTTCCAAGCCCTTTGCGACCTTTTCCGTCGCGGTCTCCGAAATGACATCAAGACTCTTCTCTTAAACTTCCCAGAGCCCACATCGTTGTCTCAAGTAATCTCCCAAGTTGTCAAGTGTGACAATAATCTCTTCGAACTTCGTCAAGAAGAACAAGGTACTCGTGGGTCTCAAGCTTCTTCCTGAAATGCATCAATCGCCAGGCCCTACTTGTCTCCCACACCAACCTTACCATCACCCAGTGATACCCATACCACGACGGAGGTAGATTTCCATACCCCAATGGAGATCAACCATGCTCAGTTCTAACCACTAACTGAAGCCCAACGCCAACATTGTCGGGACAATGGACTCTGTCTCTATTGTGGCAACCTTGGCCATGTCATCCGCCACTACCCGGTGCGGGGCCCACGACACCAATTCCATTGTGCACATCTTGCAGAGGTTCCTCGACAATAGGAAAAGGACCAAGTCCGGCTGCAGTAGGAGCCATGCCGTTGGACACTTCCCGTTACTCACCTTCTCCATGCTCCTACAAGTCCGTTCCGCCATTAGGAGGGTTCACTTTGAAAGTATTTGTTTTGGTTCGACTTCAATACATTCTCATGCATTGCTCGACTCCGGAGCATCTACTTGCTTTATCGATAAATCCTTTGTCCACGCACTTAATATCCCCACCGTCCGCACATCACAACCCATATCCGTTGAGGTGATCAACGGTCAAGTTCTCTCTTCGGGGGTGGTTACCGAAGCCACTATCCCATTGGTACTTCAAGTTGGGGTGCATCAGGAGGAACTTACGTTTTACCTCATCACAACCCCCCCTAACATCCGATTGTGTTTGCGCTATCTTGGTTGGAGACACACAAAGCGATGGTGGATTGGTGTAACCACTCCATCACTTTTCCAGTAATGCAAATTCCTGCTAGGTTACGACACTCTCTTGATTCCGTTGTGGTCGAGTCCGGTTTGGTCGCTACACTAGCCGTTGTGTTGGGGGACGTCACCGTTCCTGTAAACAATTTACCTGTCCGATATAGCGACTTTTCTTGCATCGTCGAAAAGCGGAATGCCGATTGGTTACCGGCTCATCGCCCCTATGATTGCCCAATCGAACTCCAAGCTGGCTAGCATCCCCCATTCAGTCCTATTTATGGGTTATCTAAACCCGAACTTGAGGCTCTCCGCACATATTTGGCTAAGAATCTCGCGAAGGGCTTCATTCAACCCTCCAAATCACCGGCCGGGGCACCAATCTTATTTGTCAAAAAGAAGGATAGCTCCTTACGCTTATGTGTGGATTATCGGGGTCTCAACAAAATTACGTTGCATAACCGTTACCCCCTGCCCTTAATTCCAGTGCTCCTCAATCTATTCTGAATTGGACATATCTTCTCCAAAAACGACCTTCGGGGTGCCTACAATTTGGTGCGCATCAAGCTTGGGGATGACTGGAAAACGGCTTTTCGGACGCGTTATGGACATTTCGAGTACAAAGTGATGCCATTCGGCCTTACCAGCACTCCGGTCGCCTTCCAACACATGTTGAACGATATTTTTCGAGAGTATCTCGATCATTTCATTGTCATCTACCTTGACGACATCGTAGTTTTTTCTTCTAACTTGGAGGAGCACACACACCACGTCTGGCTGGTTCTCACCAAATTCCAGGAATATGGGCTCCTCGCCAAAAGTGAGAAATGCGAATTCAATCAGACCTCTGTCGAATTCCTGGGTTACATGATCTCACCTACCAGGATCACAATGGATGAACGCAAGGTAGTAGAGATCACTGATTGGCCTCTCCTGACTCGACTGAAAGAGATACAATCCTTTCTTGTTTTTGCAAATTTTTATAGACGATTTATAGACGGGTTCTCTTCCCTAGTCCAACCTCTCATCCAGCTTACCCGGAAAGATACTCTGTTTCTTTGGACCCCCGTGGCACACAATGCTTTTAATGCCCTCAAAGAAACTTTTCTCTCCGCCCCCATGTTAGTCCACCACCCGCCCTTTCCAGGTTGAAACTGATGCCTCTGACTTTGCCATAGGTGCGGTCTTGTCTCAACCTGACGATGATGACATCTTGCATCGGGCCACCTTCTACTCTCGGAAGTTTACAACCCCGAAAATCAATTATCCGGTCTACAACAAGGAGCTTGCAGCTATCATCTCGGCCTTCCCTGAATGGTGACCCTATCTGGCTAGGGCCCAACATCGTATTCAGGTCTTGACCAACCACAAGAATCTCATCTACGTTACCACCACTCATACGTTGAATCGGAGGCAGGCTCGTTGGTCATCTTTTCTCGCCGACTATGACTTCGAAATCTTGTTTCGACCCGGCGTTCAACATGGGAAAGCGGATGCTCTCTCTCGGCAACCCAACTTTGAACTACGCCCAGGTGACGACACATACTGGGTGCGTAAAACCGTACGCACAACATGGCCGTAGCGGTGTGTAAACCGAGAGGCCATTAGAACGTTATTCCTCGTAAGGAATAATTTTGGGAGTTAGTGTAGAAGGCTCATTTATGAGTAGTGAAGTACTGTTAATACTTGTGTCAGCCCAATAGTCAAGGCTTGTATAAAAGGTGCTCACCGAGC
Source organism: Azolla caroliniana (assembly GCF_043228905.1). Lineage (NCBI taxonomy): Eukaryota > Viridiplantae > Streptophyta > Polypodiopsida > Salviniales > Salviniaceae > Azolla > Azolla caroliniana. The sequence goes on along the minus strand of NW_028230455.1, from coordinate 7,506,855 downwards.
ACGAAGTATATATACAGAGAACATACAAAGATTTATTTTTGAATAATAGTTTTCGTTCTGTTCTCTCTCTCTCTCTGTCTCTCCCTCTCCTTCTTTGTGATTTCTACATTTTTACCGAACTATCATACTTCTAAACTAAGTAGTCTGTGTCTTACGCATACGCTTCCGCACATGTATTCTTTTACATGGTATCAGAGCGCGACAGAAAAGCTTGCGATAAAGATAGAGTTAAGTTATTGTTTTTCGAAAAGGATAAGACAACAATATGGACAGAGCAATGGGAAGCTTGCTACCGACTGAGAAGATCAACAGGAGCAACTACGCATCTTGGTTGTACAAGATGCACCAATACCTACTTGATCATGGTTACTGGAGTTATGTCGAAGGAGCTAATGATACAACACCCGAATTGACACACAAAGAATTTTCGGCTTGGGAACAAGCAGCAAGCAGAGTTCTTTACTACTTCGCGTCCTGTGTGAGCGACTAACTCTTGAGCTACATGGAAGACGCCAAAGGATGCGTGCGCGAATCTCAAGAGGATTTTTGGCGGTAGCACAATGGCCAGGAAGTTGTAGCTCAGGTAGGAGCTCAACAATGTCTGACAGAAAGATTTCTTTGTGGCTGATTACACGGCCCGAATCAAGGAAACCTACGATTGTCTCGTCTCCGTCAACATGAACGTCGAGGACGACGAAATGGTGTAGGTTTGTCTTGGAGGGTTAGCGTCAAAGTTCGGAGCACTCCGAACAGCAGTCTACACAAGGGAGAATACGCCCTCGTTCTTCGATCTTTAGTCGATGTTGCTCGTGGAGGAAAATCACGTGGGTGTGTCGACAAGTACGCACGCCGATGGCAGGATGTTGTACATGGAGGAAGATAGGACCCGTGGTCATGGCAGACGAGGTAGATCGGCACGCAATGGAGGCGGTCGAAAGGAGCAAAACGTGTGGCATAATCAAAATGCCGGAAGCAATTCCGAACCCTCCAGAAGCAGGGGGAGTCATAGTGGCGGTGGAAGTTGGTACTGTGGCAAGAAAGGCCACATAGAGAGCAAGTGCTGGCAAAAAAGAGCTGATTCAGACAAAGCCAGATCGAGCGGAAGAGATGCAAGAAGACATCAGAAATTGCACTACCCTGAGGGTTCCGAACGAACCAGAAATGGATCGGGCCCAACCTTCGTAATGAAGCATAAGGCCAATTCTATGGTCGTGAACACCTCGAAACCGAGCGAGGTGTGGCATGTTGATTCTAGAGCGTCAAATCATATGATGAGTCATGATGAATGGTTCTCGTACTTGGAGAAACCAGAAAAACAAGGAGTGGTCGAAACGGGAGAGGACGCTCCGCATACCATCGAACATGTCGGCGAAGTTCCGCTCAGCCACGTCAGGCAGAAAGGGAAACTCATGAACGTGTTGCACATCTCGACAATAACCAAGAACCTGGTGTCAGTTGGACAGATCGTCGACTAGGGGATGGAAGTTCGATTCACGCACCTCGGGAGCTACATCGAAGAGGAAGGCCAAGTCATCGCGCAAGGGCGTTGTGAAGGGAGGATGTTCATCCTCGACACCAATCAAGCCGAAGCCACACTGTTCACGAAAGGACAGAAGGTCGAATCGGATATCGACGTATGGCACAAGTGGTTCGGCCACGTTAACTTCCCATGGCTTCGTGAAATGTACACGAAGAACATTGTTTTCGGTTTGCCTAAATTTCGTGGCCAGGATGGCCAATTCTGCGAAGCCTGCCAACTAGGGAAGCAACACCGACTTCCGTTCCCAAACGAGCATAATCGGAGTCGAAATCCGCTCGACTTAATCCATTCGGATGTGTGGGGACCGGCACAAAACATGAGTCTTGGTGGAAGCCGTTACTTCGTAACCTTCATCGATGACTTTACTCGACACACCCGAGCGTGCTTGATCGCAAAAAAGAGCGAAGTCTTCACGTGGTTCCGAAAAGTGAAGAGCCTTGTGGAAAGGGAAATTGGGCGTAGGATCAAGTGCCTACAGTCTGATGGTAGGAATGAGTACTTCTCCGACCAGTTCACAAGTTATCTACAGAAGCAAGGGATTTGACACGAATTCTTGTGTAGATACATGCCGCAGTAGAATGGCGTGGCTGAACGAAAGAATCGAACGATCGAAGAAGCTATCAGGGCAATGCTTGAAGAGAAGCATATGCTGAAGTTTTACTTGGCTGAAGCCGTAAGGATGGTTGTTTACTTGCAAAATCAGACTTCTGCTAATGGAGGAGTGTCGCCACATGAGCTATATTACGGGAAGGAGAAGAGGAGGAAACTGGAGGCCAAAGCCGAGCAGTGTATCTTGGTTGGCTATTCAGACGAGTAGAAGGGGTATAAGTGCTATAAACCCTGAACAAACGAAGTTCGCGTAAGCCGAGATGTCATGTTCAACGAGTTCGCTTCGTGGTACTTGCCTTCACCTCCAATACCTCATGACTCCATTCCGAATTCTGAAGAAGAGGTCAGTGAGGCCGAGCTGCCTCTATGTGATGAGAAAATCGGAACTCTGACAGAGAGTCCGATCTCATTTCGGCTAAGTGGGCCGAATGAGGGGTTGGGTCGAGATGGCCAACCAAATGAAGAGTTGGTGAGTAGTGGAGACTTGGTCATGTTGTCCCTGTGTAAAGTACCGAGGAGACAGTTCACACGTAAAGAAAAACGGAAGAAGAAAATGTCGGAATACGATTTCGGTAGTGCCGAGTCAGATCGGAGCGAATCTGACTCCGGGCCAATCGAGAATGAACCTCCGTGGAAGAGGTTGAAATCGGGTAATCACGAATTACGCCGATCTACCCGCCTGAAGAACCCCGTAAAAAGATACAGGTACAATGAATACATGGGGCACCATTATGCGAACATGACATGAGTGGCGGAAGTGCTTGAGCCGGAGAGCTACGCAGAAGCGGCGAAAGACGTTGTCGTAGTGTAGTTCGCACACTACATGAAAAATGTAAAAATAATATATCTGATTTAAGTACATATATATAAATAAAAGAAAATATTAAAATATTTATTACATGCATAGGGCAGGATTCGAATCTTGTACCTCCACGTAAATAAACCAAAACTTTACCATTGTATTAACTTATCATAAGTGTTATAATATAGATTTAAGTGTCGTAGTGTAGTCCGCACACTACATGAAAAATGTAAAAATAATATATCCGATTTAAGTACATATATATAAATAAAAGAAAATTTTAAAATATTTATTACATGCATAAGGTAAGATTTGAATCATGTACCTCCATGTAAATAAACCAAAACTTTACCATTGTATTAACTTATCATAAGTGTTATAAATATAGATTTAATAGCTATAAGACTTTTATTTATGCATACCTTTATTAAAAGGTAAATCATGCATTTTTAGAGTGCGTGAATACTTTATTTACAAGAAAAATATAAACTAATACTCGTGCACATCTAGCGTGCATGAGCACTATATTTAGGAAATAAAAGCATAGTGGAAAAAGGCAACTCATGCACATTTAGTGTGCATGAACACTTGAGAAAAGGCAGAAAGCTATGCTTAGTCTCTCCCATCCTTATATAAGGAGGAGAGAAAGATGTATAGGGTTGTTGATTATTTTGTAAAGATTGACCAATATAATATGTTCGTGAGATTCACGGATTGTCATCTAAATTGTCTTTTACTATCTAAATATTGATTAAATACACTAAACTTGTGGGAATCACGAGATTCATAACTTACCTCTCTTTCTACCTATTCATTACTAGCCTTACCTCATATTCTTCTTTCTCCTAGTCCAAAACCTCAGTGGTTCCCACCCGACTCACGCAACGATCCAAAGCCGAAAGGCACAACAACGCGAATTGGCGTACCTCGATGGAGGAAGAGATGCACGCTTTAACGAACAACAAGACTAGGGACCTGGTTATCGCATCTAAAGGTGTCAAGTCAATCCGCTGTAGATGCGTGTTTAAGGTGAAATACAACACCGACGGCTCGATCAACTGATATAAGGCCCATTTGGTTGCAAAAGGTTATACGCAGAAGCACAACGTAGATTACGACGAGACGTTTGCGCTTGTCACGAAGATGACCACGGTGCATGTTCTGCTAGCCGTAGCAGCAGTGAAGGGGTGGCACTTACATCAGATGGATGTAAAAAATGCATTCCTGTAAGGTGATCTTGAGGAACAGGTGTACATGGTACAACGCCCTGGATTTCTATCCGAACAGAACACTTTGGCAGTCTGTCGATCAAAGAAGGCGTTATATGGACTTAAACAAGCCCCGCGAGCTTGAAACGCGAAGATTACACAACAGTTGCATAGAATGGGGTGTACGACGTCAATATCAAACTCTTCGTTGTTCATTCGACAAGGTCGACATGGACCGGTTTTTGTTTTACTTTATGTTGATGATTTAGTCATCCCCGGTGCCGACCTAGAAGAAATCAGCCACGTCAAGTCTCAACTTGCGGCATCGTTTGAAATGAAGGATCTTGGCGGCCTTCATTACTTCCTTAGGATTGAAGTGATCCGTATCCCCGAAGGCATATTGATCAGCCAACATCACTACGCATTGAATATGCTCTTTAAGTACGTGATGGAAGCTTGTAAGCCCATCTCGACCCCTCTGGATGTATCACGTAAAGCTTTGCCGAGATTCGGGAAAGGCATGCGACTCGACACAGTTCCAATAGATTGTCGGAAGCCTAATCTACTTGACCATCACTTGGTCGGATCTTAGTTACCCGGTCGGTTTGATCAATCAATTTATGTTGCAGCCCACGGCCGAACACTTTCAGTGCGCGCAAAGGATATTGCGATATGTCAGCGGAACTAAGGACATGGCGTTGCTATATCGGGCAGGCGTAGCTGAACAATTAGTTGGCTACACGGATGCCGATTGGGCCGGAAATACCAATGATCGTAGATCCACATCCGGATACGCATTCTCAATGGGAAGTGCAGCGATCGTGTGGAGCAGTAAGAAGCACCCGACAATGGCATTGTCGAGCATGGAGGCCGAATATCGAAGGGCAACTATCGCTACGTGCCAAGTCATTAAGCTCAAATGACTATTACGGGATCTGCATGTGGAGGTGTCCGATCCGACGATGATCTATTGCGACAACCTCAACAATATCAACCTTGTGAAAAATCCTATATTCCACGCCCGGACCAAGCACATTGAGGTGCACTACCATTTTGTCTACGACCGTGTCCTTTCTAGTGAAGTCGAACTAGCGTATGTTCCCATGGTCCGGCAAGTTGCGGCATTTCTCGGGTAAGTTGGGTTTGCGTCACCTCGACACGCCGAACTTGAGGGGGAGACAACAAGAGTGTGAACGTGAAAGGAGCGGTAGTGACCGCGATGCCCAATCAGATGAAGAATCCGATTTCGGGTCGGTTGAAGAAGCCGAAGGAGGAAACATGGGTCGTAATCGCAAGAAAGAGCCGAAGATAGCTAGACAAGGGGGAGATATAGCCAAGAAGGGTGTAAAGGCCAAGACCAAGACGTGGTCTGACATTGTCAAGGGCCTGAAGACCGAAGACGAATTGGAGACAGCCAATTCGGACATGAGCAGACGTTGTCAATGACCTATTCAATCGCAATGTTCGATTCAGACATGCCGAATCAACTAAGGGCCGAGCGGAGGAAAGGGCAGCGGAAGAGGTGCCAATATCGCGATAGCAAGGGAGTTGATAAGGGCCACACGAGCAGACAAGCTGACCGAAAGGGTCGAGGCGCGTGAAATCGAACGGGTCGAGGAGCACGAGCGAGGCCTAAAGCCAGGAGAAGCCAGAGTGAAGATTCGGGAGAGCGGATGAAACCTCAACTTGAGCTTGAGGGGGACAATTGAGATACAAGCTCAACATTGGATGTGTAACCCAGTGCGTAGATTGGGTGCGTAAAACCGTACACACAATATGGTTGTAGCAGTGTGTAAACCAAGAGGCCGTTAGAACGTTTTTCCTCGTAAGGAATAGTTTTGGGAGTTAGTGTAGAGGCTCATTTATGAGCAGTCAAGTATTGTGAGTACTTGTGTCAACCCAATAGTCAGGGCTTGTATAAAAGGTGCTCACTAAGCACGAAGTATATATACAGAGAACATACAAAGATTTTTTTTTTGATATAGTTTTCGTTCTACTCTCTCTCTCTATCTCTCCCTCTCTTTCTCTGAGATTTCTGCGTTTTTACCGAACTGTCATACTTTCGAACTGAGTATTTTGTGTCTTACACATACACTTCCACACACGTATTCTTTTACAGCATGTCACTTGCATGCACCCTACCGTTCCAAAGATATATCATGGTTTTCCTCAATGTGTCGACGAAGTCGACGCGGTCTCTTCAGATGTGGCCGACATTACCGCACCACACGCATCTCCTATCATTCAGCAAGCGCCGATCACACTCTTCATTCCCACATTCCCTCCGGGGCTGAGCGATCTGGAGATCGCGCACCATTCTTGTCAGCTCCTCTAGTGTCGTGCCCCCGGCCAATCCTCCGGACACATTGGTCGGGACCGTGCCCAACTCGAGCCACCGTCTCGTCTCTTTCGATTGGGTCGGAATCGGATCCTCAAACTTCTTCCCTGTAGTCAGGTAGGTCGTAGACGACCCTTCGTTGTTCCAATCCCGCCACTTATCGAAGTGGGTGCAGACCCTCTTTACCACGGCCCAGTCGGTTGTGATCCCTTCATCCGTCTCCAATAGGAGACCCACCTTCTCTCGGTCTAGTGGCGATGGACTTAACAAATAGCAGGACCTTGCTCGTATCGAGCACAGTCCGATCTAACGTCGAGAGTCGAGCAAATCGCCTTTCGAACTCTTGGAGGAGAACCGATGTATTCCCCTCTTTCCCAGAATTCTCGACCCATTCCATGAACTCTTGTTTCGACAACCAATCTCAAGCCATCCCTCAAACTCCGACCAATCCCGGCAGTCGACTTGGATGTCGAGCACCCCTCGTGCACCTCCGCGTGGATGCTCGGTGTCACCACTTGCAGGAATCCAGACAATTGTCTATCCTTCGGGATATCCCTCATTATCATTTCGGCCTGGTAGGCCTCTAGATAGTTGGTCGCATCCTTCCCATTAAATCAGCGTATCATATCGACTATCGTCTCTATGGCCCTGTTGAGGCCACCCATGCTCTCCCGCACATTTACTATCCGATCGACGGCCACGACCACCGCCTCTACGAGCTCATTTCCTCTCATCTTCGGACTCCTCTACCGCCCCTTTCACATCGGGTTCACCAAAGATGTCGCAAATTTCCGCGTGGACGTGTCGGAACGGGGGGGCACCACCAAGGTCTCGGACCAAGGAGCTAGTAAGGGAAGGTGATTATCCGGATCGGCCTCCGGATGCTTGACGGCGAGCTCACGACCTCAACATGCGTTATCAATTCTGGAGCGGCGCCTGACAATGAACAATGAGCTCATGGGCTCTCACACCGATCACACACACTCAAATGGAGATAGAATAGAGATGAAACCACAAGCTCCGTACATGACAAATATACGGCAAACAGAAACGACGCGGAATTTCCCGAACACGAACATAGACTCAGCAAAAACTAACGATTAATCAGAGGAAATAGAATATTACAACCGGACGCAGCCGGCAACAAAGCTACGAGCTCCCGACACACACACATACAGACACCAACGAGCCTCTAATCGGGAGCGCACAAGCTACCAGCCCGAAACGGAGGGCTCATGAGTCATAGCTCAACGACTGAAACAGCGAATGGGAAAACAAAAATATGCAAGGCTCAGTCCGGCAGCACTTCGTTCTCCCAAATCCTGGATCCTCAAAAAGGTCTCAAACCTCCCTTTTTATAACACAAGGGGCGGCCGTTACATCGCAAGTAAATGGCAACCTTTTCTATCAGAGATCGCCCTCGATTCTCTCCATCTAAACTTATTCTTATTCTCTATAAATGTGGGACATAAAGTACCCATTAACTACTCTACCTAGTACCTTCAATATTTTACATATATTTACATTTTTGTATACCGATCCTTGTGTTTTGTACCTATTTGCACACCCTTGCTCACACACTTGTTAGACCAGTCCTCTTCTTCGCCGAAACCCCCGTGAACATGCGCTCAACCCTTTTTCACCATATGGACAAAATTCTTCACGACATCAGTAGAATTTGACATCATGAGGCTTTGGAGATGGAAGGTGAACAATCTATCTCGGACAGATAGAGTAGAGCAAAACAGAGATGGGTGAAAGATAAGATTCTAGGAGAGAGAGCGAGGGAGAGAGAGAGAGAGAGAGAAGCAAGAAGCAAGAGATATATAAGCAAAATATTGGATTCCGTAACTGGAGTTATTCACCTTGACTAGGGTCAAGGTGAACCACTATATTTATACATGTTTGTGGGCTCTAAATGTAGTTCCATGCAAAGACTCCTTTTCATGCACAAGCTTCTAGAATGTTCCAGCATCTAGAGCTTTTTGAGAGCTTCTAAAATCTCCAAGCACGTGGAATAGATAATCTACTAATAATCTACTAAGGTAACATGACCATGTATTGGACGTGTTGGTTAAAACATATCAATTATAATACAGTAGGGCACGAGTTTGAATCATGACATGATTGTTGTCATGTCCATGACACATGACTTCGTTGTGCATACATTCTTCATCTCACTTACATCCCACATCATCGAGTCCAATTTTTCTTCTTTTAATGCTTCAATCTTGTTAAGGCGCTCATTTATTTCAAAAGAAGCTCTCTTACATTCGTGAATCTCATCTTCAAGTTTTGCAACCATTTTCCTAAGACTTTCATTCTCAATAACACCAATTTGGAGCTTAGCATTCTTTTCATTAGTGCCCTAATCTCTTCACCTTGCTTGTTTATGGTTTCTTGAAGAGAAATCACGTGACTCATAAGCATTTTGTCCATTGTGGCTGAGTTTATTGCGTTGGCATCAAGAATTGTTGGTGATCATGGCTCATTATTGATCATAGTCCCGGACTTTGTGGCCATCTTTTGAGTGTTTACCATTGTGGAACTAAACCGTATGAGAAGAATACCTCTGAAACCTATTAGATTTAGTTGATTACAAAACTAATCTTCTTAGATCATATCATAGAGAGAGAGAGAGAGAGAAGGTTGGAATAAGGAGAATATTGGAGGCAAAGAAGGGTTGAGGAGGAGTAAAAGGTAGGATGTGGAGAATGTTTGAGTAGGAGAACGCTCCAACTTCTCACCTAGTGGATGGAATCGTGACCTGAAAAATTTGACATGTACATCATGAATAATTCTTCAAGTTGACAATGTGGTGATTTGATCACTCATCATTTTTCCAGATGTTTCTCCAAATTATGTAAATTTGCATTTTGAGGTCAAATTTCAGAGCCGGAAAATTTGTAGTGGTCCTATTTGATAACAAGTATCACTAGATAATAGATTACAAAGATTAATTTTATGTGGGTATTAAAAAGCTGAATACATCAAAGGATTAATTTGAATCACATACAATGAGATTATTTTGACACCATTACATTGAGTGACTTAGAAAAGAGTAGGTAGGGAAGCTGCTACTCAAAGGACGACAATGGGGAAATGGATAGGCTACGAGGAGGAGGGATCTTTGATCCCGAGAGGTATGGGAACACCAGACAGGATCGCATGCTCTGAATTGCGAGACATTGCGACACCAACACATAATAACGCAATTTGAGTACTTGCGTATACTGGTCATAAGTGGATTGTAGATCTTGATCCGATCAAAGTACAACCCGATTGGCACATATGTACTCATGAAAACACATGGCTACATAAGGTTAGTTGGGACCCTTTCCAATGGACATGGCGTGATCCTTACGCGGGGCAAGAAAGCAAACCCATCCCTTTCTTCTAGTTCACAACTAGATTGGGTCGCCACATTCTAGCAACTCAAACCGCCCGAGAGCCAACTGCTGCAAAGGTCTGGCACACATATCAAGTTCCTCACACAATTATCACCAAGTTTTGGCAGAAAATCTGGAAACAACAACACGCAAGGTGAATTACCACATTCCAATGGCTATTAATACATATAAGTCATTGCCGATGGGAGCATGGCAACGTGGGAACCTTAGGTCTCCTAATTGTGTAGAGTGTCCAAATGCAGTAGAATCAATACGACACGCTCTGTGGAACTGCCCAGCGTCCCATCGAATATGGCAGGGGGTTGGCCGCTTGTTGCAATTATGCCAGGTGCAAGGCTCAATGAAGTGGGGAAATATATGTTGGCTATCATGGCAGACGCCAGTTGGCAGATACGAGCATCAAGAGGAGGGGATGACTTTGGTGATAAAAGCACAAGAGGTTTTTTTCTCCACCATCGACAATGTCCACTCAACTCCTCTTAATGACAAATCTCAAGTTGTGGTAGAATTGGTCAGCCCAATAACTCTTTGGATTCTATGGAAACAACGATGTAGATGGGTCTTCTCCAACCAAACCGTGCACCCAACAATGTTACTGCAACAGATATGGAGTGAAATTGTAGCCACTCTAAAGAGCCAATATGATGGCCTCAAGGGTGGCTCCGATGGAGTTGAAAGACAACGAACAGCCTTCATCCAACAATGGTCGTCCTCTCCCTTTCTTGAGTTAGTGGGTATCCACATAAGATGGAACTATCGCGTCCCAACAGGGATTTGTACATAATAATCTCATTTGTAAAATTTTATAACTAAGCTTCTATTTATAGCACTTGAGCTCGAGATTCAACTAGCGCAAAACATTTACGCTCCTTTTCCTTTTTACTTCATATACCCAATCATATATACCCTTTTCCTTTACTTCTCCTCTCCTTTTTATAGGTTTTAAGATGACTATTACTAAAATAGTAAGTTTCTTTTCATAGGACTTGACCTTGAGACTCGACTAGCATAAAAGATTTACATTCCATTTCATTTTTACTTCATATACCTAAACCCTATAACTTAATATGTATTTACTATAGATCACCTTTTTCCCTTTATCCTTCACCAGAAGATTTGAACCCTTGACTTTTTATTTATAATATATAAGCTCCTAGCAATTGAGTTATATCTTTTTATTAGTTTTGACTAATAGATTATCTTATCTCATGACAATCGTTCTATCCCCCAACCTCTAATATATTTTAGTTTTAACCATTTCGTCATGTGTGGTCTTCACATCATAACATTGTTTTCCAACTTAAAGTAACTCTATTATCATTCTGTCAACAATATTCAAGTTTCCAATGCCCTCACAATGGAACCAATTATCAACCTACTAGGAAAGTATGATGCAGGAACACAATAACAAGTATTTATTTTTTACTTTCCTTGAAGATCCAAATTCAATGATGGAGGCAATGAGTTGAGTAGGACAATGCGATAATCATTTATTTGGATTTGGATTTTGTTGCCCAAGAGATAGTGTATGGATTTTCCTACATGGACCATTTCTTGTGTGTCTTATTATTTGTTACTATAGTTGCATTCCATAGGGGCTAGATGTGTGTAGGATTCCTATCACCGACACAATGTATAGAGATGGATGTCCTCCACCTAATTTGATGATTTGGACCATGACTAACAATTTCTTTAGTAGGTGAAAGGATTCCTCATGCTCCAGTGTCGTGATGTTTCTAACACATAGTGGGAAACCACCCTCGAAAAGAAGTAAAAATAGTAGTTCAAATAAACTAGTATTGTGAAGTCAACTTTATTGGTATCAAAAATACGTTTTCATTTGCCAAAGATAATTCCTTATAAATAAATGGTCAAAGGATTGAACCGTACAATAAATAATGATGAATATTAAGTTAGAGGCGGTTTTCAAAAGTAGATAAAAATAGAGAAAAAGATGGAGAGAGGGAAAAAAAAAGCATGCGTGGATATGAGTACAATATAGAAAAAAGTTCATAATTTCCTCGTCAAATGTCCAAATTAGAAAAGAAATGATGCATAAGAAAGCTAGTCCAAAGAGCTTTCCAAGAATATCTTGTATGTGAAATTTGGGGTTAGAATACAGAAATAGTGAGGAAAAGAAAAGTCGACTCATATAAACAAGCTTTTCTTTAGGGGAAAAAGGCAAGCAATCCTAAACCTATAAATAAGAGCATATTCTAGTGAAGAAGGGGGGGGGGGGGGGGGGGGGAGCTTGAAGGAACGCGGAAGCTCTACTCAATTGGAAGGCAAAAGAAGAAGGATCAACAACATCGAGAGGCATCATCAACAAAGAATCGTCTTCTTCTATATTCCATTTTTTTCTTTCCTCCACCTCTCTTCCCCCTTCCTTTATAAATTATCTCTCATATTCATATCAAACCCGTTGTAAAATTGATTCTTATTTTATAAAAGAATGTTCACCTACGTGTCTTATATGTTATCGTCATTTGTGCTTATTTGTTTTGTCTTGTGACAAGGGAGCATTTTGGGCTTGCCCATGCACCTCTCCTTTCACAAAGGCATTCAAATTTACGTATCTTATTTGTTTGTGTCTTGTGACAAGGGAGCATTTCGAGCTTGCTCATGCACCTCTCCTTTCACAAAGGCATTCAAACTTACGTGTCTTATATGTTATTGTCATTTGTGCTTATTTGTTTGTGTGTCTTGTGACAAGGGAGCGTTTCGGGCTTGCCCATGCACCTCTCCTTTCACAAAGGCATTCAAACTTTTGTGTCTTGCGTGTTAGTGTAAATCTTGCTTGTGTGTTCGTGTGACTTGTGGGGAGCGTTCGGGCTTGCCCATGCACCTCTCCTTTCACAAAGGCGTTCGAAATAGTGTCTCCTGTGTGTAAACCTTACTTGTGTGTTCGCGTGTCTTGTAACAAGGGAGCGTTTAGGCTTGCCCATGCACCTCTCTTTTCACAATGGCATTCGAAACTCTGTCTCTCGTGTGTGTAAGTAAGCCTTTTCCTTGTGTGTTCAAGTGTCTTGTAACAAGGGAGCATTCGGGCTTGCCCATGCACCTCTCTTTTCAAAAAGGCATTCGAAACTCTGTCTCTCGTGTGTGTAAGTAAGCCTTTTCCTTGTGTGTTCACGTGTCTTGTAACAAGGGAGCGTTCGGGCTTGCCCATGCACCTCTCTTTTCACAAAGGCATTCAAAACTCTATCTCTCGTGTGTGTAAATAAGCCTTTTCCTCGTGTGTCCGTGTGTAAGCCTTCCTCACATGCATTCATTCGCCTTGTGACTAGGGGTTGATTCAGGCTTGCCCATGCACCTCTTCTTTTCACAAACATTTTCGAATACTCGTGCCTTGTTTGTGTAAGCCTTCCTTGTGTTGTGTGTGTGAGCCCTATTTCCTTCTTGTCCATAACCCCGACAATTCCGCCTCACGATTCGCACATAGTGACGGATTTTCACGACACCGGTATCTAGAAAACATAGTTGCATGCAATGGAGTTGATACATTTCCTTTTCCATTGACAGCATGCAATGGAGTTGTTGCATGTGCCAACTTTTTTATGGAATGGTTGTGCGTGTGAGCCCTATTTCCTTCCCGTCTTAACCCCGACGGTTCCGCCTCACGATCCGCACATAGTGACGGATTTTCACGACACCGGTATCTAGAAAACATAGTTGCATGCAATGGAGTTGATACATTTCCTTTTCCATAATGGAGTTGTTGCATGTGCCAACTCTTTTATGGAATGGTTGTGCATGTGAGCCCTATTTCCTTCCCGTCCATAACCCTGACGGTTCCGCCTCACGATCCGCACATGGTGACAGATTTTCACGACACCGGTATCTAGAAAACATAGTCGTATGCAATGGAGTTGATACATTTCCTTTTCCATTGATAGCATGCAATGGAGTTGTTGCATGTGCCAACTCTTTTATTGAATGGTTGTGCGTGTGAGCCCTATTTCCTTCCCGTCCATAACCCTGACGGTTCCGCCTCACGATCTGCACATAGTGACGGATTTTCACGACACCGGTATCTAGAAAACATAGTTGCATGCAATGGAGTTGATACACTTCCTTTTCCATTGATAGCATGCAATGGAGTTGTTGCATGTGCCAACTCTTTTATGGAATGGTTGTCCCATGTTATATTCTTGATAAACCACACATCGCACTTCCATTTCCACACTTATCCCCAAGCAAGAGTCCAAATTATACCAAGGGCCTAACATTAGAGGATTGATGGATTCCTTATAGAAGTGATGTCTAAGAGATGTTCGATGTATGTTTGGTGTTTCTCTATACATCAAAACCAAAGGTGAAAAAATAATTCATCTTCAAGACAAAGGATATACGTTTCTTGCACATGTCTAGGAATGACAGGTGTGAAAAGAACATGAAGATGTCCGTCAGTTATGACACCTTAATTTTTTATCATGTCTCTATAAAATCAAGCCAATTTTGCCAACTTAAACATAAACATTGACCCAACACATTGCTCAAATGCATTTCCAACTAAAACCTTCCTCTATAATGACATTTGCACTTATTATCAAAGGTAGGGCAGTTTTAACTAAATCACCCTTGACATAGACCTTCCTTGAAAATGTAGATGTGGCTCATGCATGTATCTCTTTTAGGTTGTCTTAATGAACCAATAGTGATGAGTTCAATTTGTACGAGATCCTTAGTCTTAATCATGTAAGTACAAGGAGGTTGAAGGTGCTCTCTCCCTCTTTATATCATAGCAAAAGGAGAGTTTTGATTGAAGGGTATTGACTAGCACTATTCACCTCCATTTTTGGAGTTGGATCAAAAACATATTATGTCACATTCAGTTCATATCAGACAAATTTTTAATGTAGGAAAATTTATGTTGCAATGGAACTAGTTATGAAGCATCAACATCTTCATTCAAGGGATATCCCCAAGTTCATCATTGGCCACCCATATAACAAAGAAGTGTTGTCAATGCCAAGCATCCTCAACAAGAGAGAAAAAGCGAGGCTCGAAATATTGGAACAATATTCCAAAGGAAACGTCATTTTAGTTCATGTTGATATTCCCCTCCCCAATTTCACCATTCATTCGCTACCCATATAACAAGTTTGTCAATGCCAAGCATATGCTCAACGCGGGACAAAAAGCAATTTAGTTCATAAGTTTCATGACCCGTAGCAAATAAGACTTCAATAATGATAAAGGAATGTGATTGACAAACAACATATTCCCATGTGTATCAAGTGCACATATTATGCATCCGCATCTACAAATATCTCCATCATCCATGTTTTCCTTTGAGAAACTAATAATGTCAACAGCATGTATGTATCGCGTTATTCCTTTGCTTGTCTTGACTATACATTTCAATGCTCAACATAGTTCCATGAGATGACACTTACTCTAAGCTCATTCTGATTTCCAAGTCATCTCCCATGAGATAACATTAATGTCCCTAGAAGTCCTTTCAGTAAGTTGAAACATTGATGGGCTTAACTCATGCAGTCTCGGAGCATAAATTATTGTGTTTTCTTTGTCTTGATTATGCTTGTTGTCATCGCCCATGTGTGTGCTTTATCCTTAAAGAGGTCAGCCAAGGCACAACAAGCAAGCTTCGAAACCAATAAAAGCATGGACACAAGAGTCTAAAAGGGCAATGTGCACCCAAAGCTACCTCAGCATACGATTGAATTACAAATTTTTCCGACAAAGTACAAATTTCCGAGGAACCAAAAATAAGCAAAGAGAGATGGTAAGGGCTAGGTACTCAGGCTTAAATTTGCAAGTTGCCGTCTTGTTGGCCCACGATGATGATGATCGCGAGAGTCCACATTCAGCACTTCACCATGATTGAAGCCGAACATCTTCTCCAAGGTGCAAGAAATGCCATCTTCTACAAGGAATTTGCGATGCCGAGGCCTGATTGACCTACTCAAGCTATGGGCGAAGAAAGAAGGGTACTTGACCACATCCTCCATGCTTTTACCCATGGTGTGGACGAGGAAATCTATCTTAGGCTGCAAAGAGTTGCTAATGCTGGCAAGCAGAATGGGGGGATGGCCACATATGAGCAACATAACTTGGTAGGGGTTGAACCCAAGCGTAAGCCTCAAATAGTCAACTTTCGGGCGGAGGGCCTTTTCGGGGCGGCATAGCACATGTGGGAAACGAGTGGCAATGTCGACAATGTCCGGATTGGCCAATCCAAGGCTCCGCAGGTACGAAACGGTGGGGCGGATGCGAGATTCAATGCTGTAACCAAAGACATAAGGGCATTTGATTACCAACATACCCATGGAGCTTATATCGACACCAATCTCTTCGCTGAAGAAGGAGATTGTGAGCCGGAGCTTGGAATGTATGCTATACGAGATGAGGCGGGGGCATGCAAGAAGGACCTTGGAGAGGCGGGCCCGAGGCACGCCAATGGTCTCCAGGAACGCGAGGAGAGGGCATATCTTCTCTTCCAGGTTGCAGAGGAGGAGGCGGGGGAATCTTGTGATGGCTGCCGCGACCTCCTTTGGCTCTGCCCCTAGCCCTCCAGCCAAGCAATGGAGCTTCTGGTGGAGGTTGGATAAGGCCAGCAAGTGAGGGCACTTGGAAGCGATGGATGGGAGCTTTCTCTGTGGGATCCCCACTGTGTCACATAATATGCGCCAGTTCTCGCGTGCTTTGGTTTCAGCTCCATCTTCTTTCAGCCTGGCGCAGCGGTGCAGAATCTTTTGGATGGATTCTTCGGTGAGATGTTGGTCGCGCAGGAAGCTTGATACAGCTGAAGCTGAAGCAGAGGAGGCAGTCTCCGCCATAGCTTGCTTGCTTGCTTGCTTGCTTGCTGAGGCGCAGGGAGAAAGAGGATATCAATTTCATACAGAAGAAGTTGTAGAAGAAGAAAGAAGAAGATAAACATGTAATACTTGTAAGTTATGCCAATTTCCAAAACTAACCTCATTTCTTTCCTCATAATGTGTGTGTGTGTGTGTGCATTCCATAGTGGCATGTACTGAATTAAGAGATATATTTGAAGTCTCGGTGAGAAATTTGGGTCTTGGGTTGAGATCTATTCATAGTTCTAGCCATACGTCCCATTCGTGTCATACTCAAACGCCAATATTCGTATCATACTCATACGTGAAAAGGCTCCAAGTATGATTGAAATCCATACGCGGTACATAGATATATTATATATACATATGGTGTATATGGTGTACATTGTGTGTGTGAGTGTGAGGGGGAGAGAGAGAGAGAGAGAGAGAGCGTGTGTGGTCTAGAGAGAGAAACCCTGTTTTGCATGTGTGAGGAGACAGTGATTGAGTGTATATCTAGACTCTAGAGAGAGAGAGAGAGAGAGAGAGGAGCTATGGGTTTTGTTTGTGTGAGGGAGTATGTAATATGTATATTAGATATCTAGATTTTGTAGAGAGAGAAAATCTGTCAGTTCTCGTGTGAGAGAGAGTGTGTGTGTGTGTATGTGTGTCAGATGTCACTTCTATTCACAAAATATTATGAATATCAAAAATTAAAAAAACCCAAAAAAAAAAAAAAGCGAAACGAATATCGCGTATCATACGCGTACGTTTGCAAACGTTCGCGTACGTCCAGTAAATTGGACGTACGCGAATATTAGGAACTATGGATCTATTTGAAGTCTCCAATAGTGAGGTGAGAAATTTAGGTTTTGAACCCAAGACGTTGTGCTTTGTAGTGTAACAACTTACCACTAGGGTAAGATAATTACGAAACAAAAAGCAAAGCCTGTGTTTGTGTGAGTGAGAGAGAGTGAGAGTGAGAGTGAGAGTAAGTGAGAACCAAGTTACCCATCTAAATGACATGGCAACACAAGACGTTCAATCAACTATCGGACAACTCATGTTCGAAACAACAACAACATCTTATGGGAGGAAAGACCCGAAAAGAAGTCAAAGGTCTTCTACCACCTTTATTTTATTGTTAGATTTTGAAAAGGCCTATGATAGAGTGAATTGGAACTTTTTAGAAGAGGCGATGAGAAGATAAGGGTTTCTAGAAGCTTGGATTATTGCAGTGTCAGCTTTGTATAGATTAGCTTATAGTTCTATCTTAGTAGCAGGAGGTAGAGGACGAAGGTTTCAAATGTCACAATCTGTTCGCAAAGGGTGTCTGTTAGACCCTTTCTTATTTCTTATGTTACAGAGGTATTTTCAGCATGTGTTGGGATCCAAGGGCTGGTCACACCGATCTCTAACAAGATGATTTAGATGTGGAGTTTGCAGATGATACAACATTATACATGCGCGCTGAAGAAGGTAATTTGTATAAAGCACAAGCTGCATTGGAAACATTTTGTGTTGCCTCTGGTGCAAAAGTTAATTGGTGTAAATCAGTGGGTTTTTGGGTTTCTATGCAACCATTGCCATCATGGAGACCATCTGAGTTTTTTCGTTGGATTCAAGGAGTTTCAATTCGTTACTTAGGATGTCAGGTTGATATAAATATGCATAAGGAACGAACGATTGTTAGCTCCTCTAATGTTATCACTTAGGAAAAAACGGTTGATTTGGGACACTGCAAAGTTGTCTTTAGTAGGCAAAGTAATGATAGCTAATCAGGTTCTCCTTTCATCAATGTGGTATATTGCATCTACATGTTTGTTCTCTAGATCCTGTTTGTTACAAATTCAACGACTGGTTCGAAACTTTATTTGGATAGGACGAAGTAATAATGATGTTCGTGCGAAGGTAGCTTGGTTGACACTTATGACACAAATTTCTCATGGTGGTTTAGGGTTGGTAGACCCAAACAACCAATGTAAGGCTCTTTTGGCAAAATTTGTTGTTAGGGCTATGTTGCCTGCTCAAGGTATATGGTTAGAGTTGCTTTTAAACCAATTTCTTGATATTAAACCATCTACGAGGGGGTTTTGGAAACCATCTCTAAGATGGGCATTCTTGTCAAATTTTAAGACGAGACCGATACATGGTCCGATAGATGGTTTTATGGTTGGCATTTGTAAAGCATGGGATGTTGTTAAGTTTTATTTATTCGTAGATGCCCCTCTTCGAATGAAGAACTGTTGCGGCAACCTTTGATTTGGAATTTTATTTTTTCTGATGAAAGGGGTGTATTGCTTGGCAGTAGACCGCGATTACAGTGGGCTACGTTGGATAATAGTATAGCTGCCATGGTAGCCTCTTGGGGAAATTATGTTTTTCATCTTAATAATTCACAGCTAGATGTTACCATATGTAGGGGTTTTAGACTTATGTTTGATGAAATTCAATTATCTTTAGGGAATTTTCTCTCTAATTGGTCACCTTCTTTTGAGCATGTTTGGTTTGGATAATTTACTCCAGTTGGTGTTATTATAGGAGTAAAAGGAACACCATCTCAAGGAGACTGTTACTATTTTGATGTGTCTGAGGAAGGAAGATTATAGCAGACTGATGTGAATCATCAATTTGGCAAACGGCATTGCAACATCTGGTGAGAATGATTGGTAAATCGGGTAAAAGATGGATTTTAGATCCTTCTCCTACTGATAGTATGTTGTTTTGCCAACTATGGGTTTTAAAAAAAAAATCATTGTTGGACTTGCATTGGGATCCATCGAATTATCTTTGGAACATACAAATCCTTCATCTCATACTACATTTTTTCAATATTCTGTGAAGTTGGGACGAAAGTTGCTCTTAAGTAGGAAATTTCATCCTCCATCCGCTATGAAAGTGTGGTTGGCGAATGGGGCCTCTTTAATGGATGCATCTAAATATTGGAAGTGGTTATGGAGTATGCAGATTCCCAGGAAGATTTTCCTTTTTCGTTGGTTATTGAATCATTATGCACTACCGGTTCAGGCTTGGTTGCGGCAATTAGATAGTAAGTCATGTGGTTTTGGTTGTGGATGTATGATAGAATCAATTAAGCATGTATTGTAGTTTGCAATTTAGGGATGATATTATCTAGAAGACAATTGCATCTATTCTAATGTGGGTAATTTGGAAGGCGCAATACACATCAATATTTGACAATGCCACTCAGGATGCTTCTATTATAATAGTTGAATTCTGGTTGTTACTTGTTCATACATTACGTGGTCAGTATGAAAGTTTCACAGGTAATGTTGATGCCATTTTTAGGAAGCAAATGCATTTTAAAATGATATGGACCTCTATGCTCATTTTTAGGGAAGATGGAGATCACATAATTTGGATGTATACTGTTCCCGTCATTTTGGGAAACAATGTCTAGTAACTTTGTTTATGGACATTCTATTGTTACAAATTTTGGGTACTATAGGTTACATTGCATGCTCAATTACAATTTGGGAGGAGTAGACGATAAAAATCTTGGAGATATGGTGTACAAATATGTGTAGTTCTTGTATATACACATCAAATCGACTATGAGGAATGGTGCTTGAAAGTTGTTGTTGTTGCACAAGTTGCAAGATGGATTATGAAAGAGAGGCATCAGTTATAGTTTGAAAAGCAGAAATCTAGAAACAACAACAGCAAATTGCTTGAAGTTTAGCCAAAAACATTACTAGTTTTTGGCATTCAAGTGAAGCACTTCTTAGAGATGTTGTTAGAATGATAATGTTTCAATATCAGTTTTATCAAGCAGTAATTCTAAAAAAACAGCCATTGATAAGGTATAGTCAATGTTGTGGCATTTCTCAAAGTTTGTGCTCAAAGGAAGGATCTTTGGGAAGGTTATAGAATACATGCATATATTGTGAGAAAAGGGTTGCTTGAAAAAAGCTCGTATCTAGCAACTGATTTGATTAGCATGTATGCTAAATGTGGTGCTCTTTTGAAAGCACAAAAAGTGCTAGGAAAGTTGCCAACCCGAAATGTTATATTGTGGAATGTGTCAATTTCAGGTTATGCACAAGAAGCCCGACATTATGAAGCTTTAAAAGCTTCGAAACGATGCAAAACGAGGGCATCTCTCCTTGTAAAGAATCAATGGTGATTCTTGTGAAGCGGAAGAGATGTGAGTTATGTGTGTATGTGTGAGAGAAGAGAGGAGAGGAGAGAAACACAAGATAGATAAGAGACAATATGAAGTACTCAAGAAGAAGAAGGAGATGTATATTAACAAGTAGAATATGAGATACAAAATAGCGTTACAAGGAGTCACAACCGACTTAATATGGAGTAGGAGGAGGGTGCTTTATATAGAGTCACCCTCTCTCTTCATTTACTCACTACAACGTTCACTCTCTCACTAGAGCCTTGAGGAATGTGAAGTCTTACGGTCATGGGGAATGTGGAACCATTAGTTATGTGTCATAGAATATGAATCTATGACACATAGTTTAATGTGTAGAGTGGTGGTGTGACTCTTGACCTTTGAGTAATCATAGATTCTCAAAAGGTGTGTTCACATGTTGCTCTATGTTGAGCTTGATTCTCAACACGCCCCCTCAAGCTCAACTCGAGTCGGCTCCTTTCGGTTGATGTCCGCTTCGGTTGGTATCCGGTTCAGACGATCTCCGTTGTCCGTTTTGGCTCGTACCCGGTTCGGTCGGTATCCGATTCTCGCTTGTACTCTCCCTCAAGCTTGGCAAGTCAAGGATCATCAATCCAAGGTCTGACATGAATTGCCGAAGCTTGTTGGTTCCTAGGGCTTTCGTGAAGATGTCGGCCGTTTGAAGATTTGTGTTGATGTGTAGAAGGTCGACATCTCCGGCCTGAATACGCTCTCGAATGAAGTGATAGTGCACTTCGATATGCTTTGTGCATGCGTGGAACACCAAGTTCTGAGCCATTGTTCCCCTCACATATCGTAATACTCACTTAGCGCAATTGAAATGGATATCTCGCGGAGTTTGCATGAATTGGCTAAGGAGTCCGACCGGATAGCTAAGGTCAGGTCGTGTGATCGTGAGATAGATGAGACTCCCGATCAATTGTTGATATTGAGTCGGATCACACTTGTTCGTGCCAGAGTCGGCATCTAGTTTGAGGTTTCTATCGAGAGGCGTAGCGATCGATTTGCAACTCGATGCCTAGGAAGAAGTGTAGCTCCTTCATGTCCGTCATCTCGAATTTGTTGGAGAGGAGGGACTTCACCTTGTTGATGTCGACTAAATGCTCACCTCCAATAACGAGATCATCCACGTATAGAATGATGAAAATTGGGCTTTTAGACTCGTTTCATACATAGAGGGAGTTGTCGGATTTCGACATTCAAAAGCCGATTTGATGAAGATATTGCGTAATCTTCGAATGCCAAGCACGTGGTGCTTGCTTGAGGCCGTAGAGAGGCTTCTTGAGTCGACATACAGCTTTCAGATGGATGTTGGATTCGAAGCTGGGTGGTTGAACCATGTACACCTCCTCTTCCAATTCACCTTGAAGAAAGGCGTGCGTTCTTTACGTCCATTTAGTGGAGGTGCCACCTTTTCGCCGCTGCAAGTGCGATCACGGTCCGACAGTCGTCATCTTTGCCATCGGGGCAAAGGTCTCTTCATAGTCAACTCCATGTGTTTGCGTGTATCCTTTCGCTACGAGTCGAGCTTTGTAGCGATTGATGAAGCCATCGACATTATACTTCACCTTGTAGATCCATTTGCAGCCTATCGCCTTCTTGTGCGGTGAGTGGGGAACGATATCCCATGTGTCGTTCTTGTGTAGTGCACACATCTCCTCATTCATTGCTTCGATCCATCACGGGTCCTTCGCGGCTTCGGAAAAGGTTTCCGGCTCCCATACTGTTGCGACCTTCATCATAAAGGCGTAATGGTATGCCATATATTCATCGTAGACGAAGCGGCTTACGGCGTTCTTTTCACGGGTGGATCAGTGTAGCTTCTCGTTTGCGAATTCTAAGGCTTTCTTCACTCCATTTGTCTGGATGTCAAGGCCTTCGAACTCACTATCGAGGGAGTGAGTCGATTCGTTGCCATCGAAATGAGCGTCTTCATACTCCGGCATTTTGGCCTTCCCTTTGTCCAACTTCGGACTTGGTCGAGATGTGCTTTGATTGCTCAAAGCCTCTTGTGGTCCGCTCAGTCGGGTCGTGATCAGACTTTCTTCAAACAAGCGCGTAAGGCGATCTTCATCCTCTATCTCTTGTTTGGCGGATTTCGGGTCGAGTGGAATCGGAGTTGAAGTTGTCTCTAGTGCGTACCAGGATGTGGACTCGTCAAAAACGACGTCTCGACTTACTTGAGATTTTCAAGTTGAGGGGTTGTAGCACTTGTAACCCTTTTTCTCCAGTGAGTATCCTATGAGGATACATTTCTCCAACTTCGGGTCAAGCTTTTGACGCTTCTCTTCGGGGATGTGCACGTACGCAATGGAGCCGAATATCCGAACATGCGATAGGTCCAGCTTCTTTCCGAAGAACTTCTCGTGCGGAGTAAGTTCGTGCACACCCGATGTCGTACACCGATTCATGAAATAGACGGCCGTGTTAGCTGCTTCCGCCCAATACGATTTCGGCATGTGCTTTTCGTTAAGCATAGCCCGTGCCACTTCGAGGATGTGCCGATTCTTGCGTTCGGCCACTCTGTTTTGTTGTGGCGTATGTCGACACGAAAACTCTCGCCGTATTCCTTCTTTTTGTAGAAACGCCGAAGATTCGTCGGAGAAGTACTCCTTGCCTCCATCCGACTGAAGACATCATACATGTCGGCCCGTGGCTTTCTCGACTTCATTCTTAAATTTTTGGAAGTGTCTGAACACTTCGCTCTTTCGTCGCATCGGGTAGATCCAAGTGTGCCTAGAGAAGTCGTCGATGAAGGTCACGTAGTATCAACATCCGCTGAATGTCGCCGTTTGAGCCGGACCCCATACATCGGAATGAATTACGTCGAGTACGCCTTTGCTCACGTTCTGCTCCTTCGGAAGTGGGTGCCGATGTTGCTTGCCGAATTGGCAAGCGGCACACACGCCTTCAATCTCTTTCTCCGTGAATGTCGAGAGCCCGATGACGACTCCTTTTGATTGCATTGCCTTGAGCTTTTGGAGGTTGATATGGCCAATCCGCTTGTGCCATAACTCTATGAAGGAATCCATGCCCTTTGCGAACATGGCCGATTTCATCTCGTGTGAGTCAAGAATGAACATTCGGCCCTCTCTTCGTCCGCATGCGATGAGTCGGCCCTCTTTTTCGATGAAGCAACCGCCTTGATTAAATCGTACTTGCATTCCTTGCTCTACAATTTGGCCGACGGTGACCAAATTCTTCGTGATAGTTAGTACATGCAAGACATTTTTAATATAAGTTTGCTTACCTTCTTCTCTAAACGGAACATTACCGATGTGCCAAATCAGGTGCGTAGTATCGTCTCCGGTTTCGACATAGCCAGGTCGGTCCGGCCCTTGAAGTTCTCGGAACCATTCTTGATGCGACGTCATATGGTTCGAGGCACCGGAATCGACGAACCATACGTCTTCCGTACCGGAGGCATTAGTAGAAGTAGAGGCCGACATAGAATTCGCTCTATGTCTCATCACGAACTGTTGAGTGACAAGCTCAACATTGGGTGCGTAATATGGCGCGTAACCCAGTGCATAGACTGGACCCATAAGTTAGTACGCACAACCTGGCCGTATCGGTGCGTAAACCAAAAGGCCGTTAGAGAGATATTCCTCGTAAGGAATAATTTTAGGAGTAAGTGTTGAGGCTCCTTTATGAGCAGTCAAGTACTGTCAGTACTTGTGTTAGCCCGATTGTTAGGGCTTGTATATAAGGTGCTCACCGAGCACGAAGTATGTACAGAACTAAGTGTCATTATTTTGAATCTAAGTTTTCTGTTGTCTGCTCTCTTTCTCTCCTTCTCCATCTCTGCGTTTTCTAAGTTTACCGAACTGTCTTATTTCCGAACTGTGTACTCTGCGTTTACGCACACGCTTCCACACAACGTATTCTTTTACACGAACATTTTGCCGCGATTGTCATAGTCGGAGTTGATGGCGTAGTTGGTGAGTTGTCGGCTAGTGGAAGCCGACTCGCGTATCTTCTTACGGCATTCTTCTTCGTGGTTGCCTACTTTCCCACAATATCCGCATTCAATTGAGGTTTGTCGGCTCGGACCGGAATGGTGACTCCCCCCTCTTCCGAAGGTTCCCCGATGGCCTCCATCTTGTTGCCGTAATTGAGAGTTGTTTTCATAAATTGGTTCGCCTCGTCCGCTTCGTCCTTGGCCGAATCGGCCTCTTCTTGCACGGCCTCATCCTCTTCCTCCGTCCGAATGCGTGTAGAGCATTTGGCCATCCGAGGTGCTACTCCTTGTTCGAACATGGTTTTCTTTGACCGACAACATGGATTGAAGATCGAAGAACGAGGGCGGATTCTCCCGTGCTAGTACAGCGGTCCGCATCACGCTGAATCTTGGTGCAAGGCCGCTGAGGCATATTTGCACCATCTCGTCATCCTCCACGTTTACGCTTATCGAGCCGAGAGAATCACAAAGCTCCTTGATCTTCAAGGTGTAGCCCATGAAGGACATATCCCTTTGTTGGATATTATTCAACTCTTGGCGGAGTTGAAGCTTTCTCGCAGTAGTGTTGGCAACAAAAATCTTTCGTAGATTCTCCCACGCTTCCTTCGGCTTCTTGGCTTCTCGAATGTACCCGAGCATGTGGTCGTGAACACATGTCGCCAAGCAATACATCACTCGGCTTGCCGCTTGCTCCCATGTTGCATAGTCGGCGTCTTTCGGGTTGGGCCAATTTTCTTCTGCTCCTTTGATGTAGCTCCAATAGCCTTGGCCGACAAGGTATTGGTGCATCTTGTACTCCCAAGATGCAAAGTTGTTGCGATCCAACTTCTCGCTAGGGAGAGCGCTCCCCATTTGAGTATTCATTGTCGATGTAGATTTCTTCCTTCTTTTCTTTTCCTTCTCTCTCGAACACGAGCTATGTAGTCGCACTACAATAGAGATGAGCCAGTTCTTCTTGAACGTCGGCGTAGAGCACAACACACGATCATGATGAGGCAAGTGGGCTAGATTGAGCTACCAAATCGCTCTGATACCACGTAAAGAATCAATTGTGATTCTTGTGAAGCGGAAGAGATGTGAGTTATGTGTGTATGTGTGAGAGAAGAGAGGAGAGGAGAGAAACACAAGATAGATAAGAGACAATATGAAGTACTCAAGAAGAAGAAGGAGATGTATATTAACAAGTAGAATATGAGATACAAAATAGCGTTACAAGGAGTCACAACCGACTTAATATGGAGTAGGAGGAGGGTGCTTTATATAGAGTCACCCTCTCTCTTCATTTACTCACTACAACGTTCACTCTCTCACTAGAGCCTTGAGGAATGTGAAGTCTTACGGTCATGGGGAATGTGGAACCATTAGTTATGTGTCATAGAATATGAATCTATGACACATAGTTTAATGTGTAGAGTGGTGGTGTGACTCTTGACCTTTGAGTAATCATAGATTCTCAAAAGGTGTGTTCACATGTTGCTCTATATTGAGCTTGATTCTCAACACGCCCCCTCAAGCTCAACTCGAGTTGGCTCCTTTCGGTTGATGTTCGCTTTGGCTGGTATCCGGTTCAGACGATCTCCGTTGTCCATTTTGGCTCGTACCCGGTTTGGTCGATATCCGATTCTCGCTTGTACTCTCCCTCAAGCTTGGCAAGTCAGGGATCATCAATCCAAGGTCTGACATGAATTGCCGAAGCTTGTTGGTTCCTAGGGTTTTTGTGAAGATGTCGGCCGTTTGAAGATTTGTGTTGATGTGTAGAAGGTCGACATCTCTGGCCTGAATGTTGAAGAACTTTAGAAATGAATGTCGCAATCGAGCGTGCACACTATGATCGTGAGAGAATTTCGTCCAAGGATTTGGTTTGGTCAAAGATGTGCAAAAAACATAATTGAATGTGATCTAAAGCATAGTATTATATCAAACTGTAATACTCTGACTCCCGAGCTTCTTTTGGGCAAAGTGTGCATAGTCAACTAATCTCGTCACTTGTGCCGCTACACCCCGTCTCACATTATAGTAAATGTGAGCTAAGTGGCATGGAAGCAATTGTTCGGATGGAAGACAACAAGATGGGCTCTTACATGTTTTGATGTCGGCAGCTTCCCCATTCAACAAAGTATATATGGTGTTGCAATTAGGTGCAACACATGTAGTATAATTATTGTAGTATTTCACATTATTGTAACATTCCAAGCGATAGTTACCACAACACCTCGTAGGATATTGGTTGTGAAGAGAGTTTTCTCTAATTCTTCCCTCACTAATCATAATTAAATTTATTTCAGTTGCTTTTTGCAATCATAACTATGTGTTAATATCGGAGATGGTGTATCCTTCATATCAATAAATTTTGAGCCCTTGTGAATGAATATTCTACCATCAAGTATATCAATAAATTTTGAGCCTTTGTGAATGATTATTCTACCATTAGGTAAAATGCCTGAAACCATGAAGCCTAGAGAGAAGCATCCTTCACGTGTGGTTGAGATTCCGATTGATGAAGTTAAGCCAGAAGTTCATGAAGCTAAGGAAATGTCAAAGAAAGAGGCACGTAAGAAGGTTGGGGTGCTTGTGATAGAAACAGTCTTCCAAATGTGAAAATGTTTTGGAATAAAAACTATAAAGGAGCTAATTCTAAGTTATTTTGACAAATTTAGACGATAGTTTGATTAAACTAGTTATTACCACTATTGAACTCCAATTTATTTTTGCGGAATTGTTTTTTTTGGGTAAAAGAAAAACCATTGATACTCAGATTCATGTTATATATATAACATAATTCGATATTAGATATGAAATGTAAGGTATAGATGTTTTTGTCTTGATAACATGGATTTGTGAATATGGTAGGTTATATTGCATTTTCAAGATGGAAGAATCAACTATGAAGAGTTTGCAGTTATGATGAGGAAAGGGGCTGGAAAACTTGAAGGGAGGTTGAATGAAGTATAATTGCAAGATGATGCAGATTGATGGTGTGGTGGGGAATATGGAAATCTTCTATTGCTCCTAGAAGAGGTTGTTGATTCCTTATCAAGGACCTCGTAGTTGAAAGTTATCACAAGCTTTGCTCCATACAGAGATCACCAAAGTTTCGGTCGGGGCTCACAGTCTCAGAAACATGGAAATGGTAACGGAACAAATATTGGTAGAAGTTCAGGACGATATTAGACATATTAGTTGCACATTAGTATTGCTCTGGTGGTGGAATGAACATAGTTCCAGTGTTTCTACTAGTACTCCAGAGAGATGTATGTATGGAAATTTATTTTTACATCCTAATATGGAATCTTTCATGTGGAATTGAGATTTTATAGGTGCCACTATTTCTGGTACTCTTTTAGTAGTTGTTTGTTATGTCTATTTAACCTTGGAAATTCCAAGTGGTGTCCAATGCTTCCTGCAAGTTTGAAAATGTGAATGTGTTATTGTGTCATTTTTTCTTGTGTTGGTTGATGATCCATAGGTAGTAGTATTCCATGGTATAAAGTCAAAGAACCAAGAATATGCCCAAATTATGAAAGCTAACTTTACATGGAACATGAGTTGCATACTATTGTGAATAGAGTGAATGAGTGATTTTGAAAATGTGAATGTGTCATTGTGTTGGCTCATGACCCATAGGTAGAGTATTCCATGGTATAAAGTCAATGAATCAAGAAAAAGCCCAAACTATGAGAATTAACTTTACTTGGAACATGAGTGAGTTGCATATTAAAGTGACAATCAAACATAGCCCAAATGGTAAGAGCCAACTTTACTTGAACAAAAGTGTTAAGGGCTCAATGCGGATTAGAAGGATCCTAGGGTAAAAGATCTACAATTGCAAAAGATGAGAATTCATCATGTTGTAACTCATAAATGCGAAACTATGATATAATAATTGTGGAATCTAAATGATCATCTAGGGAGAAGTGGTGGTGCTTGCCATTCTATTTTTATTTGGGAAATGAGCTCTTGAAAGCTGTAAAAAGACGTGAGTTCATTATCAACTATAAAATGAAGTGAGCAAATCACAAGGATGCATGGGGGGCCTATGATGACAACATTGTTACTTCTTTGGCTAATAGAACATGTCATGAGGAGACCATTCTTTGACTTGTATTTCCACAAATCAGTTAGTATTTGCTTCCAATATTGTTTGAGCTACAAAATCACTTTCCAAGCAAAGTCATGGATATGTGTATTCAAGCTATTTTGAACTAGACAAGCATTAAATAAATAACTCTTTTGACTTTCTATAAAGACCTGTTTGGTTGTATCATGTTGCCAAAATAGTTCAAGGGCGTTCCACCTAAAATCAATGAAATCAATGATAGAAAATTTGATTGCGCTATCATAGTAATCCATGCATAGGCCACTTTACAAATTTCCAATACATCAACTTTTCATCTTTTCAAGTTCTCCACTTGCTTGATCTTTGGCAAGAATATTGCACATTAGAGGATATCTAAGATGGAGAACAATCTTATTTGGAATGTCATAAGTGAATTATGAAAAGAAGAATCTTAAGAGTTACAAAAAAACAAATGTACAATTTGGCAACTTGTTAGAGTTATGGTCTAACGTAAGCATGAGATAAGGATAAAATATAGATAAACATAAGGAGAGACAGAAAGAAGGGTGTTGATCCACCCGACCACCCCCAAGCGAAGGGATCGAGACGGACTCAAGCCTCGATCAATGTCCCATACCACCGCTGTGGCGTCGAGTCGTACCTGGTGATGGCGTGCTCGTTACAAGAGTTGACGTAGTCAAAAGATGATGAAATGAGGGTAGCTAGGCCTCATATTTATAGCAAGACCCAAGGCCCCCAGGCAAGTTCACACTTGGCCTAATGGGTTGTCTCAACCCCGTGTATTAAAAGTAATCCTCCCCTTCTTTACACTCTCGTTTAACCCTCACACTTATCCACGTGTATAGAATACTACGGTAAATTCTCACCAAGGGATATTATATGGTCATGCCCGTAACATACTCCCCCTCTTTAAAACGTTGCACTCTTGCAATGGAAAGTTAGGGAAGTTAGTTCTAAGAGTATTTTCGCATTCCCATGTGGCATCTTTGATAGATTTATCCATCCATTTAATTTTAAATTCTTGGATTATTTTAGTACGCAGATTTTTTGTGTTAACATCGAGAATTCTTTCTTGTACATGTGGTTTAGAAGATAATTCTTCAGAAGTAACCAGAGTTTCGGTTGTAACTGTATTGTCATCAGAACCTAGAAGTTCTTTTAGACGACTTACATGAAAAACTGGATTAATTTCAACGCCATCTAGAAGAGCGAGACGATAGGCTGATGAACCAATGCGTTTGAGGACTTGAAAAGGTCCACAAAACCGTGGGGCTAACTTAGCGCACTTACCCGTAGACAAAGCCTTAGAATTGTGAGGTACACGTAAAAATACCTTCTGTCCAGGGTTGAATACACGAGGTTGCCTATGATGATCGGCATAAAAATGCTCTCTATCTTGAGCTGTTTTTATATTATCTCGTGCAATATGCAACATATCTTGCATATCCTGAAGAAATTTTTGCGTACTTCGCAACTCATTATGATGTATATTAATATCAATTGGGGCTCGTGGCCGAAAACCATACATCAACATAAAAGGACTACATCCCGTCGATGTATGCTTGGAGTTGTTATAAGCAAAGTCCAGAATTGGGAGATAATGTTCCCATTTTGTTGGTTTTGCACCAACGTATGCTCGAAGCATGTCCTCAATAATTTGATTTACTCGTTCAGACTGTCCATCGGATTGAGGATGATCCATGGAGCTCATGCTCAACGTAGTTTCTAACTTCTTAAAGACTTGTGTCTAGAAGTCACTAGTAAACTTTGGATCTCGATCACTCATGATATCCATCGATAACCCATAAAAACGAAATAACTCGTCAATGAATTGGTAAGCCAATTCAGGAGCTGTTACCGTGGTTTTAGTAGCAATAAATCTGGCCATTTTAGTTAGTCTATCAACCAAAACCCAGATGGCATCATGGCCTTTTTGGGTGCGAGGAAGGCTAACAATAAAATCCATGGATATACTTTCCCACTTTTTATTGTGAATGTCCAAGGGATGTAAAAGTCATGCGGCTTTAAGTCGCTCGACTTTGTTAACCTGACACTAGTGACATTTAGTCACATAGTTATGTATGTCAGGACGCATCTTAGGCCAATAGAATTGAGTGGAGATGAGAACGAGTGTACGATGTATTCCAGGGTGCCTTGATGAGGGTGCATCATGGCATTCAAACAAAATTCTCTTTTTGACCTCAGGTAAATCTAGAACATAGACCTTCCCATTACAGTAGAGCAAACCGTTAGTAATGTGGAAGGATTCCTTCAAGGATGTGGTGGTGTCTATTCCAGACTCAACTCTTGCCCAGTATTTCGCAAAATAATTGTCATTAGGATACTTTCCTCAAAGGTGATCATAAAGATCTGATGTTATTTCGGTGAAGCTAAGCATGTTAACTTCACGGATGCGACTTAGTGCATCAGCGATAGTGTTCATGGAACCTTTACAATATCGTATGGAAAAATCAAAGTCTTGGATGAGATCAGCCCATTGTGCCTTACGACCTTTCAAGTCTTGTTGGTCACAAAAATATTTCAAGGACTCGTGGTCCGTAGTTACCACAAAACGATTTCCATAAAGATAATGGCACCATGTGTTTGAGCGCATGTATAACTGCAAATAACTCCTTTTCTTGAACGGTATACCGACATTGATTATGTTGAGAGACAAGCTCAACATCGGCCGGATCGGCTGAAGAAGCCGAGGACCGGATCGGTTGGGACCGATCGGTTAGGCCGAATGCGTAAACCGGTACGCAAACCGGTGCGTAGGTAGGGCCGGATCGGTGCGGAAACCGGGAGGCCGTTAGGAAAGATATTCCGTGAGGAATATATTTGGGAGTTAGTGTAGGAGCTCTTAATGAGCATTGAAGTACTGTCAGTACTTCGGTCAGTCCTTCTAGGACTTGTATAAAAGTGTTCATTGAACACACATATGTATAGAGTGTGGTGAATAGAGATTGTGTATTTTTTGAATATACCTCTTGTGTTTTTCCTCTCTCACTCTCTCTGTCTCTCCTGCGTATACCGCATGAGCTCAAGCTCTCCATTAAACCTGAGTGTTCTTCCTTCTGTTCGGTCTTCATACTTACTTCCGCACGTTACTTTTCACATGGTATCAGAGTGCGAGGGTTGAGAACCTCTCTACAGCCGACACAGCTTGACGAAGAAGAACAAGAAGAACGATGGATAGAGGCATGGCGAGCTCGCTTCCAACAGAGAAGCTCGACAGAACCAACTACGCGTCTTGGTCCTACAAGATGCACTAGTACCTGCTCGGGCACGGCTACTGGAGTTATGTCGAAGGAGCTAATGACGCAGCACCCGAATCGACACACAAAGACTTTCCGTCGTGGGAGCAATCGACGAGCAGGGTATTATACTACTTTGCGTCGTGTGTGGGCGAACAACTATTGAGCTATGTTCGGGATGCAAAGACGCCGAAGGGTGCGTGGGAAAATCTGAAGAAGATTTTCGCCGTGAGCACCACAGCCAGGAAGCTTCAGCTCTGACAGGAGTTGAGCAACCTACGACAACGCGACTTGTCGGTGGCGGACTATACCTCGAAGATCAAGGATATCTGCGACTCCCTCGCCTCCATAGAGGTGAACATCGAGGAGAGCGAGATGGTCCAGATTTGTCTCGGAGGTTTGGCGTCGAAGTTCGGAGCATTCCGAACGGCTGTGTGTACCCGGGAGAATACGCCGTCCTTTTTCGACTTACAGTCAATGCTCCTGGTAGAGAAGAACCACGCGGGTGCGTCTACAAGCACGTACACCGACAACAGAATGTTGTACACGCAGGGAGATAGGCCCCGTGGACGTGGAGGACGAGGTGAGTCGGCGCACAATGGAGGCGGCCAACGAGATCAAGGAAGAAGGCACCGAAGTGATGCCGACAACAACTCCGGACCCTCCGGAAACAGGGGGAGTCGAAGCGATGAGAACCGGCAAGGGAAGGCCATCGCGGAGTGTTGGTACTGTGGCAAGAAAGGCCACAGGGAAAGTGAGTGCTGGAAGAAGCGCGCCGATTCGGAGAGAACCGGTTCCGGAAACGGCTCCGGACATACCGACAAGGGAAATCGGCAGCGATCGCACTACACCGAAGACTCCGGGAGAGCCGGAGAAGGGTCTGCCTTCGTGACGAGACACGAAGCAAACTCAATGAAACGGACCACCCCGAGATCAGACGAGGTGTGGTACGTAGACTCCGGCGCGTCAAACCACATGACGAGCCATAAGGAGTGGTTCTCGTACCTTGAAAAACCGATACAACCTGGAGTAGTCGCAACTGGAGATGACACTCCGCATCCGATCGCGAATGTCGGAGAAGTTCCCCTTAGCCATGTCGGGCAGAAAGGGAAACTCATGAACGTGTTGCACGT
The DNA here is from genome assembly GCF_043228905.1 of Azolla caroliniana. Classification (NCBI taxonomy): domain Eukaryota; kingdom Viridiplantae; phylum Streptophyta; class Polypodiopsida; order Salviniales; family Salviniaceae; genus Azolla; species Azolla caroliniana. The sequence continues at coordinate 7,473,551 of NW_028230455.1, read as the reverse complement.
TCCGACAATCACGAAGAACTTGGTCTCGATCGGACAGATCGTCGACCAAGGGATGGAGGTTCGGTTTACACACCTCGGGTGCTTCATTGAGGAAGAAGGCCGTGTGATTGCGCAAGGGCACAGAGACGGGAGGATGTTCATCCTCGATTCCACTGACGGCGGCACCGCAATGTTCTCGAAGGGACAAAAATCCGAGTCGGACATCGACTTGTGGCCGAGAGGAAGAATCGGTTAGTTGTGGAAGCGCCACGAGCAATGCTGGAGGAGAAGAGCTTGCCCAAGTTCTACTGGGCCGAGGCGGTAAGGACCGCGGTATACATCCAGAACCGGATCGGAGACAAAGTGTCGGCGCACGAACTATATTTCGGAACGAAGCCGAACTTGCGACACTTGAGGGTGTTCGGTAGCATTGCGTATGTGCATGTACCGAAGGAGAAAAGGAGGAAGTTGGACGCAAAGGCTGAGAAATGCATCTTGGTCGGTTACTCAGACGAGTAGAAGGGTTATAAGTGCTATAACCCTCGCACCAAACAAGCGCGTGTTAGCCGTGACGTTGTGTTTGACGAGTCTGCATCCTGGTACGAGCCCCCGACTCCGAACCCCGACTCCAATCCGAGTTCTGACGATGAGGTCAGCGAGGCCGAGATGCCTCCGGATGAGCCCGAAATCGAGACCCGCGAAGAGAGTCCGATTTCACTCCGTTTAAGTGGACTGATTGGACGACTGAGTCGGTACGACCAGTCCGATGAAGAGCCGGCGAGTAGTGGAGACTCGGCCGTGCATTCCCCGCGCAGGAAGTCGAGGAGACGGCTTACGCGCAAAGAGAAAGGGAAGAAGAAGGTGTCGGATTCTAGCACGGATAAGAACGAGTCAGACCGACGCGAGTCCGACTCCGAGGGAACCAGTGATGGGTCTTTAAAGGTGAAGACCACGTCGACCGAGAAGGCCTCGACATCGGCTAATGTGAGATTATGCCGATCTACCCGCTAGAAGAATCTTGTTTTGCGGTTCGGATACAACGAGTACATGGTGCATCATTATGCGTACATGACCCGTGTAGCGGAAGTGCGTGAGCCGGAGAGCTACGCAAAAGCGGCTAAAGATGCAAATTGGCGTGCCCGATGGAGGAAGAGATGCACGCATTGGCGGAGAACGAGACCTGGGACCTGGTTGACGCACCAACAGGGGTAAAACCGATCAGGTGTAGGTGGGTGTACAAGGTCAAGTACAACACCGATGGCTCCGTCAACCGGTACAAGGCTCGGCTAGTGGCAAAGGGCTACGCGCAGAAACACGGCATCGACTACGATGAGATGTTTGCGCCGGTCGCGAAAATGACGATCGTCCGTGTTTTGCTCGGAGTAGCTACGGTGAAGGGGTGGCACTTACATCAGATGGATGTAAAGAATGCGTTCCTGCAAGGTGACCTTGAGGAACAGGTGTACATGGTACAACCCCCCGGATTTCACTCTGGAACGAACTCCTCGGAAGTATGCCGACTGAAGAAGTCCCTTTACGGACTGAAGCAAGCCCCGCGTGCCTGGAACGCGAAGATCACGCAACAACTGCGTCGGATGGGCTTCGTCACGTCAAAATCAGACTCTTCCCTGTTCATCCGGAAAGGTCGACTCGGACCGGTTAGTATTTTACTATATGTTGATGACTTGGTCATCACCAGCGCCGACCTAGGTGAAATCGACCACGTGAATCTCCAGCTTGCGGCATCGTTCGACATGAAGGATCTGGGGGACCTTCGTTACTTCCTCGGGATCGAAGTGATCCATACCCCCGAAGGCATATTGATCAGCCAACGTCATTACGTGCTGAGTATGCTCTTCAAATTCGGGATGGCCGACTGTAAGTCCGTCTCGACTCCTTTGGACAGAACCGTCAAGCTTCATCCCGATACGGGAAAGGTATGCGACTCGACGAGGTTCCGACAAATTGTCGGAAGCCTCATATACTTGACCATCACCCGACCCAACCTCAGTTATCCAGTTGGAGTGATCAGTCAGTTCATGGCGCGACCTACCGAGGAGCACCTTCAATGTGCGCAACGCATACTTCGGTATGTCAACGACACTAAGGACCAGGGACTGCTATATCGGACCGGTGCAACCGCGCAGTTAGTCGGCTACACCGATGTTGATTGGGCTGGGAATGCCGCCGATCGCTGATCCACGTCCGGATACGCGTTCTCCCTCGGGAGTGCCACGATCGCGTGGAGCAGTAAGAAGCAGCCGACATTTTCACTTTCAAGCACCGAAGCTGAGTACCGAGGAGCGGTTGTCGCGACATGCGAAGCCATATGGTTGAAGCGGCTACTTAAGGACCTGCAAGAGGAGGTGTCAGATCCGACGACGATCTACTGCGACAACCTCAGCAGCATCCAGCTCGTGAAAAACCCCATTTTCCACGCACGGACCAAGCACATTGAGGTGCACTACCATTTCGTCCGTGAGCGTGTCCTTTCCGATGAAGTCGAACTTCAGTACGTTTCGACGGATCGGCAGATTGCCGACATCTTCACCAAGTCTCTTGGTCTGGACAAGTTGCGGCAATTCTCAGGTGCGCTCGGATTGCGTCACCTCGACGTGCCAAACTTGAGGGGGAGAACAGTCCCGAACGACCAAGCAAGGCAATGGGAAAGGAGTGGAGACCGCGACACCGAGTCGGTTGACTCAGTTGTCGAGTTCGACATCGGATCGGCTGAAGAAGCCGAGGGCGGACCCGCGGAAAAGTCCGAAAGCGGACAGAAGGGGAGCAGCCGAAGGAGAGAGCCGAAGCCAACCACGCATGGGGAAGATGACGCCATCGAGGGCGAGAAGACCGAAGACAAGTTGGAGACAGCCAACTCGGATGAGAGCGAAAACCGATCAAAGGTAGCCGAGTCAGTTCGGATGTTTGATTCAGATACGTTGAATCAACCGAGGCCCAAGTGGAAGAAAAGGCAGCAGGAGAAGCGTCAACACCGCAACATCAGAAGAGCTAATAAGGGCCACATGAGTAGACAAGGCGACCGGATGGGTTGAAGCATGCGGAGTCGAACAGGTCGTGGAGCGCGAGCGAGGCGTGAAGCCAGGAGGAACCAAAGCTGTGAGCCCGAAGATCCCGAAGAGCCTCAAGTTGAGCTTGAGGGGGAGTGTTGAGAGACAAGCTCAACATCGGCCGGATCGGCTGAAGAAGCCGAGGACCGGATCGGTTGGGACTAATCGGTTAGGCCGAATGCGTAAACCGGTACGCAGACCGGTGCGTAGGTAGGGCCGGATCGGTGCGGAAACCGGGAGGCCGTTAGGAAAGATATTCCGTGAGGAATATATTTGGGAGTTAGTGTAGGAGATCTTAATGAGCATTGAAGTATTGTCAGTACTTCGGTCAGTCCTTCTAGGACTTGTATAAAAGTGTTCATTGAACACACATATGTATAGAGTGTGGTGAATAGAGATTGTGTATTTTTTGAATATACCTCTTGTGTTTTTCCTCTCTCACTCTCTCTGTCTCTCCCGCGTATACTGCGTGAGCTCAAGCTCTCCATTAAACTTGAGTGTTCTTCCTTCTGTTCGGTCTTCATACTTGCTTCCGCACGTTACTTTTCACAGATTAGAATCAAGTTTCTTACTCTCGAATGTTATTGGTTTACCATCTTGATATAAGACAACGCCTATAACATAATCGCTTGCATCGGTTTCAACCTCAAAAGGTTTGGAAGGATCGGGTAAAAGAAGCAAAGGAGCAAAGGAGCCTTGCATAGCAGGTCCTTGAGTTCCTTAAAGGCGAGGTCTAGTGTAAACATTCCACACAATAGGTTTTGTAGACTTATGTGGTTGACCTTTTAGAAGATCAATAAACGACATTGTCAATTAGGAGTAATTACGAAGTGATTTTCGCAAAAACCCGACAAAACCAATGAATGATCGAACTTCTCGAATATTCCGAAGAGTGGGCCAAAGTTTGATTTTCTCGATGCAAGAAGGATCAATTTCAACTCCTCGTTCGGTTATGAGATGTCCAAGATAAGTAATTGATTTCTTGAAGAACTCGCATTTTGAGATCTTCGCGTAAAACTGTTTGGCACGCAATGTTTGTAAAACAAAGCGGACATGTTTAGCATGTTCTTCTAATGTTCGGCTATAAACTAAAATATCATCCAAGAAAATAACAACGAATTTTCCAAGTTGTTCTCAGAAAATGTCATTCATTTGTTGTTGAAATGTGGCCGGAGCATTGGTCAAACCAAAAGGAATAACCAAAAACTCATAATGGCCATACCGCGTAGGAAATGTCATTTTAGGAACATCGTCCTCACTTATACGAATTTGATGGTAGCCCGTACGTATATCAAGTTTCGTAAAATCCCGTGCTCCCTGGAGACTGTCAATTAGATCGTCAGCCTGAGGCAATGGATATGAATTCTTGATCGTCACTTTATTCAAGCGTTGGTAATTAATACACATACGCCATGTGCCCTCTTTCTTTTTTACCAAGAGAACAGGTGCACCCCATGGAGATTTACTATAACGTATATAACCCATTCATAAATAGTCCTTGAGTTGCTTAGATACCTCATCCTCTTTGGATTGATTTAAGCGATAAGGAGGTATACTTATTGGTGCAACGCCAAGTACGATATCTATATGATGATCTATATTACGTTTAGGAGTTCACTTGGAAAAACATCATGAAAATCATTTAAGATTTTATCGAGTTGTTGTTGTTCAAAATATGTCAATTGACCCGAGACGTTATCAATATTATAAACGTGAATGTTCGGATCAAGTACACAATAAAACAAAGAAGAACAAGACAACTCAGATATTGATGGAGAGGAAACAATTGAAAGGGATTTTTTATTTACACATTGAATAAAATGAGTACAATCGTTTAGTATAAAGGAAATGGAATGACAAACCCAATCAATAGACAAATAAGAGTTTTTATTATAAAACCAGGGATAACCCAATATTACATCAGTGGTACAAAGATTCATTACATGGAAGTCTACTTCCTCTACATAAGTATCAATAGAAATTCCTAATGAATGAATCGCCCCGTTGATGTATTGTACTCTTCCATCAACCAAGTGCACCCTATAGGTGTGATCACTTACGGTGGGTTGGATTCCCCATATTTGAACCAAGCGATTATTCAGAAAGTTGTGTGAGCTTCCTGAATCAAATAAAAATTGTACGGGGGATCCATTGATATACCCATTTGCACGTAGTAAATCATTGGGTCCCAATACATAGTGACGGAAAGAACATTGACAATTACTTAAATGATGTGTATAGACCTCAAGCACATTAGGAATCTGACTTTTATGGTCTGCAACTTTTGCTTTGTTTTCGTGCTCTTTCCGTTGGAGCTTTTGACATTGTTCTTTTGTATGACCCTTCTTTTTGCAGAATACGCAAAAAGGATGTCGCTTACAATCGTGATCCATGAATTCGTTGGGTGTCTTACGTTTCCCAGCAAATTGCGACTGCTTAGTCTTGTGCGCTTCATTGGGTTTGTTATGATCCTTCTTCGAAGTGCGTTGATAGCGAAGAACTATTTCAACAGTCTCTTCGAAGGATTTTGGATCCTTATCGTGCACTATCCAGTGATAGTCCGAATTGGGGATGCCATTGCCAAAACAAGCTATCAACCAATTGTCCCCTTCTAGACTGATTTTTTGATTTGGGTTCTAGCATGGTGGACATAATCTTCTAGCGAGGAAAACTTCTTGCTAGAGAGGTTCATTAAAGCTTGAGCTGCCTCGATTCGAGAGGGAGGTTGTAGAAATTGGCCCTTGAAAACTATGACAAAATCTGTCCATGTATCAGGCAATTTCCCCAAAGTTCAGAGCCCCTGCCACCAGGCAGCGGCCTTACCCCCTAGTTCTCGGTCGATATATGCAATCTTTGTACTATTTGGCATGGGATAGAGCTCAAATTGAGACTCCCATCGGCCCAGCCACGTGCAGATTGCTTCTTTGGTTCTTTCCTTTTTTTCTCCCGTAAATGGCTTTATGACAAATGATGGTTCACCTTGACGCTCATCAGGTCGATTAGTGTCACATTGTAAACTAATGACACGTGCCTCAAGAGCACTTTGAGATTGCCGAAGTTCGAACATCTGATGAGCGGTTGAACTAAGGAAATTTTGTATTTGTAAGAAATACAACTCAATGGACATTGGTCCAAGAGGATTTTCTTGAGTTTCTTCTGCTTGAGCCGATGAAATCGGGTCGTTATTCTGAGCCATTGAATGTTTATTTCTTGCAAAGAAATAGGATAAGGTCAGACAAATAGTCATAACATCAATTCGTGATGTAAACATATCATGGGCCAACATTAATCGATATCATGATCTCACGTCAATACTCCTCTAGACGTATGAGATGAGGTTGAAGATCAAGTTACTATGGTAACACAAAGGTGTTTTAAAAATCATCGGGGTGACAAATGAATGCCTTTCCCTAATCTCTATATCGATTTTTTCATGGCGGCTCCCTGAGGCTCAACCATGTATGTTCGCATCATGAATAGTTTATACACGAAAAAAAATGTTAACAATAAACTATGTTTTTGTGCCCACGTATGTGGTTTCGGCTCTTAGACCTAAAAGTCTAAACATGTATTATAGTCATATGTATCAACAATCTTGTATGGTCTTGGTCATATTTGAACTCGAGACCTTGAGAACAAATACATTAAACACTTGAGCTAACCAAATAGGTTGCTCATGTTGAATGTTGTGTATAAGAGATATGCGAGACATTTGCCCATATACGCTTTTTTAAAAGAAACATATATGTCAAGATTCCTTATTTCCCTCTCGTTTACCACAAACGATGTTGGTACATTACCTAACCTCAAGTCTCATAATTACGATGGCATACACCAAAGTGCAGCCTAATGGTCAAGCCAAATGAGCGCTCTTTTCGTAGTAGGCCCACGTGGCCTATCACATGGTTATGTCATTACGAATGCCTTTCGTAAGAATGATCTCATAGTGGTATCGCATCCATGTAATGAGGGAGGGATGTTGGATATGTGTGTCCTATGTGCGACCTCACATGAAGTGGGTCAAGCCTTACGTTCTCACCATCATTGTGGCTATGATCGTTTCGTTATGTAACAAAATCAAAGTGACCAACGAGGATGTCAACGAAAAAGATTGTTGAAAAAAGGATGGTGACTACGCCATTCTCACAAAAATGTGAGGATGGCCACCAAGATCCTTTCCCCGAAAAGGACAACATTCGATATATAAATCACGTAATAACGAATATACACATATGTAATTTATCACATATATACGATCAAATACATATACACGTGACCACATATACATATATTAAAAAAATTGTAACATTAAATAGCCAATAATGATGTAAGCGAGATACGTAATCGAGGCATATAGCCTTAGCCTCTACGCACATGAAACATCCAATAATAAGGTATTGACCTCTTACGCATACGACACCAAACACATATCGTTTACATAGAAATCGAGGTATTGACCTCATACGCATACGTAACATATGTATGTGAGCATAATACACAATTGAGGTATTAACCTCATACGCATATGACACGAATCACATATTAAATATATGTCAAATGAGGTATTGACCTCATACACATATGTAAACGTTTTATAAACCAATTAATTACCGCTACAACATCATTGAATCAATAAAAAAAACACATATTAACTATAAATCATTAGATTGGGAGATGAAAGAATAGAAAAAAAACAAGAAAGAGTTACTGAAGTTCCTTTGTTGATCGCTGTTTGGATCAAGGTCGACCGCACGTCGATCGATCACCATCCACCAAGAAGACAAAAACCAACAAAAGAAACATTAGAACATAAGCTCTGATACCAACAGTTAGAGTTATGGTATAACGTAAGCATGAGATAAGGATGAAATATAGATAAACATAAGAAAGGAGAGACAGAAAGAAGGGTGCCAATCCACCCGACCACCCCCGAGCAAAGGGATCAATATGGACTCTAGCCTCGATTAGCGTCCCATACCACCATCATGACATCGAGTCGTACCTGGTGTTGGCATCAGGTACGACTCGATGTAGTCAAAAGATGATGAAATGAGGGTAGCTAGGCCTCATATTTATAGCAAGACCCAAGGCCCCTAGGCAAGTTCACACTTGGCCTAATGGGTTGTCTCAATCCCGAGGATTAAAAGTAATCCTCCCCTTCTTTACACTCTCGTTTAACCCTCACACTTATCCACGTGTATAGAATACTATGGTAAATTCTCACCACGGGACATTATATGGTCATGCCCGTAACACAACTAAAGCATAAGTCCACTTGCATCAATCAAAGTTTGCAAATGTTTAGTTATATACTAGGGCACAAAGGTACGCTCAACAACATATGGTTAAGTGTTTGATGATGACAATTTTAAACCTTTTAGACTATTACGACCCCTTAAATGTAAATGAAATGTAAAGTGACTACATATCCTAAACCAAATGTCGAAACCCTAAAAAAGAAAGAATTCGAAGAAGAAGAAACCAAAAAGAAAGAATTCAAAGAAGAAAAAGGTTTGAAACATAGACCTAACAAATCTTACAAATAACTCTTATTACTTTTAATTTTTTGAGAGTCGAGCTCCTAGTGATAGAGGCTGTAAGAGAGTCGAGCTCCTTATGACAGAGGTTGTCAGCTTTTTGTCCACATCGGATGGTGCTGATCGCACGGGCCCGCAGTTGAGCGACCTGCACCGTCCACGCCCGCAATTCCCTCACTTTGGCCACTTCAATATTGGGTAGTAGACTGTAGTTAGACCTCACAAGCAAAAGCATACAATACATTATACATACATACATATTGATATACATATACAAAATACAAATACATACATACATACATATACTGTTATACATATACAAAATACATACATACATACATTTCATTCAGTAGAGTTCCAAAGCCATCAACGAAGAGCCCCTCGAAGGTTGGGCTTACACAGACAGTCAGACATGTCCGATCTACTAGTCTAAGGTTGGATCCACGCACAGCCATGACGGATACTGTCTTTTACCCTAGTCTCTGCAGACTAATAATAACATTCCCATGGTTGGGATGATCATGAATAAGCGCAATTTACCCCTCGGAATCTATCTTGCTTGGAAACTCTTCAAGAAAGATTTTAGTCTGCATGAACACAGATCACTTGTTCTATTCCTTACTTTCATTGCATATGCTTGCTTTCATGCCTCCAGAAAGCCATTGAGCATTGTGAAGAGTGTATTGGATCCAGATGGAAGTAATTCTGTAGACATTAACCCAGCATCACAAGTGGGATCGTTATTAGCCCCATCTCCAGCTTTCAACATCCCATTGATAGTAGGGTGGCCCCCTTTTGATGGGCCTCTTGGCGCGGCCCGCCTTGGTGAGGTTGATGTCGCTTTTTTGGCGTCATATGCAGTTGGTATGTATTTTGCGGGTCGACTTGGAGATCGTATTGATCTAAGAAAATTTCTCGCATATGGAATGGTGGGCAGTGGTGCATTTGTTTTTTTATTTGGCATGGGTTATTGGTGGAATATCCATTCTTTTCCATATTATTTCCTTGTACAAGTCTTCACAGGTCTTCTTTCGGCCATTGGATGGCCATCAGTTGTGGCGGTTGTTGGAAATTGGTTTGGAAAGACTAAGAGAGGTCTTATCATGGGTATATGGAATGCACATGCTTCTGTAGGAAACATTGCTGGGTCCATTGTTGCGGCATCTGCCCTCCAATATGGTTGGGGATGGTCATTTGTGTTTCCTGCACTTGCTATCATCATTTTTGGAGTGTTTATATTTCTCTTTCTGATAGTAGAACCAGCTTGTTTGGGCCTCCCATCGCCTCATGAGGTTGATCAACATAGTGCAACTTTAGATGACGAAGAACGAGATTTTTTGCTGACTGATGTACATATCACAACAGGGACAAATGTAGTCACAGATGTAGAGGATACATCATCCATTAGAAATGTTGAAGTTCCAATCTCGTTTGGGGTAGATTGGGATATTCATGAATCACTTGATGAGAAATCACACGAGTTAAGGACCACAGAGGACCATGGTGAGGTTCCTTCATATGTTGCTGATTATGGTGTTGCAATAGGTTTTGCTGAAGCTTGGTGTATACCTGGAGTAGCACAATATGCTTTCTGCTTATTCTTTGTCAAGCTGGTGGCGTACACATTCCTTTTCTGGCTCCCTTTCTATATAAAGCATACTGGTTAGTGATGTAAGGTTTTCATTCTTTTATATCTAGTCTATGTCTTTTTATAACACGTAAGGATAATTTTTATGGCACCATAAGCATTCTGTTTGTGTTATAATATTTTAATTTGTTTGTATACAGTCCATTATATGCTGCTATAAATCATGAATCCAGTAAGGTTGTGTATCTATGGACATACTTATGTACATGCATAACCACAATTAAATTTGTTTTTGAGCTTATTCTGAAACTATAAAGTTAGCTAAGACTTTGGAAGCTACCTCAGCAGCTGATAGGACTGTGAGAAAGAAACAAAGAAAAAATTATTGATGGTCATAGGAGGCCACAATGGCCTATGAGACTGATCAAGAGATTAAATCTAAAGACGCTCTGCTGTCTTGAACGACAGCAAACCAAAATAAATAAATTAGTAAAACTGGCTAATATGTGTTGGCTATCCCACAAGATTTTCACTAAGAGTCATTTTGTTATCCTTCATATCCCATAACAGGGTGGACCAGTAGGTTTTACAAAGTGCAGTGACGTCTCCTTATTTCATAAAAGACACCAGGGCAAAAAACATAATGTTCTCTCTGATTCCTCCTCCTCATGGGCGATTGGTATATCTATTCCTCTACAGATTTATGTGTATCCGCCTCTCTCAAAACTCTCTGAATGTAAAGGCCCTGAACTGCTTATCACACTTTCGGGCACATGGGGGATGCTTATCCATATAAGTGATCTGGGGGATAATTCCATTTGATGACGTATGTACAAATAGAAACTTATTGTGAGACATTATTTGTCCAAATCTATCGATCAGAATAGAACTTACCGATTATATGTTTGGGTTCTGATACTTTGCTCCTTATTATGGAGACCAAAGGGATCTCCAAATCTCTCTATTTTAAACAACCACAATTTTTCTTGTGGTTTTTAGAATCGTATATGTCTACATTGTCTCTCAAAGGCACTAATGGCTACACACCCATAGAAAGTCAAGCACATGCAGCCTCCCAACGGGAGAATTGAGGTTCTGTGGATGTTACCTTTTGGTCTTGTCAAAGTGGGGATAATCCAAGTTATATTGGAATGAGTGAGAATAGTGCATTTATATTTATTCCATGTGACTAGAACTATTCTTGTGTGTCAGCCAACAAGATTATCTTTGGAGTCACTGATTGGAATAGCACCCAAGCCCTGACTTGCTTCCATCTGAGCCTGAATTATATCATTGTGGGATGATTCTTTGCTCCTTATCATGTGGGCAATCGTGGAGACTAAAGGTCTCCTAATCTCTTCAGTTTTCTGCCCTATGAAGGCCCAGTCCCCAAATTTCTACCCTGTAGAGAGCAGTTGGGTATTAAGAGTGTATTAAATCACCACAATTTTGTTTGTGATTCTTGAAATTGTGCATGTCCTCATTCTCTCTCAAGGGCACTCAAGGGCACTCAAGGGCCTCTGGTCATTGCATATTTACCTGACCTAAAAGGGCCTCTTGTAATTGCCTTAGCTGAGCGTGTGGTACAGTATTGAAGGCCTTATATAGAAATCCACAAAACAACAGTAGATTCTCCTTTTTATGGACCTGCCCTTCCTCAATAAGGGCTACAGTGGATCCATAGCAGTGAACCCCTTTTGGAAACCTATTTGGCTGTGGGGCAGCCATTTTCTCTGCCCATACATGCGTTCCTGAATATAGGGTCGAGCCATATAGTTTGAGCAAGTTATGCACAATAATGACTGTCCCATAGTTGTCGGGTATCATGGGGTCTCCAATCTAGAAAATTGGTGCAATGTTATGTTCTGTCCAGCTAGTAGGGAAGCCTTCATACATAGCTCTACCAAAGACATATACAAGAAGAGGGACTAAGGTCTCAGGAGGATAGATGAAGTGTTCACTTATTCATCAATTAATTTGATCATATGCTTTTCCAACTTGTAAAGAGGGGACCAGCAATTGTTACAAAGTAAAATGCTAGAACAGCAGAACAGTAGATGCTGTTGGGATCACAGGGCCTTAGGTTGCTCCTATTAAACTAGTAAAATGTTTCTATATAATTTGATATTTTTCTGATTTTTGTACAGTTTCGTTTTCATAACTGTACTGCAACTTCTAAAAGAATGTTCTGTCTATGGAATGGGATCCTTGGACAAAATTCCCACTCAGCATTAAATAGGTATTTATGAAGCCAACACTTAGCTATCCTATCAGCATTTATAGCTGTTCTTCTAAGAACATATTCTATGTATTTTGAATAACACATATATGTGTGCACTCCTACCTTTTACTTTTTTTTAAGTGGCGGGCTTTTGTTTTCTTTAATCTCTTATATGAGTTAAACCCCACAATTGTTTTTAGTTTCTATATCTCTGCCTTTGGATATTTTAGAAAACTGTCATTCTATCTTCTGGTTTGTTGCAACTAGTATCAAAGTGAGCATTGCATTCATTTAGAATCTCCATTGCTTAGTCTTCCACATTGAATAAGTGGGAGTTTTGTTTTCATGTTGTTCGGTATTCCTTCTTTTACCATGCAAAATACATCAGTCAATGTTGAGGTACAATTCAGGAAATTTGATGGGAGTGGATTCAACTTATGGAATGTTAGAATGGTAAGCACACTTTACTTACAAGGATGTGTAGAAGCATTGGAGGGAAACAAATCAGCTGGTATGGATGACACAATTTGGAACCTGCTCAATTGTAAGGAAACTGCCTACATTTACATGGGAGTGTCAGATGAAGATTTAGGAAATATTAAGGGGCTGACTATTGGTCATGAGATGTGGTGCAAACTGAAGACTATGTATGAGTCAACCACTACAGTGAATCAAGTTCACTTGACGAGAAGGCTCATGGTTGCAGGACTTGAAGATGCCAAGTTTGCAGCTGAACACATTTCAACATTCAATCTTCTACTCAATCAACTTCAATATGTGGGATTGCAAATTTTCAATAACAAAATGAAGGCAATCTTCTTACTCACAATATTGCCTGAAACATGGGAGGCTCTTATAGTTTCACTTTCAAATAGTGGAAGTCCTACATTTGATGGAGTTAGAAGAGCAATACCTAATGCAGAAATTAGTGAAAAAGCAAGTGTGGAGTCTTCTAGTCCTCATAACATAACAAGAGGGAGAGCTGCAACAAAAAAAACATCAATACAAAAGTCCAGAAACAAAAGCAAGGGGAAATAAATCACTTGCTTTTAGTGTGGTCGTAAAGGGCGTAAAAAGCCTGATTGTATATCTTGCATACAAGAGCTGGACAATTTGCAGTAGCTGTAAGTAGATGCTCAGGGTCTTTCTACTCCTTCCTAGATGCTAGGCGAGGATTAGATGAGGGGAAAAGAAAAAAGAACCTCCTTTGTAGGTTGGGATGGTGGTTGCTAAGAGGGATAAAAGAAGATAGGTCTGTGTGCTCTTTGGCAAAAAAAATCAGGCTAAGGATATGGAGACCTCACTGCTTTGATACCATGTGATGAAGCAAAGATCGAAGTAATTCAAAAGGTCACAACTCCAACAAGTCTCATAACTTTGAAGGTATTTGTGCAAAAAGTTTGTTCGCTTGAAAGGTTTATTCATATGTTAACATGCTTACTTCTATCAAGAGTTATGTATCGCATGGCCCTACTTGTGTTTGGAGAGTTGACGAAGACATAATAATTTTGGTAACCTCTTTCTTTGTGTTGACAAGGAGGAAGATGGTGATGACAATTGTCAAGGTGTTTGTGTGGGTGTGTGTGTCTAGGAATGTGAGATTTGTTTCCTACTATGTAATGAGGGTTTTTTCTCACACAATAATTTGTTATATTTTTAGTATTTATATTCCTTCTTTGTCTATAGCCTACCATTAGGCGAAGGAGTTTTTTTTTCTTTTTTAGGCTCACCATAAATGGTTCGTTCAACGAGCAAGATGTGAAGTCAATTTTTGCTTGTAAGAAAAGACTGTGGAAAATACATTAGATGCTAAGGTGTATAAGGATAAAACACGAAGGAACTTGACGGGATATAAAGTTAGAGGCGTTTTTCAAAAGTAGAAAAAGCAAGAAAAAAGAGAAAGAATAAAAGATGTAGGTAAAGGCAAAAAAAGCAAGGTAGAGATAAAAGCTCATACCTTCTTTATCTCATATCCAAATTTCAAAAGAAAAGATTCATAAGAAAGTTGACGAAGAGAGCTTTCTTGTATGACAAATTTGGATGACAAAGCAGAAATAGTGATATAAGAAAACACCTCACATAAACTCGAGGATATGTAAAAAGAAAAGAAAAGAAAAAAGCAAGAATAATGCAACTAAAAATCTATAAATAGGAGGGTATTCTTAGCAATTAGGAGGGAAGAATAAGAAGGCTAGAAGAAGTTATAGGAGTCTTATTAGAAGAAAGAAAGAAGAAGGAAAGACTATTATGAATTAGTGTCATTGAGATTAAGGTAGTTCTTTGGGGTTGTTACTTTTGGAGTCTAAGAAGATGGTACTGTTTTCCTAATAGTATATTAAAGTATTCCTTTCTCTTCTTCTTCTTTTCTCTATCTTTTTTCTATCTCTCTCCATCAAATAGCAACAGCGGAATAGTTGTTGGAACAAAATTGACACATAGTTGTTGGAACAAAATTGACACAGCCAAGCTGTGAGAAGGCTGTTAGATAGCAATAGAAAAAATGTTTGTAAAGAGTAGTGCATGTTAGCAACAAAAATAAAAGTCTTTACAAAAGAGGCTGGTATAGCCTATTTATACAAAACTAGGGAAAGTGGGTGAAATGGTTGTTTGGTAGTTAAGTGACTCTTGTACTACTAAACAGGTACAATAAACTGGGAATAAGAGGGAATATCTTGGAAAAAGTGGAAGAGAGAGAAGGCATTTAAAGCGTTGCACATTCTAGAGAGAAGCCATTTAAAGAGTTGCAGATTCTAGAGAGAGAAGAATCTAGAATATAAAAGAGAGATAATAAAGATGAAAGACAATGCAGGTCTGGAGCGGCCAACCTCCAACAACTTTAAGTGGGAGGTTGTTGAGATCAAAGGCCCTTAGGTTGCTCCTATTAAACTAGCTAAATGTGTGTATATAATGTAATATTTTTTTATTTTTGTTAAGAGTGTACAGTCTAGTTTTCCGAACTGTAATACAACTTTTAAAGAATATTTTGTATACTGAATGGCATCCTTGGTCAAGATTTTAACTCAGCATTAAATAGGTATTTATGAGACCATGACTTAGCTGTCCCATCAACATTTAAAGTTCTTCTTCTAAGGGCATATTCTATGTATCTTGAATAGCACATATACATATGTGTGTGTTTGTTTCGTAGAACTGTTTTTGCTTTCTTTAATCTTCTGTCTGTGTTAAACCCCACGATAGTTTTTAGTTTCTATATCTCCACATTTAGATATTTCAGAAACTGTCATTCTATCTTTTACTTCGTTATAAATGCTATGTCTTCAATATGTTGTCTTGCAAACAATTTGGGATGTGTTAAACCCAGCTGGATAATAACAATAGCTTTTTTGTGGCTTTTCTGTGTAACGATACAATTTCGGATGCAGCCTCGGCAATAAGCTTTCAAGGCAGTCCTTTGAATGTGTAAACACTTACAAAGGCATAAAACTCTTGGCCTTCTTCCAGTTTCTAGAAGCATTACAGAGCATGGGGCTCTGCTGTTAACCCCTGAATGGTGTCATCACATTTTCTTTTGTGTTTTCTCGATTCCATTCCATGAATTAGTGGAAATACTACCTCCCAAACCTCACTCAATTAAGCAAGTTTCCACCACTCTAATCTGTGGCTCTAATCTCCTGCTTTGGGGTGCACTCAAATCGCACATGTCCCTGAAATTCGTAGTACTGGGTATTTGACTTTGAGATTAAAGTAGCACATGTTCCATTTTCCTAATCACACGCCAGCTCCAAGTGTTTTGGTATGTCTACTCCAAGGTATTTGAAACTATGAACCACATTTCAATTGCCTCCTCTTCTACTACATCACTTGCCGGTGACCTTCAGATTTGATTGCTAGGTCACTATGTTGACACAGTATCTCATGTATTTCAAAGTTTTGGCAGTCTTGGCTGAGAATATGCCAAAGGTGCAATGCCTGCATTAATCGGAAGCAATACTAAAAACGTCTTAATGGATGGTTTTTACTTAGGTTCTCCAAAGGCTTCTTGGATGAACCCTTCTAGTTGGTCAATAAATAGATTAAGTAGAGTAGGAGATAGAGGGCATCCTAGTTTCATTCCTATCATGCTCATGAACTCTCTAGAAAATCTTCATTCATCTTCAACCTGCATCATAGTCTCTGCTATCACTGGGTCACCGTTACTTTTATGAGTGTCAATAATCCAAAATTGTCAGTTCTTTTCCATAATGCTGCACTTGGGATTGTACTGAAAGACTTTGTGAAATCTACAAATCTACAAAACAACAGTATAACGGTTGTGCTATAAGTCAAGTGTCCTAAATTACTACTGGCATACAAATAAGATGGTTGTAAACCGTCTTTTGTTTCTAGTTCCATTGCTCACATAAATACTCTAGTCTATTGTATTTAGAAGAACCTCTGCTGTACAGCATTGAAGGCATGTACATTCTAGATATCTGTCATCTATTATGAATGGGCAAAATGCAAAATTGGAGAAAATTTTCTCTTTCCGTTGTTCGGGAAAACAATATATGTTCAATACGGTATGAAGAGTTTGCATGAGGATTTAGAAATCTCTACAATCAAGAAGTTAGACTATACACAAGTTCTCAGACTCTAATATTATTACTCTGCAGGTATTGCAGGACAACGCCCTTCTGATAAGATGGCAGGTTACCTATCAACAATATTTGACATTGGAGGAGTAATTGGTGGAATTATGGCCGGCCATCTTTCCGATAAATACAATGTCAATGCGATAATTGCTGTGGTTTTAGTGTATTGTGCTGTACCATCCTTATATCTTTTTCGCATTTATGGGGGTGTATCGTTACTTCATACAGTAGGCTTAATGATCATCTCGGGTATATTTGTGAACGGACCTTATGCACTCATCACAACAGCAGTCTCGGCAGATCTCGGCACTCATAGCTCTTTAAAGGGAAATGGAAGAGCTTTGGCCACTGTGACAGCTATAATTGATGGCACAGGCTCAGTTGGTGCTGCCATAGGACCCTTCTTAACTGGATATGTTTCTGTTCAAAGCTGGAATGCTGTGTTTATGATGCTTGCGATATCTTCGTTGGTTGGTGGATTGTTTCTATTGAAGTTGGCAGTGGCTGAAGTTGTTGAGAAAGTCAACTTGTACCGAGGTGTTACTCTATCAGAAGCCGATGAACAAGAACTTCGAGGTTTGTGTATTTTTTCATGTACCTAGAATTCCGTCTAGGGCCTTCCATTGGTTAAATGTTAACGAAATGTGCTAACTGTGTTTCTGCTGCTTTGCAGAAATTGTCCCGTGATATCTGGGAGCGTACTGTATTTACTTTGGTTATGACTATTCAAATACGGATTCTTTGATAACTCAAAGTTCATTTTTGTACATAGTTTGTCATTGCATTCTTTGACAAGGTAATTGGATCATGTAGGATCATTACTGAATTTCTATACAAATAGCCAAAACTCCTAGCAGGGAGATTTCTGTGAAACGGATTTCCATACAGATTGAGCTGGTGGGTTTAGGTGGAACAAGTTCGTGTATTTCCTGTTTATTCCTTTCCGATTTGAAAGGTTAACACATTGTAAGAGGAGGCATTTAAAGGTTTGGCTGTTGATTTGGGCTTCCCTGGTAATGTATAGAACTATGGGGATGCTCAAAGCCTTAGTGATTTCATGTTTTCAGTGATGGGATCAAGTTAGATCTCCAATCTCATCGACCTTATATTGTATCTTTATTGATTTATGTTTTCTTGTTTCATTTAAATTAGTTGGTTTCAAGTCTGCTATATGTGGAACATCTTTTGTGTGTCCAACCTCATTTAAATTAATCCACTTGGAGTTGAGATTTAGCAACTCCTTTCCTAAGCTTGGAATACTCTTAGGATCACATATCACCATTTTGGATTATTAGTTGTCCAACAGGGAGACATGTAAAGAAATGTAGTTTTGAGACGGCCAACAACCACGAAAGAGGTTGGTGGGAAGATTGAAAAAGCTAACCTAAACCATCCAAAACATGGATTTGAAATGTATGAAGCAAGAAAATGAGGATGTAATCAAGTTCTGCTACCTTTATTATGCATCCATCTTTCATAATTCTCTTTCGTTCTTTTTGTTATTCTTATATAGATAGTGTAGTGTGCTACCTAGAGTAAGGTGAAAGTATATGCTATGTGAATGGCTCAAGTAGTACTCTGTTACTGGGATAGTCATTAATCTGAGTTTAGAACTCAGTTGAAATGTGGATTTTCTTGACTATCTTTGAATTGCTCATATATTAACTTAAGTAATGAGGTGCATCAGTTAGAGAGGTTAGGTAACTAATAGTACTTTGTCTTGAGGGTTAATCTAATAGAAGGCATTAGAGGACTATTCATCAAGAGTTGTCTTGTCACATGAAAGAACCTCAAAACTGGTAATGAGATGTTTAAATAGATCTACATGTTTAGGAATAAACATAAACACTTTCTTGAACATGACAAAGAGAATATCTAGGTAGAGAAAAATAAGAATTACTAAGGTTAGTTTGCCCTAGGGAAATACAAGACTTGGACTTCAATGTTGGCATAGAAGAGATAGATGAAGGTCACAGAACACATTTGCCACTATCACCCTTAAATATGTTATTGAAGAAAATTATCTTGACACCTTAAGATCATATGGGCAAGAGCTATTCCTAGAACTCAAAACAGTTAAATAAGAGATTGACTAATGGAAGTCCAATTTATCATGAAAATGTAGATTTGAGGACTAGTAGGAAGTAATAAAAACTATGGTGGAGGAAAAGATCTAATTGCAAAGCACTCTCTTAGCCAAATTAGAATTGATGAAATGCATCATCAACAAAGTTGAATGACTATCATACATGGGTACTAGTGCAACAATCACTAAATGAACCAACACAATAGATGAAGTGGCCAACTTTGTCCAATTTATCATGAAAATCTAGATTTGAGGACTAGTAGGAAGTAATAAAAACTATGGTGGAGGAAAAGATCTAATTGCAAAGCACTCTCTTAGCCAAATTAGAATGAGATGCATCATCAACAAAGTTGAATGACTATCATACATGGGTACTAGCGTAACAATCACTAAATGAACCAACACAATAGATGAAGTGGCCAACTTGGTATATGTCACATAATTTTTGTGATGGCGACGTATACCAAGTTGTCCCTCACACACCTCCAAATGATATTGTGTGAACCATCTCATTTCTCTACTTAGCCTTCTGGCCTACAAATGGGTATACTTGAAGGAAGATGATGTCACTGGAAGTATGGAAGTTGTTTTATCTTGTTGTCAAAGCTTTGTTAGAATAACATTATCTACTAGTATTTTTATTGTTGTACCTTAGCCACGTTGAAGAAGAAATTCCAAAAACTACTAGTTTATTTATAAGTTTCCCATACTACTCAAAGTCATGAGAACCCTCTAAAACAGAATCACGACCAAGCTTGATTTCTCTGATTTGGTGAAGTTCATCAACTTGTAGAGTTTGGTAGCAATAGACTAATGCACATGCTTAATCTATCCCATCATGCTAAAATACCAAGCTTAAAACATCCATCCTTTAGTCTCAAAAGGAAATTAGAAGCTATTGTTGCTTAACTTGTGAGGATGCCTACGCACAATTGACTACAACTTCTATATCAAACTATCATGGCCCAAGATTTCATAACAATGATGAAAATGCAAGATGGTTCAGCCCCCACATCACCACCTAAATTTAGTTATAATACTACAACCAATATTGGCCTAAAATTTACTCTTACAAACCCTAACAATACTTCTTCTAGAGATTATCATGTCACCAATATAAATAATAAAAGTTGTACTTCGTTCCCATCATCCACCCTTATACATAATAGAGTCCTTTACTCTCCTTTGTTGATATATTTCAATGGTACAACCCCTACCCCTACCAATGCCCTTGAACTTTATGCCCTCAATCTACTAGACCTCAAAATATAGATAGTCTATCACACATCCCAAATCAATTCTACCTTAATGAACACAAAATTCCTAGACACAACCTACCATATAGTTAGCTACTATGTTTTCAGCTCCCACTCATCCCCATACTTTAACCACAACATTGCTCCCCTATGCCTCCATACACAAGGCAAGCCAACATTCTAGTCAACAAAACAACATAACCGTGTCCCCCCTAGATCCCCAAACATACACAAGCCTGCACCCCCCATAGGGTACACTTATCATGAACAAAAATACACCAACACAACACTCCATAGCACACAATTATATGCAATTGATAAACCAGAGCTATTTGAAACATAGAGGGCATTCTTCTAAAAACCTTTCTATTAAACCATTTATTAGGATTGTAGCCGTCCACAACCGGTTTACACTTCCGTACTAGGGTGCAAAGAACAAGTCGACAGAACACAGACAAAGTAGAAATTAGAGAACAGAGACGCAAAATGTTTTAGGTGGAAAACCCGAAAGGGAAAAACCACGGGGGTCCACAAACCCCAAGAAACAAATCACTAAGTGTACAGAGAGGAGTACAAGGAGACTCGAAGGCAACAACCTCGAGCTCGTCTTCGTCTAATAGACGTGGACAAAGTTACTACTCCCACTTTTACTAGTTACAAAGGCAACTACTCACTGTAACTTGTTACAACTATAATGGTTATACTAGAACTACTCATAAGGTTTGCCCTAGTTGAATTTATACTAATACAACTTTCAGGGCTATTTACAAATATAGTCCCAATGGGCACATTCAGACTATTTACAAATATAACCTCCCGAATTGGCTATTAAATTGATTATTCGATTTGTCGATTTTTCGTTTTTGACCGAGGCCTATCGACCTCAGCCGAATTACCTACTTACTCCACCCAATTTGGTTCATTCTCTTCTTCCCATCTAGAGGGACATGTTATCTAACACCATCCACTAGCCAAGTTGATGCCACATCATAAATTTCCACCACCACACAATGGACAACGTAGGCGTTGCACACCTACATGAATGATTCAACATGACTTCATTTCATAAAGTTATTTAAAAACATAAAGAGATAAAGTTTTTTTTTTGCAAAACTAAAGTTGAAGAATGACCAAACAATTGATTAATCACTATGTTGTTGTGCATGACATTGTCATTGTGTTGAATCTTGGGGATTTTATTCAAAGGGACATTGTAGAAGTAAATAAGATGGTTGAGGAGGGAGCATGCACACCTACATGAATGATTCAACATGACTTCATTTCATAAAGTTATTTAAAAACATAAAGAGATAAAGTTTTTTTTTTGCAAAACTAAAGTTGAAGAATGACCAAACAATTGATTAATCACTATGTTGTTGTGCATGACATTGTCATTGTGTTGAATCTTGGGGATTTTATTCAAAGGGACATTGTAGAAGTAAATAAGATGGTTGAGGAGGGAGCATGCGAAATAATCTCTCATACATGTGTAGAAAGGGAGATTTGAACTCTTGATTGACACCTTATGGAGAAAACTCTTGTGATACATTATTCCCCTTCTTCACCCCTTGATTGATTGCTTTCTTCATTCATTAACTTTCCCTCTCCCTCCCCAAGTGGTTTTTATAGGCTACTCACCAACCTCATTAGGGTGGTTGAGATGCTTCTAGGCTTCTCTAGAACTTTCAAGAAGTTTCTACCGCCTTCTTTCAATAGTTATAAAAATGGCCATGTTTAATTTTAGGCCAATCATTTCCTCAAATTACACTATGACCTTAAATATATATGACCTATATTAATTGATAATTATGTAAATGGTATTCCTTACTTTTATCCTTGCTATGATTTTCAAAGATGCCCTAAACATTCGAGACACCACGAATGGGTGAAAGCATGGTAACGGAAACACTATTATAGCGAGCATGTAGCTAAAATGACCATATCTATTAGCTAAAATTCCCAAAATTTTGAATTTGGGCACACAAAAAGTGGAACATGGGTTTTGTGCATTCATGTCCAAGAGTTTAATGTCAATATACTCCTCATCATCTTGAGTTTTGCACCAAAATTCAAACAGATGGAGAAATGTGATCACAAATGCTGACGGAGCCCTCATAGCAATAGGAAAACACAGAAATAAACAGACTGCCATAATACTACCATCACACAACTAGTCCCCTCTTTGTCTAGGTATTTGTCAACTAAAAAATATATACTATGTATATATTTAGTTTTTTTCTTTTTTTTTTCAAAAACAATATCCTCCATTGGTATTAAACTTAAAGTGGCCAAAGTCAATATACAAAACAATCCACTATTACAATGAATAGTGCAACATATTTAACTAGAAAACTCTTGAATAGTCATGTAGCTTCATCAATCCAATCACATTTAACATCCATATCAATAAAGGAATTACAACCAATGACCTTTATCAATGGAGTCTATACCACATATATTACTAAGCATTCTGTCTCTCATTTTGATTAGCCAGCTTCTCCACAACACGCCTCAACCCCGCTTCCAATGTTCACCAAAATACCACCTTTAGAAATCCCTGCAATATGATCGAAACTTTGCCGATGAATTCCAATGGTTGGTGTCGAAAGATGTATATCAGTTGAAAGAATTGGTGGTTCTGAACTCTTGAGCAATTTTGCCAAATTACTTTCACTGGTAGCTGCTTCGCATAAGACATAATTGGAGACTCCTCCCCCACTAGTATCAACCTATCATTGTCCAAAACTTCATAAAAATAGAGGATGCCATTATGATAATATAAACGAGCTCCTAGAAGTATATTAATTGTCGAAAACATACCGTACCAACTTTGAAAATGATCAAACTGGAAAGTTGCCATTGTGACCTAATACACCATATAGACAATTTTAGAGAACATTATCTTTGCCCCTCTTAAATTAGACAACATATTCTTTTGGTCCTGCGCAGAGTTTTTTAAAAACTTTATTCAATCCGCAACCGTACGTGCTGGACCATTGTCCATTTCCGAGTTATTTGTTTTCTTTTAAAGCTCACCAATAACATTTTTTATATGATTGCGGTTTAGGGCAAAGTTGTTGGAGTTGGAGACGAGGATGTTGCGAAAATCTCAGTCTAATAGGCAAGTTACAATCAAATTTTGGAAATTATGTATTAGTGTTCAATTAATAGAGTACTTTAATACAAAAATTATTTTAAATGTATTTTTTGACTCCATGTTTCTTACAACGATCACAATTTTGAGGAGTAAATGAGTGAGACCACAACCTGGTTTGTTTAAAATAAGAAAGAGTGACTAGAGATTAATTGGTGGTTGTCTTAGATGTTAAAATGGATTATGGTATTGTTACCCCACACAAAAGTAATAAAGCTTTGTAGAAAGTAGCGTGCGGAAGCAGGTATGAAGACAGAACAGAGGAAGGAAACTCAGGTTCAATGGAGAGCTTGGGCTTACACGGTATACGCGGGAGAGACAGAGAGAGTAGACACAAAAACTATATTCAATAATAATACTCAAGTCTGTACATAAGACGTGCTCAGTGAGCACTTTTATACAAGTCCTAGAAGGACTGATCGAAGTACTGACAGTACTTCAATGCTCATCAAGAGCCCCTACACTAACTCCCAAATATATTCCTCACGGAATATCTTTCCTAATGACCTCCCGGTTTACGTACTCGGCCTAACCGATCGGTCCCAACCGATCCGGTCCTCGGCTTCTTCAGCCAATCCGGCCGATGTTGAGCTTGTCTCTCAACACTCCCCCTCAAGCTCAACTTGAGGCTCTTCGGGATCTTCACAGCACCGGTTCCTCCTGGCTTCACGCCTCGCTCGCACTCCTCGATCTGTTCGACTCCGCGCGCTTTGACCCTTCCGGTCGGCTTGTCTGCTCATGCGGCCCTTATCAGCTTTTCTGCTGTTGCGGTGTTGACGCTTCTCTTGCTGCCTTTTCTTCCGCTTGGGCCTCGGTTGATTCAGCGTGTCTGAATCAAACATCCGAACCGACTCGGCTACCTCCGATCGGTCTTCGCTCTCGTCCGAGTTGGCTGTCTCCAACTCGTCTTCGGTTTTCTCGCCTTCGATGGCGTCATCTTCCCCATGCGTGGTTGGCTTCGGCTCTCTCCCTCGGTTGCTCCCCTTCTGTCTGCTTCCGAACTTTTCCGCGGGTCCGCCCTCGGCTTCTTCAGCCGATCCGATGTCGAACTTGTCAACCGACTCGGTGTCGCGTGTCCGCTCCTTTCCTACTGCCTTGCTTGGTCGTTCGGGACTGTTCTCCCCCTCAAGTTCGGCATGTCAAGGTGACGTAACCCGAGCGCACCTGAGAATTGCCGCAACTTGTCCAGACCAAGAGGCTTGGTGAAGATGTCGGCAGTCTGCCGATCCGTCGGAACGTACTGAAGTTCGATTTCGCCGGAAAGGACACGCTCACGGACGAAATGGTAGTGCACCTCAATGTGCTTGATCCGTGTGTGGAAGACGGGGTTCTTCGCGAGTTGGATACTGCTTAAGTTGTCGTAGTAGATCGTCATTGGATCGGTCACCTGCTCTTGCAGGTCCTTAAGAAGCCGCTTCAACCATATGGCTTCGCATGTCGCGACAGCCGCTCCTCTGTACTCAGCTTCGGTGCTCGACAGGGCAACTGTCGGCTGCTTCTTACTGCTCCATGCGATCGCGACACTCCCGAGGGAGAACGCGTATCCAGACGTGGATCGGCGATTGGCGGCGTTGCCAACCCAATCAGCATCGGTGTAGCCGACTAACTGCGCGGCTGCACCGGTCCGATATAGCAGTCCGAGGTCCTTAGTGCCGCTTACATACCGAAGTACGCGTTGCGCACACTGAAGGTGCTCCTCGGTAGGTCGTGCCATGAACTGATTGATCACCCCAATCGGATAACTGAGGTCGGGTCGGGTGATGGTCAAGTATATGAGGCTTCCGACAATTTGTCGGAACCTCGTCGGGTCGCATACCTTTCCCGTATCGGGACGAAGCTTGACAGTTCTGTCCAGAGGAGTCGAGACGGTCTTACCCAGCATGTAGTGACGTTGGCTGATCAATATGCCTTCGGGGGTACGGATCACTTAAATCCCGAGGAAGTAATGAAGGTCCCCCAGATCCTTCATGTCGAACGATGCCGCAAGTTGAAGCTTCACGCGGTCGATTTCACCTAGGTCGGCGCTGGTGATGACCAAGTCATCAACATATAGTAGAATACTAACCGGTCCGAGTCGACCTTTCCGGATGAACAGGGAAGAGTCCGATTTTGTCGTGACGAAGCCCATCCAACGCAGTTGTTGTGTGATCTTCGCGTTCCAAGCACGCGGGGCTTGCTTCAGTCCGTAAAGGGACTTCTTCAGTCGGCATACTGCTGAGGAGTTTGTTCCGGAGTGAAATCCGGGGGGCTGTACCATGTACACCTGTTCCTCAAGGTCACCTTGCAGGAATGCATTCTTTACATCCATCTGATGTAAGTGCCACCCCTTCGCCACAGCTACTGCCAGCAAAACACGGACGGTCGTCATTTTCGCAACTGGCGCAAACGTCTCATCGTAGTCGATGCCGTGTTTCTGCGCGTAGCCCTTTGCCACTAGCCGAGCCTTGTACCGGTTGACCGAGCCATCGGTGTTGTACTTGACCTTGTACACCCACCTACACCCGATCGGTTTTACCCCGTTTGGTGCGTCAACCAGGTCCGAGGTCTCGTTCTCCGCCAATGCGTGCATCTCTTCCTCCATCGCGGCACGCCAATTCGCGTCTTTAGCCGCTTCTGCGTAGCTCTCCGGCTCACGCACTTCCGCTACATGGGTCATGTACGCATAATGATGCGCCATATACTCGTTGTATCCGAACCGCACAACTGGGTTCTTTTGGCGGGTAGATCGGCGTAATCTCACATTAACTGATGTCGAGGCCTTCTCGGTCGACGCGATCTTCACCTTTAAAGACCTGTCACCGGTTCCCTCGGAGTCGGACTCGCGTCGGTCTGACTCGTTCCTTTCCGTGCCGGAATCCGACACCTTCTTCTTCCCTTTCTCTTTGCGCGTAAGCCGTCTCCTCGGCTTCCTGCACGGGGAATGCACGGCCGAGTCTCCACTACTCGCCGGTTCTTCATCGGACTAGTTGTACCGACTCAGTCGTCCAATCGGTCCACTTAACCGGAGTGAAATCGGACTCTCTTCGCGGGTCTCGATTTCGGGCTTATCCGGAGGCATCTCGGCCTCGCTGACCTCATCGTCAGAGCTCGTATTGGAGACGGGGTTCCGAGTCGGGGGTAGGTACCAGGACGCGGACTCGTCAAACACAACATCGCGGCTGGCACGCGCTTGTTTGGTGCGAGGGTTATAACACTTATAACCCTTCTGCTCGTCCGAGTAACCTACCAAGATGCACTTCTCGGCCTTTGCGTCTAGCTTCCTCCTTTTCTCCTTCGGTACATGCACATACGCAATGCTACCGAACACCCTCAAGTGTCGCAAGTTCGGTTTCGTTCCGAAATATAGCTCGTGCGCCGACACTTTGTCTCCAATCCGGTTCTGGATGTATACCGCGGTCCTTACCGCCTCGGCCCAGTAGAACTTGGGCAAGCTCTTCTCCTCCAGCATTGCCCGTGCCGCTTCCACAACTAACCGATTCTTTCTCTCGGCCACGCCGTTTTGCTCTGGCGTGTATCTGACGGGAACTCAAACGCTCCTTATGTCCAACGCTTGGCCACAACCGAGCTTCTTTTCATACGCAGAAAACGGGGAAAAAATGCACGACACAAAGGAGAGAAGAAAAAAATATACACGGGAGGTTTACGTGGAAAACCCCAAACTAGGGGAAAAACCACGGCAGCCCACAGGCTACAAACTGTCACTATGTAAGAATGTACAACAGTGAGTTCACTGAGGCAACGACCTCGTGCTCACAGATCTTCGCCACAGGCGGCGGTTACAACAGAGGCAGCGACCTCTTTCACTCACTCTCTCTCTCTCTCTCTGTATAGTTACACACACGCTCTATTATTGCACCAACAAGAATGACAACCACTATCAACACTTACTAAAAGTTTGCCCTAAGTCATAGTTATACCAATATGACTTTTCGGCTATTTACAAATATAGCCTCGATGGACTCTCAGAAACATATTTACGAATATGTCTCTTCATCCGGTTCATACCGGGTCTGTATCATCCGGCTCTTCGTAGCCGGGTACTCCTCATCCGGTTCATACCGGGTCTGCACCATCCGGCTCTCCGTAGCCAGGTACCGAGCTCTTCGATGAAGTCCTTCATCCATAATATTTCCTTGCCGGCCTCCACAGCCGCCATGTACTCCGCCTCTGTGGTTGACAATGCAACCGTCTTCTGCAGCCTCGACTGCCACGAAATAGCTCCCCCTGCATATGCCATTACATACCCGGATGTAGACCGGCTGGTATCCACATCAGCCAACATGTCCGAATCGGTGAAACCGTCCAGTTGAGGTTTTCCGGAGCCGAATCGGAGACACATATTTGAAGTG